>NW_024366591.1:15681522-15936277 GCF_014805655.1 Passer montanus
GAGCTCTGGAGAAACACTCCTGCTCAAAACAAACCAGGCAACTTGGAACTTCCACAAAAAGAAAGTTCGTTTGAGCCAGACCCTAGAGCCCTGACACAAAGAAGGGATCATGGAAAGGTGGAAAGCATTTTGCTGCCTTTACTTCATCTGGAGAGTTGGAATGTGTGAAGGGAGCTGATGATAACCAAGAGCCAAAAATTGAGCAAGGCCAGTGACAGGTTCTTCCAGAGAGGTGCTCATCTCTACCAAACTTCTCTTTGGGAATCATCCTGTCTGAGGGAGGAACACAGGTTTGCAAAGATGGTACTTTTGATAAGGTACCATCTGAAGAAGACATCTAGAGACAATGGATACTGGCAACAGTGCAGAGAAACCAAGAGCACTTGAAGTAAAACGTCTCAGTTTCTTGCTCTTTCTGCCATTTTGACCCAACACTGACTCCATTAAATATGTATGTAATATTTATGTTCTGTAAGACAAGGAAGGTAATTCAGAAGTATGCAGAACTAATTCTTTTTCATTGCTGTGTTTGGCAGAGAGAAGAATGCTTTGCCTTCTCCTGTTACTTTGGTGTCACTCTGCTAAATAGTATTGAAAAGGTGCTGCAGTTAAAAAGCAACTTCAAAAAGTAACTGCATCTCTAAACTAGGAGACACTTCACATTCTTACTGTGTCTCAGAATCCCATCTATCATGTTGCATTTTATTCATGCAGAATTTTTAATGCAGAATTTTCCAGTCTACACAGAGAGACTGGTTCATAGCTGGAAGACACCTGTGAAAACACAACAGCATTTCAATGCTAAAAACCAGGAATGTTAAAGATACTTTGAGCACACGGGTGAAGTTAATGTTTCCTTTCAGTATGTCTGGCTAAGTTCTATGAGGGCACCACATCCACTGAGTTCAGGCCAGCAGCCAGTGCAGGCTTTCTCTTCTGCTTGGCCTCTTCTGTTCCAAAGAACCCAAAGCAGCCAAGGGAGAACCCCAGCAGCTTGGCCTCACAAAAGTTCTTCCAGGCTCTCTCACAAGAAATGAAAATAGTCCAAGCCTGGTTGAAGCTTTGAGGTTCTCTCAAGTTTCTGCTTCCTTCTGAAGGATAAACAAGAGGTTACAAGAATCTGCTGTATATGTTGGTTATTTAGCCTGCACACAGCAACTCTAGTGTACCAAGGGATTTTAATCTTTGTGCAAATATTATAGCCATTCACAGCAATGCTTTAGGGGAGAAACAAAGAGATTTATTCAGCTGAAACCACAGGGAGAATGTCAATAGGCATAATGCAATTGCTTGATTTGGAGTTTAGTCCGGATACTTGTTCCGATCAAATGAACTGTGGAATGTTTTAAAACAACTCGTTGTTTGTTTTGGGACAGTGCAAGAGAAATAGGGAACGGACTGCTACAGAAATATTTGGGGAGTGACAGGGGAGAAAAGACAGAAAGTGCACTGAACAGGAATGGGAGAGACTTGCAGCTATTCCCAGCCTTGGTGGCTGACTGGCCAGGTCACTTCACTGCAGCATGTCTGGTTTCCCCAGGTGTAAGATGGAGACACTATCACTCTCTTCTAGTGCACCTTCTGTCTCATGATGGAAACCAATACGCTAAGAGGATGGATACTGCCATCACAGAGTTCTCCTGGCATACAATTTGCTCCCTGGAAGAGATACAGCCACCACGGAAGCAACATGGAGCTCCTCAGACAACTTATGCCCTAAGGCAGATGGCTGAAGCCCTATGTGCCTGCAGGCTGGGGGCCAGGGAACCATGCAGAGAGAGCTACTACAGTGGGATACTGCAGTCCACAATTTAAAATAGAAGCCAAGGAAAACCTTCAAGCAGTGCCACATGAAATGTGCTCAGCACTGACATGAAAGATGAAAATCAAGGTAAAAACCTGTCACCCTTAGAGAACACACTGGCAAAAGTCATAAACTTCTTTTAAGGTATCAATTGAAGAAATCTTTTTAGGATAGATGCCAACTGCATCATCAGTTTACTCCACCAAATATAACTACAGTTTGTGTTTTCAAGCATGAAACATCTTTTTGAAGTGGTCACAAATGTAACCTTTACATTCTGTAAATGCTTTCCTGAGGCAGAGGATTGCCATGGCAGGGCATTGTTTCATTACAGATGCTGAAGGAGCACAGTTCCACTCACAAACTTCTCTGCAAGTAATTGTCTGTTTCTTGGCTTTCTCTGTGTCTGACCCTCTAGCTCATTTCAAACCCATCCAGACAAGCCACAGATTTTTGCTTCTGTTTCTGAAAAATCCAGAAAAATAACCAAGAACTGAAAATATAATTAAAAATGAAATAGCTACAACATGCGAGGTACTAAAACCTACTGAAATCATCAATATATGAGATGATAACACATGTAAAGCACCAAAATTAAGTTCTGCCAGACTATTTAAAAATATATTCCTCTACGGAGAGGAAAAAAAAGGGGGGGTGAATACTTTTATCTTTGAAGTTATAAACGAACACAATTTTATATCGAATAATTCTGCAAAAAGTGTCTGAAAGATCTGCCAAAATTCAGATTGCTTCATCAGCTTTGAACTCACATCTACTACCAAGTGGGAAGGAGACAGGTCACATATACACTACCTCAGGCAGTCCTCCTTGTTAATAAACCAGACTTACCTGGGTTTATTAGCTATTCCATATATTCTAAAGGAAAATTCCCTTTCCTTTAGAATATATGGAATAGCTAATAAACCCAGGTAAGTTACTGCCAATCATGTAATGCTGATACTTAAGAGGTTGCCAAAACTGAACTGGACAATAGGTTTTTCACTCTCGATGCGATCCTTGGCAGATTCAGGAAGGCATCCCTGAATTTATTTACTCCACTAAGTAATTACTCACAAGCCAATACATCTGCCCACTTCAGTTTTGCTTTGGTGAACATCCTGGAAGAGATGACCAAATCTGAAGGAAAGCATTGAAGTCCAGACACCTTACATCCCTGCAGATTTTCATTGTACCAGTATACACCATTTTCCAAACACCCTGTTCCCTTTAACAGATGGAAGTCAACAGATTAAAGGTCCCAGCTTCCCAATGCAAGAAGTGGCAAGGAGGCACACATGTATTTGGAACTGAAATAGGCTATCAGACTGTATTTGGTTTCATGAGCACTGGTGATGTTATTAGTCAAGTCATGATAAGCAGTGACAATGAACAATGGATGGAATACAGTTCTGATGAGCCATACCTAGCTCCTTTTGTATGTTGTCAGGGATTCCTGTAATAGTCTTTCTCCTTTTGACTTTCTTCGGCCGTCTTACCACCGTGTCTGTGTAAATTAGAGACCGCCGAATGCTGGCCTGGCGGTCGAAATTCTCCCCTAATACATGGTAGAACAAGCAAAGCAACATTACTTCCAAGCACACTGACATCATGCACTTTCTTCCACTAGTTTTGTTGTAGAAATAGAAAAGAAGGCATTAATAAATGGTGTTAGCTTGGTCCTACAATGAAGGTTTACACTGAAGGAAGATACAGCACACTGTCACAGTAAGGCTTTAGGCACAAATATCCATTACACAATACTGCATGTTTTAAAAGGAATTTTGACTTCCTGAGCCCAATTCATAGCTGGCGAGAGCAGCTCTAATTCCATAAGCAAAGAGAATCCCTGCTTTTATTTAGTCCTTCATAGCTTTTTCTGTGGTTTTGTTAATTTATTTTTAAGTGATGAGCGGCAGAAAAAGCAAACCTGCTCATGAAAACGGAAGATCACAATGGTTTATGCAGGAACAGACATTGCTATTGGCAACAGCTATTACGATGCCTTTGTACAGCTCCATCATTAATTCGCGTGAGGCCCTTTTCTTCATTCCGAGTTCCTCTGAACCTGTCAAGTGTGCTGCATTTCTGGTGTTGATCTTTTAACACGAATACAAATAAGACCCATGGAGCACACAGAGATCAAACTGATCTTGCGGACTCATAAATATTTCAGAGTGAAAGCTGCTTAAAATTGAAACTTTACAGATGATTGTAAAAATATACAACACCAAGAGCTAAAAAAAAGTCTAAGTGCACTTTGCCAGACAAAGCCTTATGATGACCATGTGCTGTATCATAATGGGACCCAGAAGCACCACTATCATAAAGCAGCTTTTCTTTAGAAATTCACTTTTGTTTAGAGGTTTATAATTTGGCCATTTCATTAGCAGAAAGATAAAGATTGCACTATAGATCATGAGCTAACTCTCTGCCACTTCTAAAACTTTAACAGCTACCCCCTGTAGCTTTAAAGCACTGCTCAATATCCTTTAAAAGATCCATTTAAAACTTAAAGGTATGAAAACCTTGATATACATTGTACGTGTTTTTTTCCATTTCATACTTTTTTTGAAAACTGATGACCAAATTATTTACCTCTAGAAAGTGATTAATGCACGGTAACTAACACATCATAAAAATTACCCCTGGCTGACTGCACATCACTACGATGTGTGTCGTGCAAGTAGCACAGAAAACCTCATTACCTCTGTAACAATTAAAGACACAGTCGTATATTGAAGTATAGCATGTGGATTTGTGAAAATGCAAGGGAAAAAATGCAGCATTTTCATGTACCATGTTGTAAATATAAAGACTCTGACTCTGTTTGACCGAAGACTTGACCACGGGCTGCACTTTTGTTGAGTGGAATTGTTGCAATTACAAAATACCAGTTTCATCCAACTTTTGGATTGACTGAAGTCAGATCAAGGGAGGAAGGGAAGCTCATGGAAACTATAAAACTGAGAGCTATGGATCCCACTGGCTTAGTAGAAGTCCTGAAATATTGAGACAGACTATCCACTGTCTTGGGCAGCACCACTATTAGGATGTTAGAACCCATATGGGGCAAAAGTCAGGACATTAGGTTATCCTGTCCTGCAGGATGATAAAAATAATTCTAACCACATTATACAAACCCAATGGATTTGAAGGAGAAAGTTTTGCATCTCTGAACATATCTTTATCCACTCAAAGGCCTTTATCCACTCAAATCATGCCTGAGATGGTGCGTTACAAGAAAATTGTAATGTAGCTTTGAATAAAGCCCTGGAATAAAATGTAAGTGGTAAGCAGAGGGTGCAAACAGGGAGAGAGTCTTTTACATGAAGCCTCAGACAGCACAAACAGGATGGCCATGGAGAAATATTACTGTGTCACATGATCCACAGTAACTTGTTCCAAATGAGCTACCTAAAGCTAACTCAACCAATCCATATTTAATGGCTTTTGATACACAAAGGCCACTATACAAATCTGCAGAATTTCAAAATAGTAACTTCAGTGAAATCCAACAAGCAAAATCAGAACGTCTCAGTCTTTTTTTCTTTCTTCACTGTCATCTTTTTCATTTTAGGAAATATCAATGTCAATGCTAAGTACATTTTACAGATTTAAGACCTTCTCTTACAGGTTTATAATAAGTCATCTAGGTATTATATACTTCATTCACTTCTCTCATGCAGTATACTCAGTTTCCGTGGATTCACAGAAAATATTTAAGTATGCACTTTAATCTCACTGAAGTCAGTCAAGCTGGACTCAAGCAAATGCTGAAATATTTTGCAGGATCCAGCCTGGCACTGATCACCTCCACCATTACCAGACTCCTCCATCTGGAAAGAAAGTTAGTTCTGGAAAGCCCATGAGAACAGACACCATTATATATATATCTATATATATATATATTTTTTAACCCACAGGATATGTAAATGCAAAGACTGGCCACCACAGAAAAATTCAGTCCAACCCCTTCCAGAATAAAACTCAGGCCAGGCACTCTGAGACCGAAACTGTTTCCAAATCTGGATGTCTAGTCAGCAGCTTGTAAGCCTAATGCAATGCCCCTGCACCTTCAGGCAATCCAACAGATTTTTATGACTACTGTATTAGATGCAATCTGTTCACCAAAGAGCCCTGAAAGCTGAACTCATGGAGCATTTATTGCACAGCCACGTGAGAGGCCTTTGTAGCAGAATCACCACTAATGCACTGCTGAAAACATTATCAATTGCCAGCAGCCTCTTCAGAGGTTAACCTTTTATTTCATGCCAGGAGTAATAAAATGGAAGTTTTTTGACCTCTCTTCTGGGAGAGTAAGAAAAAGAGTGTGTGAAGGAAAAAGCCAAATCAAAACAAAAATCTTCAATGGTTTGTCCTGTGCTATGTTTAACAAACGGCACCGGATTTCTTGTCAGTTTTTTTCCTGCCTCGTGCAGTAACATGAGGAACTTCACAAAACAAAATTACTCGGTGAGTGGGAGAGAAGAGGAGGGGAGCAGATTGTGACTTTTTAAAAGGAACAAGGACAGCAGCTTTTTCTGCATGTTGTGTGTGGCTCACAAGCTTGCCTTGTTTCACAGTAGCAATACAATTATTTCAAGGGAAGGAGAATGGTGGATCCTGGAGACCAGATCACATGGTGCAAGAGCAGTCTTCCTTTAATGCCCTCCCTTTCTACCTCTTCCAATCACCATGTTTAAAAGGGAGTAAGTGCTCAATCGCACACTCCAGAAAAGTGAGATATAATATGCATGTGCACCATTTCTATCACAAAAGTTGAAAATTGCTGAGTTTTCTGAGTCCTGGCTAATCAATTCAGGGGACACAAGCTTTGCTATGCCAATGAAATTATGCAGGTTGAAGTCACAAGTGTAATTTATCCAAACCAGGTAATGTTCCACATGATGCTGAATTAATTCTATGAGCTTTTTCATCCCTTTACCTAATTTTTCTTTTAATCTGTTTACTTCTCCCATACCTTTTGCAGTATGCAGGATCATTAAATCAAACAACAGATTACTGTTTCTCTAAGTATACTGTGTTCCTGCTGTCACAGTATCTAAACCCTACTCAAGCTTATTGATTATGTCAGATTATCTGTTGTTCCCATAACTTGGCCTTCTGCATCTGTACCCTAAATTCCCTAGATAATACCAACTGGCCTAGTAACATTTCAGTACTGTATGTATTTTCCTTCTATTAGTCTTCCAGAGATAGAGTATTCATGATTTCATGTTGTCTTCATCTGTTTAGTTCAAATACTTTCTGCTATTTAAGGAATAATTTCTTGTTGATTTCTCAGAGCTTGCTGATGTTTGAAACAGCTGTCCTAATCCTATACTACTAGAACATTTAAATACTATTAAATAATACTAATTAAAATACTAGTTTATAAAAATACAGATGAAAAAAGCATTGGTAGTCATGAAGGGAAAGAGAACCTAATTTACTTTCAAAACAAAACCAAACATTGCAAGCTATTGATTGTCAGAGTAAGCATGGAGTCAGAGCATGCCATATGGCATTTGAAATAAATTGGATATTGAATATCATCCTGGCTTTGGCAGGCAAGCAGTCAGTTATTTGAATTAACTAATAAGAGACAATCTTGATACCGTGCAGAAAAAAAGGGGTTATTAAACTGAAGTGATAATTCCATCTTTGACAGAAATTCTATTTTACACAGAAAGAAGTATCTATTCAGCATTAGGCTTTAATGTAATTTAACTTCCACAGAGTGAGAGTTCTGCAACTGTCAAATCAAATCAAAGAGCATTTTCAAAATGAAGAGTTAATACACAGTTCATAACAAGAAGATATGGACTATGGTTATGTAAGTGAAGTGTCACCTAGAGTATTGCTCAAAGGTGCAGCATCATTAACTTTTGCTGCTCTAACCCTGCTCTCCTTGACACCTAAAACTTTTCTTGCTGATGAAAATTAGATCCTAGAGCTTTTTTTCTTGATTTTTGTAACATTTAGTCTTTGAACACAGAAGTTCCTGACAACCTTCCTTAAATAAAATTCCTAGAAAAAAATCTTAAAATAGCACCAACACTGGATAAAATATGATATTCAATTACATATCCTCAGTGCAGTCCACAGCAAAACACTGCTATTTATCAGCCCTCTTCTTGCATTTTGTGAATATCTAATGCTGTTTCAAGCCCACACATTTTAACTATCTCCATTAATGACAATTTTAAGGTATTTTGATATTTTCTAATTAAGTTCAGATTTAGACTATTAAGTGTAAAACGGTTTTCATAGAAAGGCGTGGTAAGTAATTTAAAATTCATGCATTGAATAAATGAATGTCCAAAGACTAGCCAACTGTATGGATCCCCTTTCATCTCTGCCCTCCCTCATCAGGGTAATGCAATTACTGAAATTAAAAGCCTACCAGTCACATTAATAGGAACCACATCTGTTTGGACGGCTTGCGCTTGCTGTCGCATTTTCTCTTCTGGCGTTGGCAGTGGGAGAGACTTAGTCCAGTTGGTTTGGGTGTTGATGTCTGATAACTCATTTGTAGCTGGACTTTTAGGCCTTTTGATGGTAATAAGCTTTTCTTCTTCAGAGGGAGAGACAGGACACTACAAACAGAAATACATACAACAGTGTGAGTTTACTACTAAAAAATAGGTCGGACTATGGTATTACTAAGGTGTTGCTGCTGCAGTCAGCACTGATTGCTTGTGGAGCAAAACACACCCTCACAAATATCACACTTTGACCTACATAAAGAGCAGTTTTTAAAATACTCCAAAAAATTCACAATAAAACATCTAGCTTGTATTTTTTCAAGACATTTGATTAGTCTAAGGAATATATACCAACGAAGGAGAAAGGAGTGGTGTTGCGCATAGCAAAGCACAGTAACTCATTACACCTTACACACTGACACTGCAGCAATTAACTCTCTCTCCCTGCACCAAGGTTTGCCTTCCCTTCCCCTCTCACTTCCCCATGAGCTATTAAAAGATGAGATTTGAGCACTGCTTTGTTCCAGCTGCACTAGGTTGTATGAATGTGTACGATCTCAGCAAGAATCCTGTTATCAAAAGACAGATTTTAGTAGAGCTCAGTAAAAGAACCAATCAGCACACTCCACAGAATCATCAGCCATGGATCAGTGAGGTAAGCAAGTAATTTTGCTTTGGTCTTGGAGAAACTCATGCCAAAGTTCAAGGGGTTACTCATTTTTCAGGGGTAAAGCACTTAATATTATTAGTAGCCACAGAGCAGTAATTTTAAAAGTCAGCTCTTCTCAAAGTGGCACTTTGAGCTACACTCAATTCCATGAAGTGTTTAAGGAAAAAAAAAAAAAACAGCTCTTCTCAAAGTGGCACTTTGAGCTGCACTCAATTCTATGAAGTGTTTAAGGAAAAAAAAAAACCAAAAACAACTAAACCAAAATCCAACCAATAAAACAAAAATCTTTCAGCAGAAGAAAAACAGGTCGCAGCAGCTTGTGCAAATCCCTCCACCAAAGTTGTAAGCCAAAAAAACCACTTATTTTTGGGGAGCAAATTTTCATTACAAGGTCTTTGCCTGCATGCCAGTATGGCAGAGAAAGCCATGGAGCGGCTTTTTACTGATTGGACAGTACTTGTCCATCACTTGCCAGGTGGTCACAAACTGTGTGAACCTGAAAGAAGCAGCAAGGCACTCCAGGGAATCCCAGAAACAGGAGAGGAAGGAAAACCTGGAGGAAAACCAACCACAGTCTCCTTCTGCCCCCAAACAGAACAAAAAAGAAAACATGGAAGAGGAGATGCATAGCATTTGCAGCACTAGCAGAGATTTCTCTGCAACTTGATGACTCCTCTGCTTCAGAGCAGTTTGCTTTGGGATCCTCCTCCCTACCACCAGGCCAGAATTACCCCCCTCTTTTCTGTATTACCCCCTCCCTCTGGAAAGTCAAATACTACTCAGAACAGGGCTGTCAGTAGTGGGCCACTGCCTCTTCCCCCCTTGCTGCTGCACAGGCATGGAAGGAAACATCACAGCTATTTGTAACAGATGGAATTTTTATTATTGTGGTGTTCAGTCTAAGTGATCTGTTCTCTCTTGAAGCTGAGCGCTATACAAAAGACATGCCCAAACACAGTGCTGCAACCTCTGTTTATAATTTCTGATTTTAATTTTCTTCCTGTTACTATGAGGAGTTCTCACTGTTTATAAATAAATAACCATTTATTTATTCTGTTATGCTTTGACTCTATATTCCTTAGGACATAGTCCAATACCTTACTAAATGGGAAATAAAAAATAAAAGCAACTTCCAGGCAAAAAGTAAAAGAAAAGTAAAACCTCTTCAAGCAACACTAAAAAAAAAAACATTTCAGGCAATTAAACTATTATTCTGTGGTTTGGAACTACACTTCAAAACATGGGAGCTTTTCTTCAAGGAAATAATCAATTTCTGACAGCCCTGAATGTTTTTCCTACAGAGGCCGTGGAAGGGATAGACACTGCTGTGTAGGTAAGGGCTCAGCCCAGTGAAAGCCCTGGCAGTTCTATCAATACAATCTTCCTGGAGGACACCAGTATTTTTTCAGGCCTCTGCTATTTCTAAAAGGCCCTAAACCCAAGTAACAATATGATGTGCTTATCTTTTTTTTGAGAGTGTGTCCATACACCATTTACATACATATACAATGTGGGCACATATATACTTACAAACACAAGGACTTTTCCACCTCAAATTATCCAAATTCATAAACACCTTCATTAACTTAAGAAATTTGGGACAGGAATGCCATTGAAGCAGGAAAAGCTACCTTCAGGCCATGCTTCCCCCAGTTAGGTTTAAAAAGTGATTGAGAGAAAGGGTTTGTAAGGAATATGGCAGGGGGTGATAGCCCATCTGTCACAGCAGGCACGTGTACATGCACTTGAAGGAGTACGTAAGGGGTGAGACAAAGAAATATTACTTTCCCTGTTCTACAATGAGCTTTTCTCCACCTGAATCAGGGAGACCAAGGGAGGTACCTCAAGCATAATTTTGCAGTTTGTTTGGGGTGAGGATGAGCACCAGTGACCTTCAAATACACTGCTTGCTTGGTACCGTCAGCATCAGATGTGTCACCTTCAGACTGCACTTCAGTGCAGGTCTCAGCTGTCATGCAGCAGTCTCTAAGGGCTACTCCAACAGTACATTAAGTGGCACAGATACTGGTTACAAAGCCATCCTTCCTTTTCAAAGAAATTACTCAAGCCAAGCAGAACAGGTTTTTTGTTATAGTACACAAACAGAAAAACTGAAGAAGTGAAGTGTATGCTACAAGGGAATCCCAATTATTCAAAGAATGTGAAACATCAATCAGAAATTTTGTAGAATTAGAAGCTGAGAAAATTTGGGACAGATGGAGCAAGACAGACAGAAATATGTCAGGTTATATGAGCATGTAACCAATGAGAAGCAACTGAAAACCCAATGGCACAGTTGAGTTCAAAGCAGTCAGTGAGAACAACCTCCTGCCACAGGACACACACACACACTTCTACAAAATAATTCAGCAGAAGACGTGGAAGTGGTTTGGGGTGTAGGAATAAGTGTTCACATTTCAACTGTAGGTACATTTTCCATGGATCCTAAAGAAACATGACTGTCTCAGCTTACATCCTTTCTTCCAAAGTACTCTCAGTGACAATGGTATATGCATGACAAAGCTGCACACAGCTTTATTACACATAGAGGAAGGCAGCAACTCATCTTTCAGCCTTCTTCAGACAGAAATTATTCATCTTTTAATCAGGATGAAAATGAGATTTACATATTTTTAGCAAACATTCCCACATTTACAGCACGAAAGCTCGCTGTAAGATGCAGTGAATTGCTCCTGTGTGACAGGAATGTTCTTCTTCTCCAGTCAGGTCTGTTATACTGGAAGTAGAACAAGGCATAGCTGATCATAAACTCTATGTTCATAACTTATCCCATTTTTAAAGCATCTCTGAGTCATAATAACTTTACTGCTAGTCTTACATGCCCAAATTCCTGGAATGGTTTGTTACACCCATCTCCATAGGAAAATTTGTTGGAATTCATCCTTTTTCATGGACACGATAAGGGGTAAAAAGGTAGGATGTCAAAGCAGAAGCTTTGGACCTTGCAGTGTTTCCACAAAGATGCAGTGATGGGGAAAGCATGAACATTCAAATGGGAGTTAAAATAAGAATCCAGGAGAAAAATGGCCTATAAATATCCTATAGACAAGCTATATGGCTCTGTAAGCTGGAGCCTCTCCGACGCCTTGTTGACATATTGTCCCCCAGCCAACTCAGCTGCTGAGATACAACAAAAGAGTTTCACTATCTCAGCACTTTCATGCTATTTGAGAGGTCCCAGATGACAAATGGGTTTATGCTATGTATCTTGAAGCACTCCCAGCCTAAATAATCTGTTTATTTTAAACCCTTTTTATATAACAGGGGTTTATACTACAGTATCTATAACAAGATGGAACCTCCTGGAGAACTTAATCCATACAAATTTTACTTTTCAGCAAAGAGACTTCAAACTTCTACTAATGTCATTTATCCTATTAAAATCATAATTATCAGAAAAACAAAATAAATTTTAAAAATCAGTGTTGCAGACAGCAGCCATACGAGTTCAGCTGTCTGTTATATTTGACAACATCTTATTCCTGCCTCCAGGGTTTTACTAGGTTTGATGGCTTCAAGAGCCATTTTTCCAACACCAAGGGATCAAGACAATCAATAACAGGGAAAAGAAACCCAAGACCCAAACCTAGCCAACTGAGAATGGCACTTCACATACCTAATTCAACCCATGGGGTTTCACACTGTCTCATGGAACACTGCCACATTATAAATTTACATGAATTTACACTTTAGATGAATTAGTCATTAGACTCTATTTGGTGTCCTCTAGACCAAGGTCACCAGTCTAGTTCCCACAATTTTCACAGAATATTCCATTTTATTACTTCTACTCACAGATCTCCAGTTGCACTAGCCAGCACTGCTGTCCTACTAAATTCTTCACTTCATAACTTTCATTGTGTCTCAGTAAGGAAAGAATTTTTTTGTTGGTGAAATTCCTGACTATCAAACAAATTATCACCTTAACAAGCACTGCAGAAATGTTATTTTCTTCTTCCTCTATTCTGTTGTAATGGGATAAAAACCACAAGATGATCCATACTGTCTGGAGCTCTAAAAGCCTATCCAGTATCTGCCTTAAGATAAAGGCCAATGAATTGTATCAAGGCAAAATTTAAATCTGAGGATGCATAGAGCAGATACTTTTTCCTGAATATTCTCCCAGCATTGCATGGAGTCCTTGCCCTTCAAGAATGTACCCAGCTGCTTTCTAAACTCATGTAAACTTTCAGCATCCACAATTCACCCCTTACCATGCACAGTCTGAGTACGTAATGAGTGAAGAATTACCCTCCTTTCTTTGTTCAAAATTTTCTGTATTCACTTCCTTATGCTTTGGCATTTCATGTATTATGAGCAGCTGTTTCAGCCAGTAAATGGCACAGTATTTAAAAAAAACAAACCCCTGTAAATGGTATAAAATACAAGTGCTGCTTACAAGAGCAGTGCCATGCAACTGCAGCAGAGAGGCAGAGAGGCCACCTGAGGACACCACTACCCAGAGGTATCTTCAGCTCTGCCAGACCTTACACCTCAGGGCTTTTTAGGCATTCCTGCTTCCAAAACTGAAGTGCCCAACTTTACCTCCTCCTAGCAGCAAGTGAAGTTTTGTATTAGACTTCCTCAAATCAATACAGTTAGTGCACTTGTTTTCACTTAACATACTAAACAGTTTCAGGCAGATATTGGAGAGATAACTAACAGTTCAGAGGATCACAGTGGCAAAAATATACTCTCACCCCATCCCACCCCACCCCCCCCCAATAAGAGAAGTAAGTGTTTCTTCACCCAAAGCATAACTATCAAAGTAAAGTTCATAGCCAAATGACACGATGTAGGGATAAACACCATGAGTTTTGGATGCACAAACATTTTCATAAATGGAATAAAGAAATAATATATGCAATACTGCATGTCTGGGAGCAGGTATTCTCTGTAGTTCACATTCATCATTCAAGAAAGACACATTCCTCCAAATTAGTAGAGTTTTTCCTTGGCTAATTAAAAACCAATGAAGCAGCCAATTAAATAAAACACAATGTCCATTTAGGGAGGGGTTTCAAAGGAGACAAATGTTAGACAAAAAAAGGAATTAAAAACTCTGTGAACCAAGTAAATACAGGATACTGTACTGCAAACAAAAAGCAGTACAGAGGAACACAGATGAAACAAACCTGGCATGGGACTCTTCTTTCTTTAATTGCTTTTTTTTCTAAGCAGAAAAAAGCAGCAGGTAAGGACTGGAGGCTAAGCAGAATAATATTGCATATATGCTAAATACTATAGGTAACATCAAGCTGCAGATATGGCAGCTGGATGGTCCCACTTGTGGGCAAAGTACCTTGTTGCTCCAGGGAACCAAGTTACAGCAGGCGCTAATGCAAGACTGAGAGATGCAGTCTAACAGACTAGACTGTTGAGTGAGACAAAAAGAAACAAAGAGAATGAGTGGCAAAAAGGGAAAGAAAAAGGATAAGAAAAAAAACACATAAAAGACAAATACAGTTAATATACACATGCATACATTTCAGAACATATGGAGAACTGGAGTTTGAACATGACATTTCAAAACATCTTTCACACTGGTAAAAAAGAGTAATACTGAAGGACAGGAGTTGTGTCTCCAACAGCAGCATGTAAGATACAAGGAAGGAGAAGACTGGTCACAGTATTGAGATGTAAAATCCAGGTAAACCAATTTATTCACCAACAAACTCAATTAGGATCAGTACTACACTGGAGCTTGGCCTGAGCTCCATTAATCTAACTTGTAAGAATCAACATTAAAAGGGCAGACCCAAACACTTAATTTTATATCAACTTCCACTCAGAGACACCAGCTTTCTATGTTTTCTAATTTTGTTCGCTCATTGAGTTTGGCCTGCTTCTCCTTAGTGGTCTTCCTTTGGAACAGCACATGTTCTGCTTAAGATATTTTCTAAGACACTGAACCAACATGCTTGGTGGTGTGTCTATACCCTCTGCTGACAGACATCCAGCTCCACAAAACCTGAAAAAGCTTGTGGATCAACACCTAACAATAGTTTCATATTGTCTCCACTGTAGACAGACAAGCAGAATATCTGGCTATGGTTTTTATTTTTAGAAGAAGATTAAAAATAACAGGGAAAGCTGGTTTCCTTTGCGATATCACCCACTCTTTTTTTGCTGTAAGTTGGCAATTATATCAACCAATAAGTTTATGAACAGTCAAGAGGTATTCATCCACCTGTCATTATTTTACTGTTCTTGAATTTCAATTATTAAATACTGCATACACAGAATTTAAATGTTGGGTTTTTTGTTTTGAATAGACGACAAAGCTTTCATCTAGTGATAAGGAGTTCACATTTCCAATCATAGGATTTTTTGTGACCCCAGTTCCACACTGTTGCCGAAGAACTCTCCCGACAGCTGAAATATGACCCCCTCAAGGCATAACACTTATTAGAATTACTTGGCTCTTTACCAGTAGGATAATAATTCAAGGTCAGAAATTTGTTGTGGTAAACATTCTAAAGAAAGTAAACATTCTTCTAAAGAGAGATTAAACATTTACAGCATTAAAAAAAAAAGTGCCAATTAAACAGAGATACTTATCAAAAAATTCCACAAAAGAAAGTTATACAATATTAATGGAGAATAACACTACAGTTTACAAGAAATTTATGTCTTTGTGAGCTGGAAATAAGAATGGCAGGGTTACACTAAGGTTCTGAGATAATCAGTAACAGCCAAGACTGTCAGTTTGGCAGCTATCATTCTCCACAGCTCTGAATCATCCTTTCAGCTACAATATTTAAAGGAACCGATTCCAATTTGAAATGCAAGTGCTATCCTATATTTAAAGCATACTTAGTTGCATTAATTTTCTCCAGAATGCACAGAAATTGTTAGTAGCACATTATGTTAACACTCAAAAAACCTTTAACCAAGAAAGGATGACAGCTCTCAGTCTCCAAGAATCCTCACCCATGCTTACATATTTTTATGTAAATTGTTTAAAGAAAAGCGTATTTATACTTTTAAAATGTTATAGTAGTTTTAAATGTGCAGATGGTTATAACCTGCACAGCACTGTCCAGGACAAGTCAGTATGTATGCATTTAGGGGCAGTACATTAATAGCAACAAACAAGGTGTTAATACTTTCCCCACTGGAAATCATAATTCCAATGATTGCAGCAAGGTTTTGCAAATTACCATTATAATGTATTCTACAGAATGAATGTGCTTTACATTCTCGGCTCACTGCCGCTACATACCACACACAGCTAAACAAGATGCTCTGACATTCCCTGCCAATACACAGATAAAATGCAATCACCACCTGGACAAGAGAGTCTACATATTCCACAATACCTCTGATTATGTGACTAAAATCCATGGAGGATAACACTCAAAACACTGTACCCATTAAAGTGCATTCTCAGGGTCTGTACATTTTGCTGATAAAAGTTATTTGGTCCATACTACCAGAGGGACATATGGTTTAGTATCAATTCAAAGAAATTAAACTGTGTTACAATCAAGGATATACTCCCACTCTCAAAGCAAGAGCTGTTTTTGGCAAAGTATTCTAGAATATCTATCTTGAAAATGCTAGGAGCTCTGGCATTTCAGTTTTAGGGAGGCACACACCCCAGCAGTAACATCCTAAACCACTACACCACAGTCAGCTTTTCCTTCAGAGCCCACAGGCACAACAGGGCAAAGACAGGAGAGCAGAACCTTTCTTCTTCAGAACAATAACACAACTTACTAGTTCTGTAACTGGAATCTATAATTTCATGTATAAAGCAATATGGCTTCATAACTTTCTTAATATTTGTGATCAATCTTTCCTTCTCTTTATTTATTTCTAGATTCTAAGAGTTGAGATGGGGGGATACAAGCATGAAAATCATTATGTAAACTGAAAGAAAGGCAATAAAAACCCAACTTAAGTGGACAATCTTCATTTTCTGCATGCCTTTACCAAACAGTTGTGATGCATTAGGACAAAGCCTCTATCTAACTGATTAACCACCTCTATTAGCAATTCAAAGTGTGCACCTATCCAAGTTACAATTCAAGTATGCTGATGGCTGCTGAACAGCTCTTCTTGCCCTTAGCAGCTACCTTTGCTGGGGTCTTCCCTCCAGAACATTACCAAAGCCCTTCTTTCACACTCTGAACATGCCAGTGGGAACTCTGTATCACTGCATGGGTAGAACTGGGAGTTTTAAGACACCATGAAAGTCAGATGAACTACTCTCACTGCAATTCAAAGAAATAAACATCTTTGTGACCCTCTAAAAATCCTGCCTTATCTGAACAGTGTTATGACAGGCAATTAAACTGCACCACAGAAGTATTTTTTTTCCAGCGCTTTTCCCCCCACCATTACCTTTTGTTCAATTTCTTCATAATCATCCTGGTAACTTCCACAGATTGCACTGGAGGACGAGGAGAAGGTGGGGCCCTGAGAGTAATACTGCGAGCTCCGGTAGCCATCCCGCCGCAGCTTGTCACACTCTGCCAAAAGAAAGAGAAACAGGAGGTTAAATCATGGCAAGAGCCATTACTGCTTATGTTTGGTGTTCAATGGCATTTAAGTACTGAATGTTTTTCTGAAAAGGTTTACCATGCATTAACATTGTCTGCCCCAAGTGACAGAACCCAAGGGCGCGGTCCTCATATTTGTATCTATATTTCCTCCTCCCTCACATGTGTGACATACGTAAACCCTCGCACAGCATATTAACCCAGGCGATGGCAAGTGCTTCAGGAAGAAGGGGGAAATATATTTCTTTATTTATTTAAGTGATGCCTGGCTCGGTGTCTTGACAGATGGCAGCATCTCGCAGGATGGGAGATGGATGCATGAGAGTAACTCCAGGGGTCTCATTTACCAGACCGGTAGACATCTATTATATGCCTTACACTTGAAATGATGATGATGTTGCTCACTACTCAAGCACCATCTGCTAAATAACTTTGGCACTGACCACTTGTCTTGTCTTCCTGTCCATGGAAGAGACCATTTACTGTGATTTTGGAGAGAGGAATGCAAATCACAGGGATCTCAAAATCTTGTGTTGCTGCACAGCACACGTAGCTTAATACTACAGAGTTTCTAAAGTTCAGAAAGAACTCCGAGCAGACATGCATCCCCACTCACAATAGCCAAAATTCCAGTCAACATAGCAACCCCCTCACCAAGTTTTCCACAATCATCTTCCTGCCTCCTAATTGATATTCAGTGTGATTGTGCTGAAGAATAACAGACGCCAGAGCATAAGGAAAAATTAAATGTTCAAGATGCAGCAACCAAACTCATCAGACCAGTTAGCTTTACACTTCCAAAGACAGATATCTGAATCTGTTGAAAGATGATAAAAGCAAGAGGAAAATTAAGTATTTAGTGTATTTCCATTTAAGGAACTGAAATTTCTGCACAATACGCAGGCATCATCACAACACAAAGCACTTTTATCATCACTTGCTGGAGAAGTACCCTTTCTGTGATTATATCATCTGTCCGCCTATCTTGATCTTCTGAATACTCCTTAAAATAGAAAAGATGCAGGGCTTAAACCAAGGGCAAAGTTTTAGAGAGGCTTTTGCCTGGCAAATATTTAGGTGGAGTTACAATGCGCAACTCCAGCATACATGTCCTCTGTTATGCCCAGATGCTTCTGAGACCGAGATCTGGAGGACTCGTGCTGACAGGTTAACTGACCTACAGCAACCAGAGATCTGTTAGAATTTAATCAATAAGGACTCCCCTGTATCTGCACATGGACACTGAGGAGGCAAGCTTACACTCTGACAACCAGCCACTTCCACTGGTGCCAGACATATGTCCTTGCCTGTAAAACCCTAATGTGTCCAAAAGGAGCCTTTCCTTCTCTCTCAATTCAAGGACCAACAGTGGCAGCATGGGTTTTGAGATCCAAATCAATGGCTGTATCTCAGGATCAGAGGGCTGGTAACCCTGTTTACCCGTTCCACATGTGTGAGCATGCTGACATTGAGCACATCTGGCAAACTGTTGCTGTATTTCAGGAGGGGGGTGAAAAATGACTGTCAGCAACCACAGCAAAGCAAATTCCTCCACCACCGTTCCAAATTTGGTACTGGATCCAGCCAGATCCAGCACATAACATTCACAGATGTGACCACCCTGATGGGTTGTTTGCTGGTTTCAGCTACAAATGAACAGGCTAAGCAGACTGTGGCAGAGCAAGACAGCCCAAAGACTTGCATCAACTTGTAGCGCGGGTTAACACGCAAAGCTGTCAACTTAGACATTGCAGCTTTTACCTTCAGAAGAATCATTAATCACCACAAACAAATATGAATACAACCTAAGGGGTGCATAAGAACATATTTATTTTTCTTCCCATTTTTGGACTGAGGCTTAGGGTCTTTGCTAGCCACTCCTGTGACTCTCCAACAACAGACATCATGGCACAGCCCAAAAACAAAAACCTGTGGTGGTTTGACCTGGGCTAGATGCCAGATGCCCACCAAAGCTGCTCTATCACCCTCTTCCTCTGAAAAGAGCTGGGCAGGAGAGAGAAAATATAACAAAAGGCTCATGACCTGAGAAAAGGATAGGGAGAGATCACTCATCAGTTACAACCACAGGCAGAACAGTCTTGATTTAGAAAATATCAAAATAAGAGCATGATAATGAGACGTAAAGCAAATCCTATAAAACACACTCCACCCACTCATCCCCTCATTCCCAGGCTTAACTTGATTCCCAATTCTCTACCTCCTCCCCACTCAGCAGTGCAGGGAGATGGGGAATGGGGGTTATGATCAGTTCATAATGTTGCTCCTGCTGCTACTGCCTCCTCAGGGAGGTCATTCCCCAGCTTCAGTGTAGAATTCCTTCCTTGGGAGACAGTCCTCTAAAAACTCTCCAGTGTGTGCCCTCCCCATGGGCTACAGTTCTTCACAAACTGCTCCAGTAGTGGTTCTCCCATGGGTGCAGTCCTTCAGGAACAGTCTGCTTCAGTGTGGGTTCCCTACTGTGGGTCAGAAGTCCTGCCAGCAAATCTGCTCTTGCTTGGGCTTCTCTACCCATGGACTCCCAGAGCCTGCCAGGAGCCTGCTCCAGTGTGGGCTTCCCATGAAGTCACAGGACTCTTCTGGAGGCAACACGCTCTTCTGGAGCATGACAGATGAATGCTCTAGTTTTAATTGTTTGACGTTATTTATTTGCCTAGCCAAGAAGGTGAAGATGATTAATAATGCACCTCATGAAGCCCAGAAAAGCTCCAAAAACTTAAGGAAACCAATGCTGAAGGAGTCAAGTCTATCAGAAGTTCAAGTGGACTGCCAGTAACAACCTGTCAGTTTATCAAGCTCACAACCTCTCACTTATCCACAACACAAAATCCATGTAACTTCAGAAGCCATTGCAGCAACATTGCTGATAAAGCCGAAATTGCCAAAACCTGCTAGATGTAACCAAGAAAAAGGTGGTTTGTTCCCAAGAAGAGCTTTTTATGTACTGTAACTGCACATATTGCAGCACAGCAGGAAACACACGCTGTGGAAGGCACCCAAGGCCAACAAACCTCATCAGAGGCTTTAGGCAGACATGTTTTACTTCATGTTACAACAGCCTGCAAGCACAACACAAGGTCAAATATTGCACCTGACTGAAGGGACTGTCACTGCCAAACCAAGGGTGGCAACTGCTGTCTAAAAACTGTTCTAGCTAGAGGCTCCTCCCCTCCATCTCCTAACTCTTATTAGAGGTGCACATGGTCTGCTGTAAGCAAACAGGTTCATATTTTTCAGATACAGGGGTTTTATTTTTGTAAAAAAAACCACCAATGAAGAAGCTAAAGATACTTACTCTAGGAAATACTCCAGATACTTACTCTTGGAAAGACTCCCTTCTTCCCAGAGGAGCAATAAATTGTACTAGTCTGACAGTCCCAAACAGAGAAGAGCACTATACACTACGTGAAAAAGTTCTTACGCTTATGCATGTTACTTCAGAGATGTCTGTACTGAAGCTGACAAGATAATAGAAGGATCCATCCAGTTCCAGTTATTAAAAATCTTCATTTCAAAGAATGACAATACATTAGCACCAGCTGAACTGGGGACATACACTCTCTTGGCTGCCAATTCACACATAATACAACACACAAAACCGTGCATAGCATTTCCTTATTTCCACCACAGAACTGCCAGGTCAGACCCCAGGAGTCGGGCAGGACATGAACACCCGCTCCTGAGGATGTGCCTGCCAGTCCAAATCTGCAGCACATGCTGCAGGCAAGCTCAAAGTGATAATTTTCACATGAATCTGATCTAAAACTGCAAAAATATGATTATGCCCAGACGAACCAATTTTGCTCACACAAACATTAATTCCAGGAAAATCAGGGAAGTGTTAGTGCCTTGGCAATTGCAAATGGTGGCTGTACTGGGTGCTGCCACAACTCAAAAGTCTGAAGCTACCTCCCTCCCCTTCATCTCCTGACTTAATGCTTCTGGGGCTAAGTGCACAGGAACATTGCCTGTCACCTTCTGCTGCCCTGCAAGTGCTTTTCTGGGTAGGTGAAACCATAGATTAGTTCTTGTTTTCCTTCTAAACTAGTGATACATTAAATTTCAGAACCACCTCTGTATTAGAAGCATTGCTCAAAAATTACTGTCATTAGATTATGTATTAATTTCTTTCCACTTATGTGGTACAAATGAAACCCTTCCTAAAAACCAAAATCTTTCCTGAAATTTTTCCTTGTGTCTGCTGTTCACGGGGTGGTTTTAGTTAAGCGTGAAGAAAGTGCATGGGAAATGCAGCTGAAGCCCTTTTAAGGGCCCCTTCATCATTTCCACAGTTATTAGAACAGGCTTCGGGAGACACAACCAAAGCAAATGTGTTAAAGCTGTCAGTGCCCAATACAATCATGCCCATGTCTCTGCTATATACCCAGATACTCATGTATTTGCTCAGGATTGCAGTATTGCAGCTTTTGCTGAATCTTGGCACCAGACAGAAGCATGCTGGGGACATGTCCTGTGCACCACTCATCTCTGCTCTCTTCCCTCCTGTTAAATAAGCAGGGAACAGGCAGGTACCTGCAGCAGCAAACCGAGAGCAAAGGCTCAACCAGCCATATGCAGTTTTGCACCAGAGTTTTGAGCCATGGCACTGAATTCAGCACTGTTGTGAATAACTCAACCTCTCCATACTAAAGCTAATGGCCTTTGTGACAGACTGTCAGGCCAAGTGTATGAAAATACCTCTGAGGCCTCTCAGCCCAGATCTCTCTATTACACACAAGGAACTTGCATGTGCCCCTGAGTCAGTAATACACACAAGTGTCAAACACACAGGTAATTTCCTGCTTTTCCAACAACTGAAATCATATTCTTGCACGATTTGAGGCACAAATCACGGGAGTGAACAGAAGGCACAGCACTGATACCTCAGTAATTCGTCTGACATGGTATTACCATGGTAAAGCAGGATTAACGTTTACCTTGTCAGACCTACACGCCACACCGTGCCATGACAGATGGAAGGCTGGGTTTGCTGGGAGGGGACCGGATGCACTGGCTTTTTTCCTCTCCTTTAACCAACTTTGGTAATGTTTTGTACCTGCTGATCTTCCTATCCATAAAACTTGTTGCCATATCTTGAAGTTTTTATGAAGGAAAATGCATTACCCTGTCAGAAGCAGAACTGGTCAGAGCGACATGGATTCAGTTATTTTCAGAAGTTGTGCTTTGTATTTTTCTTATTGTAAATGAACTGTGCGGAAGTGTTATTTATAACAAGCTTCTTCATAAAACAATTATTTTGCCTGTCAGTATTAGTGTGCCCCATATACACCTGTCTGCAGGGAGAAAAGCCTCCAGGTGCTGGCTTCCATGGCTAGAGCCTGTCTGAGCCTGAGACCTCTCCCTAAGGCAAAGCCCCAGCAAGAGCACAGAGCCACGGCTTTATGCCACCATCCTGGACCAGTCCTTCACGTCTCAGGCCTGAAAGTGCACCCATCACTCATTAAATTAGCCCTAATGAGATTACTCTGATTACTCCTGTAAGCAAACACTGCTCACATGACTGTCGCAGGATCAGGCCTTAAGCTCTATAGCTGTCTACATCCACATGCACACACTCAGGCAGACTCTCACAAGCATATACTGAAGACGTTAATATAAAAAAATTAAAAACCACATTTCTAAATTTTATTAGTAACCAGCAAAGGCACTAGTTAAACAATTAAAGTACTATGATATTGACTAGCATAAACTTACAAACTTAAAAACTTGGTATCAAAGTTATTCAGACATCTTAATAGCTCAAATTAGTTTGGAATAACTACCCATCCCATTGCATGGGTCAGAAAATGAAAAGACAGGAAAATCATATCCTGGAAACATCTAAATTTGCTCTGTATGCAAGAACAGGACCTGGAACTCAAGACTAACTGCTAAAATCCAAAGAGATTAAAATAAATTCTAAGTCAGACCAGGAGCAGATGCACTGCCTGCCTGGCATAGCTGCTGAAACAAAAACTCCCAGGTAGAGCTGTAGAAAGGGGAAAGACGAGCACACACATCAATTACTTTTATATCACCTCTTGCAGTCTCCTTGTCAGCAAGAAGGGACATGTGACAAGCTGACAGCTTCATCTGCATGCTTGAAAAACTATCTCAGCTGAAGTCTGGGTGCCTTCTTGGCAGAGCCTTTCATCTTGTAACTTGTATTTTTCTATTTTTCTTTTTTCTTTTTCTTCCTATGGAGAGGCTATTAACTGCTCAAGTCAGCTAAACTGTCAACTAGAGAAATAAATCTGCTGACTAGTATATTAAAACACATTTATTCAATCACTGCATATCACTGGAAAACCACTTTACTCCCCAGAGTCAGAAATGGGAGGTTTTTTCAGTCTTCAAACACTGTAGTTAACTTCATCTGTAAATATCCCCAAACCATGTTCCTCCCTAAGTCACAACTACAAACACTGTCTTACCAATAGCTTTCAAAATTTCACCTAAAACCAGACAAACTGTAGTACAGTATACATTTGTCTTGTAAACGCAAACTGTTTAAAATTACCTCTTATTTTACAGGTGACACTGCACTTTAATAATCAAAGTATCAATGCTTTTGGTTTTAAAAGAAATTACTTTCACCACTGGTAAGTAACTGCATATAATTTTAATTTACTTGATAGAGACTTTGAATTTGTTTTTCCAGTTGAGTTGAGACAACTAAGATACTGTGGGCTTGCGACAGACAGGCGTGGGTGTCAAAGATCTGGATTTCTGAGCTGGCATTGCTGCATCTGTGCAAATCACGTTGGGTTAGATCCAGTCAAGGACTTACTTCCTGCAGTCAGACAGGGCGTGATCTAAATTTCACGTACGTGCCTCCTAAATTCAGAGTCCAAACAGGTATGTACACACTGCCTGCAGCATACGAATATACAGAAAGGCAACTCAGGATAAATCCAACTAAGGAAGAACTTGACATGCTTAACTCTCATCATCACCACGTTAGTAATGGCTGGTGCTGGGTCCACTGCTGCAAGCCCTTCTCATGAGGGGCAAGAGAACCTGACAGGGTTCTATGGATGATGTGCTTTTGCAAGTTAAAAGTATTTTACATTTAGATACAAATTAAAGTTCTTTACAGATGACGTGGGCACAGGCTAAATCTCCAGCTTCCTAGTGGTGCTCTCAGAACACTAAGCAAAAGGTTGTCCCCTGTAAAAGCCAGAGTTGTGCTTTGTTTGGGACTGTCATATGGTCTGGTGCTAAGTACCAAAACACACTCTGAGCACTGAACCAGGACCTCGTCAAAGGGCATGGCTGCCTCTCTGCTTGCTCACACCACTGTGTAAGGCGTGGATAAAACCAAGGTAACACTCGACTATGCAGTTAACTGGGGAATTTCAGGGAGGTAACTTTTCAAGATAAAGAGCTTGTTGAGAATTATTATGCCTGGGACTATAATTAAAACAGACACCCTGGTTCAAAGGTTTCTTTGGTCATTAAATCCAACTGGAATTACTACCTTTCACTCTGTGCCTCTTTATGGTTCCCTCATTTGTAAACTGGGGTTAAGAATGCAGAGTTCTCTGTGTGTAGATGAGACAGGCTATATAAAAGCTCAGCTGTACAAAGGCAATCTTGTTTCTCACAAATATCTCAAGTTAAACATGACTTCAAAAAAACCAGCCCAATTTAACTCCAATACAGCACCTATTTTTGTCCCTGGATCTAAATATGCAGCAGACAGCTTGCCTTTACCACTTTACATTCCTCCCAAAAATTCACTCAGCTTGGATCATGTCCCATTTCTTTAAATGTATAAATCCCCATATCATCTGCAGAACTTGACTATCACAGAGACTGCTTCTATATCAAAGCTTTAAAATATGTTGTAAAGCCACAGCAATTATGCACTTGTGTAACCCCTGAACTGTAACCAATGCTGACTGCAAAGCAAGTTCATGAACTTCAGCTGTGATATATTCAGTGCACCATTTTGTTCAGACTCCCACTTAAACGGGTCAGGGATTTCAACAGATGGAGTACTGTTGCCACCCAGCTGAAAAAACTTCTCAGTTGCTCAACAGCTCAATCTAGATGCTCTGGCTAGTACCAGACTTTGTCAATCCAGCCAACCACCTTATTATTCCCATCCCTTGCCCCAGAAAGCAGTTTTATATTGATATTTCTGTATCTTTTATCACTACCTACAGAAAAGCCCAAGACAAACCCAGAGACAGTGAGCACGGGTACCAACACATTTCTTCCAAAAGCACCATTTAAAATGGCAAGTAGAAAAACAAACAAAAAGACCACCAGTAAAACTTAGTTTTGCTGTCTTACTTGATGACTAAGAACTTGAAAGGTCCATGAGCCTTTTTAAAAGACTATTTTGTATATTCTCTCTCATGAGTAAGTAGCCATGCCCAGCCACACAGGTAGCTTTTAAGGACAGATGCTTAACCTAGAAACAAAGATGTCCTGGGCTCCGATGGGATGAAGGTAATGCTAACACAGGGCTGCTGGACTGTGACAGAGAAGAATGCTGCATGGTGACTTTAAAGAAGTCTTACTGAAAGTGAACAGATATATTTATGTTAGGTCTATTTCCCCCCCACACACACATGTTGGTAAGCATGTCCTGCCATGTAAATGGAGGCCAGTTGGGCTGAGAAGCACAACTTTCCAAGCAGCTTCAGGGCTCATCTGTGCAGACACAAAACAGCACAAGGATGGGGCGTGGAAGTGCAACATTACAGGAAAGCATTGCACAGATTTATTTTCAAGGGTCTAAATCAAATGCAAGTATTTAAGAAGGATCCAAATTAAAAGGAACTCTTAAATGTCAAAATACTTTTAACAGGGTCAAGTAAATGCAAACATGTTGATCTTTCCCGTCTTTCCTGGAGTTTTCAAAAAACAAATACATTTAATACCAACCTTTAATTCCCCAGGTGATCTGCATGATTTAGCAATAGGGAAAACCTTTCTAGTGGCACCAAAATGCAACAGCCACGACACATTATATTTGTTAACAAGCTGTCACTAGGGAGTGCTCAAAATAATTATCACTGTTTGTCTCAAATTCATTTAAATTTCTGCAAGTGCCTTATATGACTGCATTTAGTGGTGACAAGATGTCTTCAGTGTAACAGTGTATTTGCTGCCTTTTCTATCTTTAATGCTTGCATTAAAATAACACTCCCTGCTTTTTCTCTAGCATTTTTAATGGATATTTGCTGTTTCTTAGACAACTGAATACAGCTAATATAAAAATACAAAGGGGTTTTTCACTGTTTTTTCTCCTAGGACATTTTATATATAAAGCAATCTCAAATGCTGCCAACATAACATCCTAAATATAAGAGAGTAAGGAGGAAGAAAAGCAAAAATGAAATCAACTGAAAGTTCAGTATTCTTTGTGATGGAAGTTGCTTTACCCAGTACTTAAACTTAACTGCTACAGAGAGTTAACGGTTTCAATTTATTCTTTTTACTAAAGACATGGATCTGAAATGGGTTCAATAATCCATCAGTAATAGCTGCCTAAAAAAACACATTCATCTAGTTAAAAAAAAAAACTGTATTATTTTGAAACAAATGTTATCTTCTTTAAGCCCTTTCGCTGGAATTGCTTTCACTGCTCATGTGTATCATGCAATCAATCTACATATAACCACTCTTTATGTTTTTACACTCAGCACTGCACTATATAAACTAAACCTAAAAATAGGCCACCTAGATGCTTCCAAGTAGCTCAATTTCGCAGCACAAGACCAGCTTTCAAACAGATGCAGTGCGGCTCTTGGTCAAATTCTGTTTTGTTTCATTTGAGTATTTCCTTTTTGAAATTCCTTATTAGAAAGGGCAGCTGGAGTATGGAACGTGGCCAAAACCATCAACAGATGTACGGTGAATTAATTCAGTAACAGTAAAAAAAGCAGGATACATGAGCAGAACCTCTGATAGTAACTTCACAATTTAAACCAAAATAATGATAAATAGGTTGATTTCTATTTTTTGATTTTATAGCTCCATGGCCTTTCAGGAACATATGGTCTACTCCTAGCCTTTAATGGCCTTTTACTTCATTAAGGTTTCCAGTTGGTAGGGAGTTCACATCTTGACATCTCTCTGAACCTGAACCAGAGCTATTATTAATATGAAGTGGTTTCCCCCTATTTTGCAGCTCTTTAATGAAACATAAGATTATTTTAAGTCCATAATCTTCTCAGCAGGATTATCGACTAGTAGGTCTGACCCTAATATTGCTCATCTGAACAGTGATCTGGCAGATGCACTGAGAAAACAAAGGCTAAACACATACCTGTCTGGAGGGTCTTGAAGCAAGACATAATAGAGGCTTTATGACTAACTACTTAAATCCTGTTTTATTTGACAATGCTAACCAGATGTCTTCTGGAAAACAAATCAAGTGTTTCAATCACTGCTGCTTAAATACATTCCTTGAATTTGGCCAACAAAGCCAAACAGAAGCTAGAGTCAGCCAAATCCAGCTCTTCTGAAGATGAGATAATAAATGAATCATCGCAGGCATTGGAACAACGAGCCCTATATTATGTACGTAGCCTGAATCAACACAATTTCCCTGGGGGGAGGGCACAAAGTACAGGCAGTTGTGCAGGAAGTTTCAGCAGTTACAGACTGAAAAGGGAATGAAAATCAGCGTGTGGACTGCTCCCACTACTTACAGCAACACCTTCCTCAGTACATAAGCGACACCTTCTTATCTGCTGGAAAGGACAACCAGGCTGGACAGTGACAAGACACTGCTCCTCATCTGCAACTTCAACAGTGCAGAGAGTGTCCACAGCACTCTTCAGGAGCTGGGTATCTCCTAATAGTCTGGCATCATTTCAGTCTAGCTGTGTCTGACCTTTAACATTAATACAGTTATTCCATCTCTGCCCTTTATGCCTGTTGTCTCCCAGCTCATAAAAAAATGACAACATACAACAGTAGAGATTGCACTCCCCTACTTTTTTTTTTTTTTTTTTTTAATTCGAAAGTGCTCTACATTGCTAATTGCAGGAACTGGAAGACAAGTGCCCCTTGGAAATTCCACTGTAGATGCCCTGCTCTGGTTCCCATCACTGAAACTGACATATATCCACATCTGAGGGAGAATTTAGAATAGTTCCAAAGTAACAGAACCTAAGAGTTCAGGTACATGGTACGAATTCTTTTTTCTCTTCCTTCACTTCATCATAGCTTGCAAAATTATCCAAGGCCAATGCATTCCAGATTAAACTTTAGGCTTTCCATTTAGGACATTGGACCTCCACCTGTAACACACTGTTGATGCCACAAACCTGCTCAGAAGGTAAACAGGCACAATTAAAATACACCCCAAGCAGTTAAATAAAGCAACACTTAGAACAGAGCTGTGTCTCCTCCCTATCTTCATGCTTCATGCCTTATTGCTTGTCAATTTTAGAGTCTAACACACTTCACAAAATGAGGATTAGTCTCAATTTACTTTTACTGCCAAATATTTGTGTCACTACTATGTACTACAGCTGTTCTATCTGTGCTCCCAGCTGAAGACCACTGCAGTTCAGAGACTTCCTCAGACACTGCTCCCTCAAACAGGACCATGCATGGGCCAGATCTGTCACTGCACTGTGTCAGGGATGGGAGCTGTTCCACAGTGCTACCCTACCCGCTGAACCTCTCAGCCTTATGGACCAAGAACACCCCAGGAAACACTGCAGTATGTGGCACTGGGCCCTCCAGCACAGACAACAGCCTGCCTTAAGAAACAATGCCACTCTGAACAACATCAAACTCACAGCTCTGCTACTGCCCAGGCCATACTCTCAGGGCTAGTTCACACACTCAGCAGACATTAGCAACATGAGACTAGCCAAGTCGAGTAGTCCCTCATGCTTGGAGCAGAGCACACAGCAAGGGAACAGGACTGATTTGAGGATCCTGGCCCCATGTAGAGCCCCAGCTCTTCCTTCCCATCTGTTGTCTTCATCTCCTGTTTTCGTGAGTTCCTAGGACACAACAGTGACACAAAGCACAGAGTCACGTTAAGACTCCTCAGTGGTTAATACTGCTTTGTTTCTATCTGAACATCGGCATTTTGGGAGACACCTTTTTCTGAAGTGCCCGTGAAAACACTAGGAAAAGGCCATATAGGACAGGGTTTCAGGAAAGGCCAGCCAGAGCAGCTTGGCCCTGAGGGTAAGAAAACATGCATCTTGCATGGCACATGTCACTCCATTTGCTTCAGCAGACACTCCAAGGTCCTGGCTCCTGCCCCAAAGAAAAGAGGGTCTGCTTTATCCAATGCAAACAAAACACTAAGAAGAAACATTGTATCTATCACCACAACCCAAGAACTCTATCATTTTCTAAACATTTAAATCAAATTGCAATGGTACCCTGACTGTGAAGTGCAGCTGAAGTTACTCTTCCTCCCTAGCCATCATATTAAGCCACTGAGACCTTCCATTTAAAATCAAGTAACACAGCCTGGGTTTAATATACCAAGCCATTGGTTTTAGTCAATAACAACTCTAAATTTTAATATAGGTTACATATAGGTTATATGTCTCAAGAACAGACAGACTATGCCTCACAAACTTTCCAGGTTTATTTTCTAATTCAGATTACTGGACAATACTGCTTTTTAAAACTTCAGAGGGCAGCAGAGCACCTGCATGCCTAAAATAGCTTTACCACAGCTATGAACACATTTGAATGAAAGATCTCACCACTTACACTTGAAAGTAGCTTCATAAAGGAAAAGCACATTATTTCCCCATAATTTCAAAATTATAAAGGCTTAGTTCATAGGGAAAAACCTAAAATATCTCCCTATGCAACATCTACTGTCACATACATCATCCATTTTCACAGTGTTGATAAGCGGGGGACATACCAATATATAATATACAAAGTAAAATAATCAGCTGCACAAAAATTAATTAAGATATTTTCCTCCTCCAAACACAACACTGCTTCCTGAACAAGTATGCAGAAATCAGCATACAGTGTACTTAATTTTCTCAAGACACGTTAAATACTATTTATTTTAATATCTCTAACTTTTTATCCTTAAACCAATTTAAGTAGCAATATTACCTTCTGTTTAAGTGGTACTTAAAAGTTTATTCTAAATAACAGACAACTTTCTATTTATTTCACTAGATTTTTTTTTTACTAGACCCACACTGTAAAGAATTTGCTGTTAAAATCCTACACAGCTTGCCCTTGCACTGACTGTCTAAGAAGCTAGCCAGGATTCCATCTGGTTACTATTAGATGGGTGAAAATACCTTGATAGAAATACTTTGCTTGAATTATTTTGAAATAACTTATACATTTGATACTCTGACAGGTGATTTAAATGTGCTTTACATGTGAATTACTATTTGTTACCTCCGTTTTATATTTCCTTTTCCATTTACAGGGGAGACACGTGTGCAGAAACAAACAGTCTTCAAGCTGCTACAGCTGCTATCTACCAACAACATCAGCTCTCATAATATGAACAAGAATAGGACTGGAAAACTTTCAAATCTGTCTTTTGATGGTCTGAGCAATACCTGCTGACTTAGTCCTCATGACTTCATTATCTTCATTATCAGGTTCAAGGGGACCACCAGAGGTTCTTTCTTCCTTCCCAAACTCTTCTAAAGATAGGCTTAAATATACACAAATGCCTTCTGAGTAGTGCTTGTCTGAAATAGTCTTCAAGCTACTACAGCTGCTATCTACCAACAACATCAGCTCTCATAATATGAACAAGAATAGGACTGGAAAACTTTCAAATCTGTCTTTTGATGGTCTGAGCAATACCTGCTGACTTAGTCCTCATGACTTCATTATCTTCATTATCAGGTTCAAGGGGACCACCAGAGGTTCTTTCTTCCTTCCCAAACTCTTTTAAAGATAGGCTTAAATATACACAAATGCCTTCTGAGTAGTGCTTGTCTGAACTATTCTTAAAAACTTTAAATTATTTCATAATTTCACAAAAATTTACAGGGGGAGGCATTTAAATACCTTTGCCCTCGTATTTCTCTACTGATGTACATACATACTGCTTCATTTCTGACTTAATTGCTCTAGTTCTACTTCCTTCCAGTTTCCCTTTGTTGTCACCATTTTCTGGAGACAAAAGTGATTCATCCCACTTTCTGCACAGAATCCAGTGCATTTTGTCATCCAGTGTCATTCTTCCCCCACCACCCATACAGGTCACATACAGCTGTCCTACTGCTCCACCGTTTACCCCAGCCAAACAATCTGAAACACCAAAAGGATGGCAAACTGCAAGCTTTATCCTGAGACCAAGACATGCAGAACTGCCCCATGCTAACCCAATGGTGCTTCTCATAAGACTACTTCAAGCTCTTCTGCCTTACGGTCACATAATTCCTTTCTACCTATTAAAGAAGCTTTAGAAAACTTTGTTTTTTCTAAAGAAATAGGTGGAAAAGCAGTTCGTTCAGCAGTTGTCAAAATTATGTCAAAATTCTGACAGTGCTTTTACACAGAATGAAACTCTGCTCTGGATACAGAACTTCTAACTCAAATCTCTAAGGCACCAATGCCTTCCTAATTTCACACTGCTGGTTGAAGGAACAGCACAGTAAAACTGATAAAACTTCACTCAGTGCCTCTCTTAATACTGCTCATGTTGTAGCTTCTCAGGACAGTTCCAGGCAACAGCAAGGAGTTATTTTAAAACTGCACTTAGGGGGAAAAAACCCCACAGCTCAAGGAAAGAGCTTGAGGTTAAACAAATAAGTAAATAAATAAATAGCAGAGTTGTATTCACTAAGTCAGCAGTATGACATCTGGCAAAGGTATCATCACAGTTTCTCCTCTCAGTTACTACCCTGAAAGCATGAAACTGAAACTCACTTCATTACCAAGCAGTCCTACATCATGTACACAAGCCAGGTTATTTAACACAAATGGCTAACTAGCAAATTGTAGTAGTAATCAACAGCTTCTTTTTTATAATGAGCTGCACCTCCAGAGAAAAATCCCACCAGACCAAAACAACTCCAGGCGTGTAAGAAGGGGAAGCAGCATATATTACTTGGTTTCACACAAATATGTTAGATATAGATTTGTTTAAACAGAACATTAAACTGCAGTACAAACATTTCTGATCAAACTCAAGAAAATCAGTGCATTTTAGCCTGTGCAGGTTTTTGGGGTTTTTTAACAGTCCAAAACAGAGAACAGGGAAAAATATTAGAGTGAGTGGTTCACGTTCACAGAAAGCTAACAACAATCAGTGCTCTTTTTAAACTAAAGCAGGCAAATATTTTTATTTTGTAAAGGACTGATAAATATTTTTATTTTGTAAAGGACTGGTAAGTGTGCCTGCAAGAGAACAAAAAATGTTTCAAAGCTAAGGAACTGCACAGATGTATTAATCCAGTAATAAGTATAGAGGGCACACAGGCTATCTGCTAAGCCATGCAGGAGACAATAACACTGGCTGTCAAGACTTGCCTATTAAATGATAACAAAAAGCACCTAGTAAGAGACAGTGAAAATCAATTAACTGGGGAAATGGCAAGAGAACTCAAATATGGCTGTCAAACACTTCTCTATTCAGACATACAAAATTAAGTTTTCTTCAAGTCTAAAAAGCAGAAATGTCACATTAATCAAATAAAAAAATACAATATTCTTTTAAATCAGGTTAACTTTGCAAGGTATCAAGTACTTGCAGTTCCTGCTGAAACAAAAAGGAACTTGAACAAGTTGGCTCTTTGCAGGGTAACCCTCTTTGTTAAACAGCCAGTGTAAAGAAAAATCTAGGTTAACCTTTCCAGAACACGAACATTATACTGTTATTTTAAACTTTATGTCTGGCCCAAGGACAGACATTCTGCAGGCCTCCTTGCTGGCTGCTTGTCTTTGTTCTCATGGCTGCACTGACACAACACAATGCCTCGCACGACAGACTGCACAGGTACAGCCCCAGCGAAGGTACTGTGGGTAAAAACTGAGCCTTAAAAACACGCTGAACACTTCTGCAAGCAAGCACTTTTACTACTGGAGGAGTCCTTGTGAGTGCCCTGTTCCCCATTTCCCTTTCTGCCCTCAGCACCTTTTACAGGTTCTCACAAGCAGCCAGAATCCCGGAAATGACACTGTGCAACAACAAAAGAAATCACCAAACGAAACACCCATAATGCGTTTTTTCTCCACAAATGGACTAATTCAGGACTTACTGAAATTGAAGGTACCATTTTGGAAATACTCCAAAGACTAAACAGGCCAAGAGACACTTTTCTATTTTAGAGTGCTTTGTCAGATAACACATTTACTCATGTGTTCACAGCAAAGTAATTTTCCCTTGTCCCTTCATTTGAGGGGGAAAATCCCACTAATGTTCTACAAGTGGTACAGAAAAACAAGTAAACTTGCAAATCCTGCAATCTGGATATGTTTGCAAAGACTGGCAAAAAGTACTGTCATTTTAGGACATCTCTGTGAGAGTAGCGGTGTCTTACCTCTCAGCACTGACTTGAGGTTCAGCTTGGCTTGTCTGTGCAGGTCCTCCACACAAGGTGGTCTTGAGGAGGGTAGGAAGACATTTTCCTGCTGGTGCCACGGAGCAGTGTAGTGCACAGTCCATCTACTCTCTTCATCTAGGTTGGAAACAGCTGCAGAGAGACACAAGAATAAGAAAATGAGATGTTATTGCAGATAGCTCTATCACAAAATCCCACATGTAAGATTGTCACACGTCATCTAAAAATTAAAGAAGCATTGTTTGCCACCAAAATACTCCTTAGAACCTCACTTCCATGACAGTTAAAAAACCCTTCCTTACATTTCTATTCTAAAATTAGTTCTGTAGGAAACACCTTTTGCTCTTCCCATTTTTATATTTGTTGTTTTATTTACTCTAAACTTGCAACTGTGTTTTCCCCACCCCGCTCTAGCTCCCATTCTTCAAAAAGGAATCAGTTTTCCACTCCCTGATCATGGCAGGTGCTGTGCAGTGCAGAATAGCTCGGCTCAAAGGTGCCCCTGGGAATATGACAGCCTTCATGAGAGATGACAACAGGTTCATTTTTATTGGGAAACAACCTTGTCTGACCTCCTGCTTTCTCACACCAGAAACAAGATTCCAGTGAAGCAAATAAATTAGCTATGTTCCTTTGTCATGAGTGGAAAGCAGATATAAACAAAAGCAGCTCCATGGACAAATACTGCTCACAGCACAACAGCACTGAAGAGGGCTATCTCTGGTCACCTCTTTGCACTCAATACAAACGTGAAAATAAAACACAGACCTTACTCAAGTTCAGACAGTCTAGCAATAAAACAGCCAAAGCACACATTGCCAAGATCTGTTTATCATCTATGCTTCCCAAGAGACAGCCACTGTGTTTTGTTTCGAGTTTATCATCAATAAAAACTTATACAGTTGAACAGCCTCATCCCTCTACCCTGCTGTAAACAGAAAAAGGGCAGCTGGCGGTCATATTTTATGATCCCCCAGGCACTCTTTGGCCTTTAGCTAGCATGCTGCACATCCCTGCTTTTTAGCTCCCCAAAGCAGAAAAAGCCACTACAGATGTGCTGCCTTCCAAGCACCTGCCCTGCCGCCACTGCTCCACTGCCCCAGGCTCGCCGTCAGCTCCACACCCTCCCTTTGCTGCCACACGGCCTGTGGCATCACTTTGTGGTTTGTCTGATGCCCTTGTGATAGCAGAGGTGGTATGTAAAACTGAGAAGCAAAAAGGATGCAACAGCCTCCTGTCATTTGAAAAATTACCCTTTCCTTAACACTACTGGGATCATTTCAGATGGAAACAATTGGTATTTGTAAGGAAAATAAGCTATGCCTCTCGCTTCAAAACAGAGCTAAAGCCTAAAACCTATTCTTTTCTAAAAGACTTGAGGTAGAGGGGGAGGTTGTTAACTGCTTCCCCTCACATATTTCAGATTAGATTCAGACCTCGAATGGTCTGAAAATGGGTGTCCTCATGTCCATGTCTTGGTCCTGCATCCTGCCCCCTTCTCCCAAGACATACTGGTTCCAACACGGGCAGATACACACTCAGCCTGTGCCCACCCTCCCCGTTCTTGCTCACCAGAGGTCGAACCTAAATCACGAAAAACGGAGAAGTCATCACCTCCCTGACTGCAGCATCAATCACCCCCATCTAACAGAAAACGTGACACTTAAAGTCAGTGAAAGACACCCACACCATTCCCTGGCCGAACCAGCGGATGGGGAGTGGGTAAGGCTGGAGGAGGAAGAGGAGGAGGGAAGCACCTGCCGCCAAACCCACTGTCTGGCTGCTGTCCTGCCCAGCAAAATTAAGGTTCAGTGCTCATCAGATCGATAATGGTCATCAAAACTAGTCAAGAGAAGTGGTGTGCACATTTGCCAATAATTCTCTCTAGCCTCATTTGTCTGTCCTTCATGATTTAAAGGAAGATCAACGTGATTTGAAAAGCCACTCTGAAACCAGAACATCTTAAAAAACAAACCTTGGCTCAAAACAAACTTTAGGTAGACACCTCAGCGATACAAGCCCATAGCTGCATAAGCAGAGACAGACGTCCGACAAACCATCAGCACACCACGACACACCGGCACACCCTGCCTTGTCACCGAGTTGCCCATTTCACACCGAGAACTTTGGCTCCTTCAGTATCACCGTGACAAAGCACTTCCAAAGCCACTGTGTCCCAAAGCAGAGGTCCTAAAGTCCCTCACAAGGCTGCCTCCACACACTCCACAACGATAAAAAGAGAAAAGCTTAGAAAGAGGCTGCAGGAAGCAGAAGTGAAGCCGACGGGACCTGGACTTTCCTTCAGAACTGGGCTGCCTCCTGAAAGCTGAGTGAGCAAACAGAGCCATACTTACTCTTTCTCTTGAAAAGTTTCATGAGAGATTTAAGCTTTGTGTTGATGAAAACCACCATTTTCAAGGTGCTGAACTGCGATCCTGAAATTGAAATCCCATAAAAAGGAGGAGTTGCAGAAAGGTGACTGCTAGATTGAACCTGTTCAAACTCCGCACACCAAATTTCTCTTCTCCGCGTTTCTCCCCCTGCCTTTTTTTTTTTTCTCAAATCACTTTAAATGTGTCTAGATCTTTCTGACAGACGAAATAATTTACAATTCTTTAGCCTGAGTTTCTCCTCCTCGCATGTAACCCTGTCCGCTGGAATCAGGCACTTCCAACAAGCAGGAGAAAAAAGCACCCCAGCTGTTATTCTCCTTTGCGCAGGACGAAAAAGGTTTTCTTGCTGTCCACAGCAGTTACTCCGCTCTTGTTCCCCTCCTTTCCTCCGCTCTCCAAGTTGGGCTGCTCCAGAAAGTCCCGAGACAGCAGGTGCTTGCTCTCCTTCCCATGTCTCCAGCGGCTGTGCCGGCGGAGCAGCAGGAGATCCCGGCACCTTCCCTGCCCCCGCCCCCTCCCGCCGCACCTCCCCGGCGGCCCCGGCCTCCTTCCAGTTGCAAATGAGTGCTGCATTTTCGTGCTAATCAGGATGCTCGGCTTTCCCACCGCTCCCATCCTTCCCCCATCTCCCCCCACCACCCCTTTTTTTATTTTCACCCTCTTGCTCCCACTTTATCAAGGATCCAGAGCTGCGCCTCAGCTGGCCGCTACACGCAGTCTCGGCTCTGCACTGCCTCCCCTTCCAGTCCCACTGCTCCCCCCGTAGTCACTGCCATTGCCTGAGACATCAGCACACTAATTTTACATATTGAATTTTATTCAGCTGCACTCCTAATTTATTCTTATTAGCGTCATCTCAGACCAGATACATGGAAAACAAAATCGAGTTATTTCTGGCTAATAGAGATTCTGTTATTCATCAAACGAAACTTGTGCACGGAGATGAAACAGCCCAGCTTTTTGAGATGCGCGTTTTATCCTCGTGTCTTAAAAAAATGCATCTGTACAGAGGTCCACAGGCATCCTTCCTAGGAATGAACTGCAATTTTGCAGAAGTTAAAGAGAAAACTCTAAGCACCAAATGAATGTGCTCAGCAGGGCATGCCCTTTGCACAATGTTCAGGCTCAAGAAGCAAGCCCTCCCTCACAAAGCAAGCTTAGGAAACCCCCTCGAGTTAACAATGAAAAGGATTTTTTTTTCCCTCAGGAAAACGAAAAATGCCAGCAGCGGGGGGCTCAGGCTGACCCCAAAGCTGCAGCAGGCTGCAGCCTCTGGAGCACAGCATGTAAAAGCAGATGCTCCACAGGAACTTCTAAGTTTCACCAAACAGTTGAGACCCAACACTGCGAAGAACAGACTGTAAATGAAATATTTTCATCATTGTCTGAACACAGCACCATCAATATTTAATCAGAATTTTCCAAATCCAGAGATTTTGCAATTGCAACATGAGCTTGACATCAAAACTACATGAGCAGCAGGTCTCTCCAGCAGCTGCTGGTCCAAGAGGCATTTTGACTGGCTCAGCTCTGCCAAAGGGACAGAAGACCATGGTGCCATGGCAGCAATGGCAGGGAAGGCATCTCTGTTTTTTGCACTGATTTCCATTTTCCATTTTACACAAAAAATGACTCTGGCATCGAACTCTGATAACAAGGTAACTATTTAGCTCTGGTGTTGAATTAAATATACAGTAATATCACTGTCAGACATTTGCCATCCACAAACCATAAAATGCATGCTTGCTGGACACACACTGACAGTGAGTTTAGAGTGATTCCATTTCTAACTATTGCCATAGCTATATCTGAAGGCAAGCCAAGGAGATGGTGACTCCTTTTCCAGTGTGGTGTCAATCTTTTTTAGGATGTACGAAGTGCCTCTTCGTGCCACTTCCTTAGCGTGTAGGAAGCGGAGCACAGGGAAAGGAGAGAGTTTCAAGCTGTAAAATGATGGAGGCCTGGGCTGCTGAAGTGAGACAGCCTCTTCCAAAGGTCTTTATGGAACCTCAGAAGAGCCTTGCAAGCCCTCAGAAGCAAGACTTTGTTACCTTTTCATGGTCAAACCACTGTGAATCAACATGATCCTGGGTACTCTGGGCAGCTTGGAATCCTTTTCATTTCACCCTGGGCTAAGTGCAGTGTGCTTTTTGTTACTCAACCCACCCTGGAGCATTTCTCCTGCCTTAGAACAAGCACTTGACCACTGTCCTCTATCCCGGATCTCAGCATGGAGGCAGACATTCAAACCCAGCAACAAACAATACCTTAATTGATGTCTGCCTTTCATCCCACTCCCCACCCCGACCTTGCCTCCACCTACCCTCAGGTCATGCAGTTAAAGAGGTCAGACATCAAAAATGGCTATCATGAGGGACTACCCCAAAGGAAACACCGTCTGGCCACTCCTATCTGCACCTCTGAGACTCTGCACTAGTCCAACAACAAAAAAAACCTCTTCTCCACCTGAGACAAACCCACTGACTTCATAAAATTCATCACATTGTCTCAACCCAGCGTTTTGTAAAGGCTTTTCCTGTTTCAAGAAACTGTCATCTAATAGCAATTCTCTGAGAACTCAAAGCGTGAAATGCCTGCACTCCTCTGCACTTAGCCTCCCCTACACTGAGAAGAAAAGGAAAAAATGGGGAAGTTTGAGAAAATGCATATTGTAGCCACTGCACAAACAAATAAAGGACTTCACCCTCAAACACTGCCAATCCGGCAGACAAACTCACAAGAATCCCCACCAAACAACAAGAACAAAAAAAAAAAAACCACTTAAAATTAACTTGACAGAATAAAATTTAAAAGCTTGTTAAAACTAGATAAACCCAGCATTAACAGTAGGTGTGCAGACTGTGTTATCAGTTTTTACATGCAAATGACTCAGAGACAAGCAGGAGACAGGGGAGACCTTGCTCTGTGACACATTTGCTACTCCACCTTCGACAAGTTAATATTAACCCACCGCCTGAGTTATCACATCCTTAGAAGCAAGGATCACAATTGCTGCCACATAAGGATCACAGAAATACAGAGGAATCAGGAATATCACAGAGAATACAGAAAACATGGAGAAGATGTTCAGTAAATGTTAATTTTCACTTCACTTCACTGGATGGGACTAGTCACAAAGTTTGGCTCAGAAGAATCTTCTTCCTAAAAAGTGGTGGACTGGAGCAAAGAAACTGAGAGGCACAAGTTGCAGTGTCAAACAGCATCCTCAAAATCACAACTGTGTAATGAACTCATTAGCAAAATGCTTTTTTTAGTCCAACTATAATAGTTTTTAATCCCTGAGTGGTGTAACTGATTCTAATTTTCTAGCAGAGGCCACATACATGCAGAAGAGAAGTAAAGAAGAGTGGCTGCTTGCACGTGGCATGCCTGAAACGCTGTAGCCATTCCTTCACTCCCCTCCCTGCCCTATCCCCTCTTTAGAGGGGCTTTCCAGATGACCTGTTCCACGACAGCCCTCCACGACAGCCATCTGGGACAGCCACCCCTCCACATTCACAGCAGCATAAAACATCGGCGCCAGGGAAACAATCTGGAAATATTCAGCTTCCACGGAAATACTTCCAGCCAGCCCCTGGGGGAGAGGGGCTCTTGTGTCTAGCTCCCCTTCACAACCCAATGGCCTGAACCTTAGCACCAATGCACAAAATCCACTGAAAAAGCTGCTTTATAAAAAGACAAATGTTGAAAAGTTACATTCTTGGATCCCTCATAACCAGAGCCAGAGCAGCTGCCCAGCAGCAGCCCCAGGGGCAGCTGTCCACAGGGACACTGGAAGCAGTGAGAATTAGCTTCTCATCCTAATCACCAGCCCATGCATATACGTGCAGTACAAAATTTAGGAAGTATTTAGGTTTTAAAAAACCCAAACAAATGAAACACAAGAGTAGCTAAAGCAACGCTTTCTAGCTCCCTCCCTCAAAAGAAAACAAATTTTACCACTTTATTTTCATGAAGGAGAGGTAAGCCAAACACACATGATATATCAAGTTCATTAAGGGAATGATGCATCAAACTACTAAAATGTACCATCATCTCAAAAACTAAACTTCAAGTTGCAGGCCTTAGCAACTTTATCTGGCCAATGGAAAGATCCTCCATTAAACAACTGAGGGAAAAAATAGTAAAACTGTCCAACTGAGCTGGGAACTAACTGCATTGTGAGAGCCCTTCCAGTGAGTCTCTGTTCAATGCACAAAAGGGAAAGTGGAAACGCTGGCAAGCAGATGTACTCCAAACAATTAAATCGATGCCTTTGCTTTTACAGACACGTCACTCGGTTGCTCTAAATAAGTTTCCACCGTGCCATCCTAGAGCAGCTTGCAGGGAAGAAGCTGCTGAAGGGCAGTTGTTTCCAGCACGTCTGCAGGAATGTGTCCGTGTAGGACATGCTCGGGATTGCTCCCTGCCGCCCCCACCACCCACTCTGAGCAGCTGTGGTGCCCAGAGGGGCGCAGCTATGGAAGTGACCCCCACGCACCCCCTCCCCAGGCTGCACAGAGCACCCAGGCACCTGCAGGGCAAGCCCGAAACTGAGGAGAGCTATTAAACTCACACGGCTCCTGCCTGCCTCAGACCAAGACCACCCACTTTTACTTCTAAGTGAGATTTCTATCATGAAGAAACATCAGAAAAGCCAAATGCCTCAGGTATTTTCAAAACTCACACCCAAGCTTTGTGTCTGTTCTGGTCACCTTCACCCATGATGTTAACCATTCGCTGGTGCCTAAATGGACTCCTTGCAGAGCACAGGAGTCAGTAATTCACGGTCAGAACGGGTTTCTCCCTCCCCGAGATCCCATCCCGGCTGGCCCTGTCCCGGCATCTTTCAGGAGAACAAAAGTGCTGCCTCCACAAAGGCCGTCCCAGGCGGCACCGCACTCAGCTGCCCTCCCGTCTCAGCTCCCCTCGCTCACAATGGCCTCTTTCAAGGCAACCTCAGCCTCGGTGAAGCAATACTGCCCCGGCTACTGAGAAATTACAATCCATTAAACCTGGGATCAGGAGGAAGAGGAGGAGGAGGAGAATGCACAGGGGAGAGGGAACAAAGAAGATAAATTATTTTATCCTAAAGCCACCACAACAGCACACCAAGAAGGATCCATGCCCCAGGGCAGGGGCAGGGAGTCAGGGCTGAGCCTGGGCCGGCGCAGGCTATTACGGGGCAGGTATTGCTGGACAAGAGGATACCCGGCTGAGCCCTCCTTTATCCAAGATCATAAAGGATTATGCCTGCAGGCTCTGGGAAAGGGGCTGCCCGGCGGGGGCAGAGGGAAGAGGGAGCAAGATGAGAAGGAGAAGCAGCACAACCTAAGCCAGAGAGGACAGAAAAGCAGCAGACTGATTGATCTGATGATCCTATTTAGGTCACAGCACAATAAAGCTAATTCATTCTTTAACAATTCAAAACATCTTTCTACAGGATCCTCTATCATGCAAACACATCGGCAGAGAGAAAAGGCAGCATTTGGGCAGGGCTGCCGGCAGACAAAGCAGCAGATTCTTTTGGTTAGAGCATCTCCCAACACAGTAATGGCACTCAAGAGAACACAAAACGTTTTGTGAATGTGCAATTTTGTTTTATTTTAAATTGCAGAGCACAATCCTTTTTCCTTTGGCCCTTTCTGAACCCCAGTTAAGGCAACTTCAGATCTCAGATGAGAACATTTCTCATTCCCTAGGGAATAATACCCTTGCAGGATGTCACAGGAAATATTCTCAATTTAAATACCCAATCCACCTGAATGCTCCTGTGCTATGGCTTATCCTAAAGAACTGATCAAAAATGCCTGGGTAAAGTAATGTCTGCAAGTAAATTAGTCTACAAAATCTTGGCTCTTACTAATAATAATGCACAACAGTGAAAATAATTTTCTTCTGAATTAGTGATGGAAAAAATACCAGGCAGACAAGTCTGCAAGTCTTCTCATTTGAATCATCCTATAGCACGAGGAGCAAAACCAACAAAAGCAGACTGCAAAAATTCCATTTCTGAACTTCTGTTCCAAACAGTCTCCTAGTAATTTCATCTTTGGCAGCTGTGCTCTTGGGCATCCACACTAATATCCAACAGACATCTTCAACTAATCCAGTCTGCATTCTCCTTATGGGTTTCCCAAAGGGGACATGCTCCCCACTCATTCCACTTATTTAAAGGTCACAAGAAAGAATTTTTGTATCCTATCTTGGCCTCCCTGCCCAACACTGATCTTTGGCATGCTTTTATTTATATATGGATTATCCTGGTATAAGGAGTTACAAATTCTTCCCTTTTTTTGGCTTTCTACTGACTCTCAATAAATTCTGGGTGGGTCTCATTTAAGATTGGAGGCACACTCTTAAATTTAGGCATGTACATTCTACAGTTTCCTAAGAACTATTACACCCTATAAATGAAAAAAGTTAAGCTCCTTGGAAAATACCAACCTGCACAGAATCATACAACTGCTCATGCCAAAATCAAGCTTCAAGCACTCATTTACTGTCTTCCACAGCAACTTGAGTAAAAGTTTTGTTCATTAGAAACTTTCAAAAATTTTACCTGAAAAATGTTATCTGCACAACACAATACTAAAATGATGAGTAAAAGTAAAGGCTCACAAATAATAAATGGACATTTGCTATTGCTCCTAAAGCCCTAAGATTTTTGATGAAATCTAAAAACCCAGGTGTGTTCCAATTAAAGACACAATCTGCCCTGAAATAAAGGTCTCCAAACTAAAGTAAGGCATGCAGTTCCTGTAACAGTGACCTAATAAATATATTACTGTCAGATTCAGCAATGTCTAAGGAAACAACTGCACCAAAATCTGTACCACAGAATCTCCAGAGACTGTCTTTAGCTGACCCTGGGCATATGGATCTCAGATGTGATCAAATACCAACAGATTTTGAAATCTTATTTTTAAGATTGGATTTGTGTGGTCAGCATCTTCTTATCAAAAGTCCTCAATAAAACCAAATGAACGGATTAATACTGTTAATCAGTTGAACTTTCAAAATTTCTAATGTGAATACCAACATAAGCTTTTATTAGCACTGGTTTGATTAAAAGTTTCAGAGATCTGTTATTAATCATACACATTAATCTAGAGGCCCAAGTCTCACTACATGCCATAGTGGATCAGCAATAATTCCTGAATAATAGTTGTGTTTCTTCGAGTAGCTGGCAAAATGCATCTAACAGTTTAAGTGATGCTAAAGTGATACAGGTGCCTTGCCACCAAGCATCTTCAGGAAGCACTACTGAGCACATTGTGGCAATGGTTTCTATAAATAAGTATGTGTGGGCAACAGGCAAACAACAGGAATCACAATGTTCTTCATCAAAATGTAGTCCATAAAATATTTAAAAATGCAGATTCTCTCCCCTCCTGCTTTCACTCTTCAATTTCTGCCTCCATTTCCTGCCAGACAGAAAAGGAGTAGATCCCTTGCTTTTCCTTCAGGATCCCCACTGCAGATACCTACATTTTTTCTTGTTTTAATAAAACTAGTTATTCCTTGCTGTGTTCATCCTTGTGTGCTTCATAAAACCAACCAAAGAGAAAAGCTGTAACACAGAAAGGGGTTTAACATACACTATTTCTAATGAAAGATACCATTCTTAAATGTAAAAATGTCTCTTTTGGTATCTTTGGTTTTCCCTCTAAGCACAAAATATAAACTGCAGAAAAGCTTGCATTTTGTTGGAAGAGCTGAAGTAGAAGTGTAAATACAAAACTCGAGACAGCTGAGGCTAGTTTTAAAATAATTTCTCTGAGTACGTTCACTATTCGTATCTGAAAACCTTTGAAAATGGACAGCTATAGTACCATCAGTGCCTCCTCAACTCTGAACAGACCACAGGCTGTGTAAAATAAGCTGAGTAAGTTTCATTCCTGAAACTTCCCAGTAGCTGTTTAGACAACAGAGGAAAAAGGAAAAGAAATATCAATCGTTAACTACTACTAAGCAAACAACCCTGCCACCCCAAGATAATTGATAAAACTACTGTGTATCCCAGCAGCTGCATTTTAACTCTGTGCACAATATTCCAAATTCAACTGTGAGGTAAACACTGGTTCAGAAGACTGTTAATTACTGACATATGTGCTATTACAGAATTGAAACAGGAGAGCATTTTTCATTATTAGTCACTCAGAAAAAAGAAGAAGCATGGTCTTAGAATTCTGGAAGAATCAGGTGTGAAATGTTACACCAGCTCCAGTGCAGGGCTGACCCCTGGAGCAGAAGTTTCCATTTAAACATAAAGGACATAAGAGATCATGGTCAATGTGAATAAACCTTCAGGAAAACCAGTCAATAAAACCAAAGCAGTATTTTCCCACAACTGGTATGGGATGTGCATGAAAAGGCAATTCCTTTTTCCCATGCTGATGGATAATGGCACAAGTAGTCTTGACTTTGGCACCCATTTAGGATGCTCTGATGCAGCATTAAAAAACTTCAATTCCAATTCACCTTAGACAAAAGCACCACCTAACAGGATCCCTGCTTTGTCATCACACAAGGAATTGTCTAAGCTGATGCACACCAAAACTCAATTTACATCTTAGTTTTTCGACCATAGCTACTGTGAAGAACATACTTGAAACCGTAGCCATTAAAAGTATACCTGACACATCCACAATGTCTAATATTCTGTACAGAGCACACACCCGCTCCAGGAACAAATAAATTAAAACACTGCATTCTTATAAGGCAGTGAAAACACTCCTTTTATAATCAGGGTAATTAGCATCATTCTTCTCTTTGGATTAATTAAACCTATCAGGAACAGGTTAGTATCATACCCAGGAAAAAAAAAAAAACTGCTCACCTTCAACTACTGGACATAAGGGACTGTCTTTTCCTTTGATGTTATTAATTATTTACCCTAACATTGCCACCAGCATCTGCTTGGGGATTTATAAGGCAGTGAAAACACTCCTTTTAAAATCAGGGTAATTAGCATCTTTCTTCTCTTTTGGATTAATTAAACCTATCGGGAACAGGTTAGCATCATACCCAGGAAAAAAAAACAACTGCTCACCTTCAACTACTGGACATAAAGGACTGTCTTTTCCTTTGATTATTAATTATTTACCCTAACATTGCCACCAGCATCTGCTTGGGGACCTGCTTGCTCCCCCCAAACAGCAGGCCACTGTTTCTGGTCTAGCCACAGCATCATGTTTGTGGCAATAGCATCACGTCTGACAAAGAGAAGGAGGGCCAGGTTGGTTAAAAGACACTGAGAACAGGTATAAAGGATCATTCATGAGGTGTGCCAAACCTACTTTGGAGATGCTACCCAGCTCCAGGTTTAATTACTCCTTCCTGGAACACATCACAAAACCTCACAGAAATGGTTTTATAAACTTCTATTGATGCCTTTGGGCAATGACAAGGAATGAGACCTTTGGGATGAGCAGCACATGGCCACTGACCCTACACAGAGAGGCTAGCTGAGTATTGCCACGGAAAAGGCAGCACAGACAGATAACTTGTCTTTCAACCATCGCATTTAGAAGTTTTTTGTATCTTCTCCAGCGACACCAGTTCATGCTCAGCTGGTGGGATCACTGGTGATCTAGTCAGCCCCCAGTACAGTGAGACAGTTTCCAGGCACATGCCAGGAGTGCAGCCTAACAGCCGCAAGCAGAGCATTGGGGAATTTGGCCTTTAAATCAGTAATGGTCAGGCCCCAGCCTGCCTGCCCGAGCGGGGAAGACATGGGGAGGCTGATTAAGTACCCTTAAGCTGGGACTGGAGAGATGGCATCGTGGGGTTTCACATTTATTCTCCTCCAATGACTCCAAGCCAGAAGTGGCCAGGTCACACATCAGGCGCTGTTTCTGTAACTGCTGTAATGGCAGGCACTGCTTGCAATCCAAAATTCAAGCTGCGCCTTTCCAATCATGCTTTATCTCTATAATCCCAGACTCCACACTGCTGTGTATTATAGCACCAATTGAGACATTATTGAGATGAGCCACCTAAAGCATTTTTCTTATTAAAAAAAAAAAACCCACAACAACTCCTCTGCCCCAATTTCTGCTTAGGCATAAGAACGTCACCATTACTGTTTGGTTTGCACTGCACATTCTTAGTTAGAATAGATCAGATCCAATCTACCTCTCAACTGCTTATTGGCAATTCCTTAACTGTGTGACTCCTTGGTCTCCTTTTGCGTCTTCCCATAGAGTCTGAAAAATGCTTTTTAGGAACAATATATTAATATAAACAAAGGCTCCAACCCTCTCCCTTTCTTTCTAACTAGCCAATTTCTCTCAATACCAACTCTTCTGAGAGATATAGGAAATGCAAGCAAAATGCCATCTGTTAGCAATGAGGTGGGACTAAGCCTTTAACATTGAAATATTTATTTTAGAAAAGCCAAGCAAAAATATTTAATCGACTTACAAGACTGAGTTCTCTAAATCACTGTAGATTCCAGGTCCAGTTGTGCACTTTATTTCACAGTAGACATATTTCTATTTGATCTGCCATTAACTCATTACTTCTTTTCTAAGAAAGCAAAGAGCTGCCCTTGAGCCTTCCTCCTACTAAACCTGCTGACCCTTTGGCTTACAAATTGTAACATGGATCTTTGCTTTCCTTTCTGAAGAGAAATTAAGGGGAAGGCAGAGAAATAAACGCAAGGTAGACCCTGAGGACTTTTTCAGGTCTCAGTCCACTAAGCTTTCTTCGCCTGTATAATATAATCTGTCCCTGCTGCACATCCCTGCCTGCAGGGCAGTGCTGCTCAGAGGCAGCAGACAGCCACCCCACAGCCCTGCTGAAGGAGATGCTCTACAGACCGTGATAATGTCGGTCTGGGGGGGACAGGACAGAAATCACTTCATGTCTACTCCAGCCTGCACCTGCTGCCTGATAGAACTGCTGCGCATCTGCTGAGAGTGGCTGCTGCCTCCACACAGCAAAAAGAAAGAGAAAAAAAAAAAAAAGAAGCTGAGGGTATTTTTCTCAAGTCTCACTTTCAAGAAGATAAATTAAATATCATTAAATATCCCACTAGGTAATCTGATGCCAGATAAACGCAGTGGGCCAGGCCGTCTGCTTTCTGCTGTAGGCTATTTTACACCAGTTAATCCACCTATTTAAAGGTTTTTATTTTTCATTCTAAGAAATCCATTTCTATTCAAGACTTACTACCACTATCTAAAAAGACTACATACTTGGAGCAAAACTGCATAAAATATAAAACCCAGCAAGTTTTGTACTCCTCTTGGATCTTCCAGCCTTGCTCCTATGAGAAGTGATTCCAGTCAGCGCAGGTGCATCCATCAGCACAGCAGGGAGACAAAGGCACATGGCCACGTGCCAGCAGGGCTGCCTTCTGCAAATTACCAAACAAATTCAATACCAACTTGCACAGTAGTATTTTCACAAGTATGCAGTCACCATGCAAGATGCAATCCTTTCTACTCAAATCCCTCTCACTTTTAAATACAGTAATTTAGATGGGTGAAAAAAAACCCCAGACTGATTGTAAAAATCAGATCCCATCAACAAGCTCCAGGCACTCTGTCATTCTAAGATTTGTCCTCTGCAGACACCACTCAGCCAGTTCATTTTCTCTTTTCCATCAGTAAGTAGCCTTCACTCTACTCCACTGTCTCCCATATGGTTAACATGAATGTGGCAATTAATATGCAATTAATAAAATGGTGTGATCAACCGCTTTTGTTCACAGCAGCAGCTGGCCTGCATGTTAGAGTGTAATTAGACAAATTAAGACGTACCGCTTTTGTTTGCGGATGGACTGACAGCATCGCTCATGCTTAAATGTCACTAAGCCTATTGGCATTTGGGATTATTTTAAACATGTCTTTTTTTATTAACACTACAAGGTATGAAAAAAACAGATTTATATGCTACCAGCTCCAATGCCAGCAAAGTGCAAGTTTGCTTTACCTCTGAGATGTTTGCACAAGCAACTGAGAGTGGAGGGCTGAAGTGATGTACTTCAGAGAATGAGCACCTTTTAAGTCTCACAGCCCATAGGATGGAGCAAGTAGCCCTGGATGGGTGAAAAAAGCAGAGCTGATCTACAACTGTGTCTAAGCAGAGGTTTGAAAATCTTGAAAATCAAGCAACACAGGCATTTGTCAATGACTGGATCAGGGCAGGGAAGCAAGAGGGCTAAAAATCTGTTGTAATCTATCAGACTTTTCATAACCATTTCCTTTAAAGGATGTCCTTTCTGTGGAGCTTCAGATTCTCGTTACCATGTTTCCACTATAATCTGATCTGATTTTCTTACAGCACTCAAACCCATTTATTGACTTCACAAGCAACTTGCAGTAAGACCTGGAAACATACTGTACCCAGCATCCATCAACTGCAGAAGCTTTCATCAAATTAAACACTGAAGAGCCTCCTCAGTGTACCGAGCCTCCTCAGTGTACCATTAACCACTATCCTCAGCCACGTGCTTTCCAATCTTACTTGTTTCACGTGAAACATGTGAATTTGCATTTATGTTGCTCTACCTCCTTAACTACAGCAAATGCTCCCTTGCCCCAGCCATAAAAACATGTCTCTGAGCTCTCTATTTTTTCACACTCCTCCAGATGCACTTGAGTGGTGTTAATGAGCTCACCACCCCTTCCTTGTGTTCCTGAGTACCACACATAGCTTCTTCACTGCTCACAGGCAGAGAGGAATGAAATGCCCACCACCGGCACCTCCTTGCAGCAGGTTCACATCTAACAGTGAGCAGACAGGCTAGCCAAGTGTTTTCTTTCAGCCAGTAAACTCAGGAAGACCTTAATATTCATTTTAGTGATTCACTTGAGTGTTTTATAACAATCCAACATTAACATCTTTTGACCCATCATATTCAAAGTTCTTCTTCGTCCCTCCCTTCATCCACATCACTCTTGCATTTGATGCATGAAAAGGCAGAGGAGACCAAGCGCTGGACCTCCATGGCCCATCCAGAACAGGACAGGCAGGGAGGCTTGTTTTCTATACAACATGCAGAGAATGTGCAGCAAGAAATGCAATACACATACAGAAACACGCACCAAAAGAGCTGTTCTTTATCCAAGACCTGAAGTAATTTTGTGCAAGTGGAGATGCTCCCCTGCTCTGCAACATCACCGTGGCTTGTTCTAGCAAATGAACAAAACCTCCAAAAAAGCTCAGCCGTAAGACAAGACATTAAAAACACATAGAGAAAAGGAAGGAAGGAGAGGGGAATTCCCCCATTTTTTTAGATATGCAATAAAAATTCTATCAAATTTACTTTTTCTTTTCAAAACAAACCAGTTCCTGGCTTTTTTTGGTGCAATCTGATATGTCATGGTATGTCTGTTATGTATGAGCTGGACACAGCAGAGAAAACTGGGCATGAGGGTGGCCAGTCACTTGCACGAGGCTCTGTAAGTAGCCATTCACCACATAGACTGAGTCCTTGTGTCACTTAGGGCACGAAAGGCCACAAAGGCTTGTTCAGTGCTCCCCATTGCCCAGAATTTGCAGAGAAGGAAAGCAATTCAGCCTTTGTTTCACACTGCTAAATGAGAAAGAATGAATCCTCCCAGTTTGCAAGGATTCTGGCATCTTTTTCTTTTTAGTATAACATCCTTATATAGGGAAATTTAAATCTCATAGCTATTGGAAGAGAAAGCTGGAAAAAAGCATAGCAAACAGTGGATAATAGAATACCCAACTTGGTTCACAACATCCTATTAATGTATAAATAGATTTATTTATTATTTCAAACTTTATGTTTTTCACACAGACAAGTCTCAGCTTTACAGATATGAATAAAGAAGAAGAAAGCATTCTTTCATGAGCTAGCAGGCAACAAAACACGGAGAAAAAATCCCAGTAACTGAAGCTACTTGTTTAACAAACATTAAAAGTAATCTGATACTACCACTGGCTTGCTCCTGCATCTGTAAAAGACAGAAAAAACTCCCAACTCCTTATCAAAACTTTATCATCACAAAAAGCCAGCAAGAGCATACTATACCTTTAAACTTGGCAAACTTGATAAAATATCAAGTGGCAATGGGAACTACAAGAGGCAGGTGATGCTCTAGCCAGGAGGAGGTGACAGCCTCCCACAGCAGCAGTCACTGCCAGCAGTGTCTCACTGCCTCATGTTTCAATTCAGCAGGCATTTAAACCAAACTAAACCAAGCCCCTGCATGTTTGCCAAACCTGGTCAGTGGAGTATCTCAGTTAAACTTTGCTGCAGGAAAACCAAACACTCAGCTCCACTGGAGGTTGTAATTGTGAATGAACATGTGACGGTGACAGCCCCAACACCACTGCAGTACTGCTTTTCTGGCAGGCAGACAGGCTGTTAAAGGATGTACTGCTGCACTCTGGCTGATTTTAATCCTACACTGTCCATTTGTACTCAATCTGGCTGCAAAGAACAGCATCACAGATGCTGGAACAAGGCTGAGCTGGTAATGCTGAACTTTCACTTCACAATATGACTAATTTAACAGTTCTATTAAAATAATTGCAACAGCTTAAAAAAAACTTCATACCCTAAAATGGTAACCTGATTATTATGGCTGCTACATCACACCACAAGTATTTTAATTATTGATTATTTGGTAGCAGGAGTGCAAGGACTACTGCTGCAAACTACTGAGGTCCCCTCACTGAGGATGCCCCCCCAGCCCATGAGGAAGTTCACATAATTTGACTGTATTATGCTTTCAAACAACCCTAACACTACTGGGAGCATTTTCTGTGGAGTGTATCAGCACTGTGAAACCTCTCCAAGTGCAGTTCTCATGATGCTGGATAAGGACCCCAAAGGGAAGCCTTTATCAACAGAGATAAAACCCAGCCAATAATCCCCTGCTGTGCTCTGCAGTTATCACTTGACCTGGTCCCAGAAAGCACTTCCACTCTTAAACACTTTTGTTCCTTAAAATAAACATTAACAGAGTTTAAAGTGACAGAGTCTCCCTACTCAAAGAGAAATAGTACCTGCCCCACCCATAACACTTTTAACTGATGGCTTAATTACTCTGCTATTCTTTTGTTTCTATGGACCAAGAACGAGTTAGAAAGGAGCCAGTGAGGCAGAGCTGGTGTCCCACAATCTACACACTTGTACTGTGGTGGGACACCACCACTGAAGCACTAGAGGTTCTCCTGGGAAAAGTCGGGCCAGAAAGGAGGGTGACTGATTTTTGTCATTCACTGTTTCAATGAAAATGAACGATGATTTGGAATTCAGAAAGAACAAATAAAATATATGGGGTCATACCAGATATCAGCAAAATTCAACGTACGGTATACAGCAATAAACTTGGTCTGAAACATGTGAAAGTTCATTGCTAAGGACCAAAAATTGCATTAAATAGCTTTGTTAGGTCTCAAGTCAAAGAATTCAATTGCTTATCTAAGTGTTGTACTATAAATCAAAGAAATTACACACACTGACACCACTGTCAAATATCTTCTGAAAAGTTTTATAATTTCAAATCAGGTGCATTTTAGAGAGAATGGGATGCTTTCCCTACAGACAGCACAAAGAGAAAAAGGAGGGAGGCTGCAGTGAGGGACTTCTTTACCCATGCTCCTCAATCACATTTCCACACTCTGGAGAAGCAGATTCAAACACAGCAGGTGCTTGCAATGCTCTGAGCAACACCTCCGAGGGCACTAGGAGAACCAGCTCTGAAAGTTAGTGTCACAGCTTTGTAGGAATGAACTAACCTGTCATCCAGCAAGAGAGACAAATCCCAAAGACACACACTCACCCCAGGCTGTCTGGGACAAGAAGAGCCATATCCTCCTCCTTAAGGGTATCCTTGCAAGCTTCTTCCTAGTCCCTAGGCTTCCCTAGGTCTGACAATGATTATATAGCTTTACATAAGGGAAGAATTTTCATTTTCCCGCTGAACAAACCAGAATTGACCCTGTGCTGAAAAATACAAAAATTCAGCAGAAGATGTGAATTTTTCTTTGCATGCTGTATAAAAAATTACCTGCTCTTGAAAAAGGCCTGAAACAATCATGTAAATCACACTCCTCCTACAGGAGGGGACATCAAATGAAGCTTGCTTAGTAATAAATGGAGAATATGATAATTCAGGAAAATATAGTAATTCAGAAAACAAAATACAGGTGGTTTTGCTAATCAGTGTTAGCATCATGTGACAAGATGGGGATTTTTCAATTCCTGGTAATAACAAACCATGGTCAGACAGTCAGTGTGAGACTAATGAGAAAAAGAAAAATCAATACAGTTGTAAATATACTCATGTACCGGTTTTCTTTCCCCCAAAAAGACCCGGCACAAGATAGCCAGCCAGCTGGCTTTTGCAGGAAAAGCTTTCTTTGTCTTGTGAAATTTCTCCCCCATCACCCTTAAATAGACTTTTCTGAGCAACCATTCCACAAACAGCTGGGTGCCTTTGCTTAGGTGGCCAGAAAAGAAGGGAAGACAAGCATCAAGGCTAAAAACAAAACAACTGAACATTACCATTGTCTGTCCTCTTGTCTCCTTATTTCCCATCTGTATCTGCCAGTGAAACTTGAAACTATTCAGATTAAAAAAGGAGAGTCATCACAATTCAGGAATTCTTTCTTCTCACGTTCACAGGGAAAATAACCTTAGACCAAAGGTTATTCAAAAGCTGACTGGTTTTTGTTGGGTTTTTTTAAATAAGTACTCATCAACTGCATTAAGCACCTTTTGAGTCTGTCAGACCTTTTTCTTATTTTTCCTGGCCTTTTCATCCACTGATTGTTCCTATGGCTTTCAATTAGAGTGCTACGTCAACAGTTCCACTCATCTAAAACAATCATTTTGCTGAAAAGGAGCATTACTGAACTGAAAGCGAGTGCTCAAGACCTCTCAAACACAGACATATCACATGCACAAAACAGTACCATCCTGTATCAACTTAGCAGCCCCGTCAGATAGAATAATTACATGCACTGTCCTGAAGGGGAAGTACATTATTTTTGTAAGAAAATTGTTCCCAATGCCTTCATCCTCCAAAAGAGAAATAAGAGTATTTTCCTTGTTTATGTTTGTTTTATTTATTTATTTCCTCAATAACGACAACACAGTACTAAATGACCAAAACAGCTAAGGAACAGGAACTGATCTTACTTGGCCAAAAGGAGTTGTCGTCTTTGCTCAGAAACTTTTTCTTGAGGCGCCCAGGCAGCTTGGTGTGAGCGTTGCCCATTTTGCTGGAATAGAGCGGGATGAGTTCCTCCTCCTCCTCCTCATCGTTGCAGCTGGGCTGCCACTTGCTCCTGCCGAGGCACCCGACCATCGGGTCGGCGGGCAGGCAGTGCACATAGGCGATCATTGTGAGATGCTGCTCTCAAGGATGTCCCTGCTGTCCCCAATGGCTAGTTCCGAGCAGAAGGGAGTGGCCTGCTTATAACCCTTGAGCGGACGCATTCAAAAGGCTGTGGAGGAAAAGATTTTCTCCTCCTTCGCACTTAGGCAAGCTAAGCTATTTAGATATCCCGAAAACTGTCTGGAATAGAATTCTCTAAGTATTTGAAAAATAAGGAAACAATTAAAAAAAAAATCAAGCACCTGGTTAAGCAGCCCACTGCTCCCGCCCGCGGCTCACAGCCACAAGCAGGAAAACAGAGCCGGGAAACGCGGTCACCTGCCACAGACCTCGGCCCACTCCCTTTCTGCTTCCTCTCCAGTCTGTGGCTTCTCTTAAGCCTTATCCCCGATTACTCACCACTCTGAACAACAGGTACTACAGCCACACACAGATGGCCACATCCAAGAAGCTTATTTAAAGCTCAGTTACTATAATTGCCGTGACACTGGCAGCTACAGAACCGTAACTGGGCAGGAACCTGCCAAGAACAAGAACATATACCTTCTTCTAGTGTGCAAAAGCAGGAAAAAACCATACACACTAGAGAAAAAAGAACAAAGTGTTGTGATTTCAGTATTTGGATTTTATTAAAGAAGTTCCCTTTCAAAGATAGAACTGTAATGTTTGATACCAAAAAAAGACTGTACCTTCTAGGTAAGACTAGTGGATTGATGCTGAACACACAGCATATGCAGTTATCAACTTGCCTGCAGTACTGCATAAATACATACATCCTCACCATGCCTCTACAGGGTAGCTATCATTCCTATTCCTGTTTAAAGATGAAGTCTCAAAGGGATTTAGTAACCTGCCCACACAGTGGAAAAGCCAGGATTATAGTCAAGGTATTCTCAGTTCTTTAGCCTCATTCACAAGTCACTAGTCCATGGCACCTCTCCCAAACTCCACTACTAAGCAAGTTTCCATGCTGCTAACAGAGTCAACCCTAATCTCCCATACTGTTCTTCTCTGGGATTCAGGAAGAGTGCCCTTCCTAGTCTTTTGAATTGGCTGTAACAGCACAGTCAGACTGGGACAGCAAGGAAAATGTCACATGAAGAGAGCACGCTGCATGTACTGCTGTCTTCAACAATTTTTAAAGGTTTATATTATTTGAAATATTAAATAGGTGATTATTTGTTTTTTAAAAAGGAAAGATATCAAAACCCTAAGTAGAGTATAACAAAGAACAATTCTTAGTCTGCTTTCTTATGTGTTCTTTATAAATGCTTTCGTTGCAGCCCATGCCATACATGGAAGTGGCTGCTCTATATATAGAAGCACAACAGCAAAATGTTAAGTATTTACACACATTTAAAAAGGCTTTGTGTGCTGTTTGGTTGAGAGCTACAATAAACTTTGGTCAGGAAGAAAAAACAAACCAAGCCCACAGTTTAACAGCAACGACACAGATGCGCACTCCCCTTTCCCCCTGACACACACATGCATGTCCTGCTGCCTCGGTGCTGCTGCAGCAGCTGCCCCCAGACGCTGCACCAGCGTGGCACCCGCTGCTGCAGCCTGGGAGCAGGGTGTACACAGCAGCTGCCCCCAGACGCTGCACCAGCGTGGCACCAGCCTCCAGACACACGAAACACAGAGCAACATCCAGCATAAGCTGTCTGCAGCACTGACTCAACAGTGCTGGCAAAGCATAGAAAGTTCACGAAAAACTGGCTGGTTTGGTGGGGGGAGGTTGTTTGTTTGGGTTTTTTTCATTCAATATCCTGTTACTTTGCACAGCAGTCTGAGCAAATAATTTCACTATGAAGTCTTTCATACACATCTCACATGACTGAATCTCAGCAAACTTGCAAATAGATAAAAACAGGTCATTTAACGAACTGTGCCAGACACCTTTAATAAATAGGGATGAAAAAAGCCCTGACTGCAATTTCACATTTTTATATAACAATTTCCAGTATCTGCAAAAACATGGATGGGAAGGGGAAAATATGCCAACAGCAAGGGCAATAGCTGTGGTACCACTGCCTTGTCCATACAGATGGCAGAAACTCACTGGCAAACACCAGGGATGAAAAAAGCCCTGACTGCAATTTTACATTTTTATATAACAATTTCAAGTATCTGCAAAAATATGGATGGAAAAGGGAAAATACGCCAACAGCAAGGGCAATAGCTGTTGGTACCACTGCCTTGTCCATACAGATGGCAGAAACTCACTGGCAAACACTGAACGCTGGCAAACAGGCCTTTGAGGCAAATACAAATTTACAAAGCCAAGTACATTTACTCATCAGACTATGAGGAGCACAAACTGTGATTAACATTAGCAGAGCTCAATTCACTCATCAACCATGCTGATACTCTTGTGTCTGCCAGAATAAATGAATGTCTAGACAGTCTTCCTGGGTGGAATGAAACCCCAAGAGAGCTGTCAGTGAAGCAGTTCATAAGGAGGCCCTGTTACTGCCTCCCTAAGGGGACCTCTGCAACCAAACTTGTCTAGCCACCATGGCTGCTGTCTCACTCTTTCAACTCCCTGTGATTATCAGGGTCCTGGGAAGAGTCACTGTCATAGATGTGATGCACAAAACTTCAGAGCATCACCCGGCTATTGATAAAAGTGTATACTGGAACTTGCATTTATTTTTCCTGCAAACAGGAACAGTAAATTTTATTACGTGAGAATACAGATTAATTTCAGTTATGGTTTTTGGGGGGTTTTTGGTTGTTTTTTGTTTATTTGGTTGGTGGGTTTTGTTTTGTTTTGAACCACTCAAAATCACACTATCAAATAACATTTTCTAAAGGATACTGGCTGATGTTTACATGCAGTCTTTCTATTCTACAAAATCATGTTACCTGACATAAAAGTTCAGTGTTGATCTACACACCAAGCCAGTATTATTAGGTAACATGCAGTACAAACACAAGAGCAAGAAGACAGGGGACACCAACAACTCAGTGATCAGAAGACTCCCATGTTCCCAAACACTTATCAAGATGACAGAGGATAACACATTGCCCTGGAGTCCCTATGACATTTACCATGCACTTCTCCAGAGTACAGACACGCTCAATTATCCATGTTTCCAATGCATGCTCACGAAGGAAGGCTGAAGCACAATAATGGGATCATGGCTGAAATCCAGTTTAACAAGTATATTTACCATATGGTAGGCATTAATGTCCCCACAAATTTTTTACTCGAAGAATAAATCTGTTTCTTTCCTGAAGCTGGAAGACCTTGGTAACAGAAATTATAAATGATTTGGTGATGGTTATGGTCGCAGCTATTAGCAAACGTAAAACCATAAAGAGCTGCCAAGATGTACCATTATCATGTGAGAAAGATACTGTGTACATTGCCTCTTCATCTCCCCACAAAAATCCTACAAAAAACCCAATTTCTTTATGCTATGTCTATATGGAGCAAGAGCGTCTCCAAGTTTGATAAAGTCAAAATTTTATCACAAAACATCTGATTAATCTTCATTTATTCTACTGCAGCTGTAGCACAGATTTATTTTTTCAAATACACAAAAGTGAGGCTGTTCATTTTTCTCAGCCTTGAGCTATCATTTATAGAAAGATTTCCCAATAGTAACATTTTATTTCCTTTATCATTCTTTTTCATGCTGTTTAAAAATTGAACTATTAGTAATGCTAGCTCTAAGCAGGCTACATTATTAATACATGCATATTAATCTTCATCAGCCTATTTCATTTTTGCTAAACCAATTCCTTACACTCAGGCTCTATTAGAGAGAGCCTTAATAATTAGGAGTAATTACAAAAATTCAATCAATATCACATTATATTGGACATGTTAGGTTAAACAAAAAAGATCTTTAAGAGTCTGACAGACTCACAAAACTGTGTCTAACTCAGGGATTACAAGAAACAAAATTATAAAGAAAAAACAACGGAAGAAAACATTATCCCTTTTATTAGACAAGCATATATGGTCCTGAGCTCTGAGAACAGCAGTGATACTGATGAGTATTACACATAGGAGTTTTAAAAATATATAGGATACATCTACTGGGAATATGGAATCACAAAGGATTGTCACGTCAGCCCTACTCTGGCATTAAGATGATTTTTATAAATATGCTACATAAGGAATTCTATCATCAGTCTTTATGTACGATTTGTAGATCCTCTGGATGGAAGGTAATATGCACCATGTCATAAAGTAACAGCAACTTTAGGGACAACTTGCAGAGCAAAACTATCAAAAAAGTAATTCCCAGCAGCCAAACTGGAAATTAAAGACAGCTCACAGAAATCCATGGGGATAAACTTTGCCCTAATTAGACATGGATTCTATTTTTAGCAGCGATGAATTGATGTGTTCTGGGCTTTCTGGATGAAAAGCTGGAGCTTTTAAATTGTACTTAAATAATTATTTTTAAAACAAACAGGGGGAAAAATTATATATTAAACATATTTCATTGGATCATACAGCATTAATTAATTCTCAAAGTAACACTCTCAAAGAGAAGTATCCTCCTTTTACAGACGAACAACTCAAGACAGCAATAATCAGGACATGTCCATCATGGTGGAGCACCCCAGCATCCTTTGGAACTGGAAATGGCCAGACTGGACATGGTATGTCCTGCTCTCCTGGCCTGTGCATGTATTCTCCTCTTTCCTGTACATAGAGTGTGCATGGAGTCTTAACTCATGTTCCTTAAACACAAATACAGCCGACAAAAGTGAAAGAATTTCCAAAGAGGAAAAAAAAACCCACCTCGAGGTATTATAAATCTGCTTTTTAACTGAACATGAATCTCAAACAGGAAGTGAGCAGGAGGTATCAGCTTTACAGTGTTTAAAGCAAGCCCAGCAATGAGGAGCTGGTACAATACTGACAGACATCAGGGTGCAAGGGAGATGAAAGGGACCCAGGGTGGCAGAAATGCACACAAAGCTTTGCCATGTTCCAGAAAGCTCCCTCCATTTGGCCATATTCACATTCTCCAGCATTAGCTCTGTCCCCTACTGCTTTCAATGCATGTATTTTTGTCATATGCTTGTGATCATGCAGCATCTATGAGCTTTTAGCTCTTAATGCTTTTAAAAGGATGTACATAGTAAGTCATGTGCAGCTTGAAGAGCCTGACCAGCATGGCAGCTAAAAGCAGTCCTAACAAGCAAATATGCTTCGTAAAAATATACAGCAAGTGTCCCTGGCAACCGTGTATCCAACAAACTGGAGGCAAATCCCTGAATGATGGGGCATTTGACTAGCTTAATTCCTGGTACCCACACAGCCAGATTAAAGGTGTCATTCCTAGGCAACCTCAGACCTCTGCAAGGACACCAAATCTGCAAACCATTGTACAGCAGACACCTGTAAAGCACAACAAAAAGCAACAACAATAAAACCAAACATAATGTACAAGGGTCATTAGGAATCTGCGTGCCTGTATTTCCTCTGCTGCACCAACTCTGAACATACCCATTACCTTCTCTTTAATACCTTAATTTAATTTTTCCTCTGCTGTTATGTAATAGCCCTCTGCAATTATTTTTAATTCAATAAGTATTTTGATATACAGCACATAAGACACTAGACGAGAAAAACATACTTTGTATTATATTATTGGCAGTCTTAAATATTTTAAAATATATTTCTGTGTTCCAATTATTCACCTCTACTCAAAATTAGAAAGCCTTCTTAAGAGCAACAAGCAATACTGTATATTTGATATTAACACTTGATCACTGCTTTGCAATATTTAGACAATAAAGCAATTAAAGCCAGCCATAAAACCAAGTAGCAGGTAACTCAGAGAAGCCTTTCTATGCCTTTCTGGTTTAGTTCTGCTGCCATACAAAAATAAAGATAAAAATAAAGAATGCACTTTGGTCAGCGCATTCTGTGAACTGGACCACGTTTGGGAAGGGGGTGACACATGTTTGGGGCAGAAGATAGGGCAAACTGAAGTAATTAGATATTACTACTGACAGTTGAAACAAGCTATTCTTGCTGCCTTGCTCTAGCAGTTGAGTCCCGCACACCTCTGATCCTTCTGAAAACACAGAGCAAAAGATGAAGCTGTCAGAAGCCGGGGGAGAAGGTGGTTTCCAGTCTGGGGCCACAATGGATGGCAGTGTCAGCAAGGCTGGTACACCCACTCACTCTGTGCAAAGGAGTCACATTCTACCAGCTTATTTTACAGCTCATATTAAACAGCAACGCAGACAGGGTTGGGTAGGATTACCCAGTTCAGGCCTGCTCATTAAACTTATTACCATGGTAACAGGAAGAGAGAAAGAGAGAAGTCATCTCCCCACTCCTATTATCTCGCACAGTTCTTTTTAATGGATTAAAAAGCCCAAAGAGGGAAGCTACCTTCCTGATACAGAGCACCGACGACCTCTCTGCCACCCGCACAGCTCACTGGAAGAGTTCACACACAGTGGGGTTTTCAAATCAAAAACCAAAGCAACCTACACTACTCGATAAAAGCCACTGTTAGAAAGCCTCCTCGCCCTCCTCCTTTTGGAAGAAATGGTCTGACAACGCTGCCTTCTGTTCATGTACACCAACACTGCTGTCAAAAACGCAGTGCCACCTCCTGGACATGCATGTTCCCAGGAAGGTCTGCTTTGGCCAGGTGTGCCATGGAGAGTCAGGAAGGCTTTCAAGATTAAAACAACAAAAATAGTAAAACAAATGCAAATCTGTACTGAGATGATTCATTATTTTTAATGAGTACTTCGAAAACATTTTTGTTTTACATGGCCCATGTTTCAGTAACTACCCCATAAAGAACTGCTTTTAAACTCTATGTAAAATGAGGGAAAGGCTGTGAATGTTGTCTGCTTGGACTTTAGTAAAGCCTTTAAGAATTTCCCACGGCATTCTCCTGGAGAAATGGGCAGCCCATAACTTGGCTGGGTGCAGAGTTGGCTGGGTGGAAACCCGGCTGGATGTCTGGGCCCAGAGAGTGGTGCTGAATGGAGTTACATCCAACTGGCAGCGCAGAGTTGGCTAGGTGGAAATCTGGCTGGATGTCTGTGGTGCTGAATGGAGTTACATCCAACTGGCTGAGCTGGCTGCTAGTGGTGCTCCCCAAGGATCAGTGTTAGGACTAGTCCCATTTAATATCTTTATCAATGATCCAGGGGATCAAGAGCACCCTCATTCAGTTTGCAGAGACCAAGCTGGGCAGAACTGCTGGTCTGCTGGAGAGCAGGAAGGCTCTTGCAGAGGGATCTAGATGGGCTGGACCAGTGGTAGGAGGACAACTGTGAGGTTCAACAATGCCAAGCGCCAGGTCTTGTCATTGCATCACATACAACTACCCCATGCAGCAGGAGAAAGAACAGCTGGAAAGCCACCTGGCAAAGAAGGACATGGAAGTGCTGGTTAACAGTGTCTGAACACGATCCACCATGTGTCCGGGTGACCAAGGCAGCCAGAGGCATTCTTGCCTGTATAAGGAATAGTGTGACCAGCAGGTCTAGGGCAGTGATTGTCCCCCTGTACTCAGCACTGAGGAGGTCACACCTCAAGTCCTCACTGCACTAAAGTCATTGAGGTGCTGGAGCATGTCCAGAGGACAGCAAAGCTAGGGAATGGTCTGGAGCACAGGTCATCATCAGGAGCAGCTGAAGGAGATGGGAGCGTTTGGCCTGGAGAAAAGGAGGCTCATAGAGGACTCTGAGAACTTACTGGTCTCTAGAGCTCCCTGAAAGCAGGGTGTAGCCTGGTGGGGGTTGGCCTCTTTTCCCAGGCAACAAGTGACAAGACAAGAGAAAAATGCCCTCAAGTTGCACCAGGGGACGTTTAAATTGGGTATTAGGAAAAATTTCTTCACTGAAAGGGCTGTGAAACATTGGAACACGCTTTACAGGGAAGTGGTTGAGTCCTTATAACTGAAAGATCTGTGGCATTTAAAAGATGTGTGGCATTTGGGGACATGATTCAGTGGTGGGCTTGGCACTTGGCAGTGCTGGGTTAACACTGAACTGAATTATTTTAGCAGTCCTTCCCAACCTAAATGATTCTATGAATCTAGGCAAGGAAAAAATGCAAAACTCAGTTTTGCTAATAGAGTGGTGCTGCAGTATATAGTAAAAAAAAATTCTCAGGATGTCAAAAGATGAGCTGATTCGCTCATCCATTTTAAATAGAAACTGGCAGGTAATACTCAGTCCCACAAGGGCAGGATTTTTCATTCTGTAGGGCACAACATTCAACACTGAAGAGCATCATTCAGCTCTGCTGGGCAGAGTATTCATTCACTGTTTTTCAGACAAAGAGCAGCAGCTAATACATTAGGCAAACTACAATAAATGCAACAATATTAAAACACCAGTAAAGGAGCAAGAATGGCAAACCTAATTGTCTAAAAGTTTGAAATTAAATAGTCATGTTATTCAATTTTCAGCCTGAAGGGATTTTCCTGCCTACAGGTACACATTTCAGCCATGTGTTGGTTCCTCCCAGAGATGCTCCTCCACATCCCATGCCAATGGTTTGTATTGCAAGCACAAGGATGCCACACCTACTCCATGCTACAGATCCCTCTCCTGTCATGGTAAATTGCCACTGTAGACACAGCTTCTCATAATCATTGCCTATGTCCAAAATAAAATAGTTCTATTATTTTTAAAAGCACAACCAATGAAAAAAAAAAAAAACCTTTTCACATGCTTCTGTCAGCAGCCTAAGGAATGGTCATAACTCAGCAAAGATAATTATTACATTAAAAGAACTAAAACAAGACTTTGTATAAAATATCCCTGGAATGGTTCAGTAGTAAATTTTTAATCTGAAGTGTCACATTTACTTGCAAATCATATCTAGGCAAGATAAGCCAGTTAGCACTAGCTTCTTATGAACTATGACTCAACACAGCCCACCTACTTTCCAACAGGTCACATAAAGGCTTTCCAAAAAGAGTAAGCAAACTCTTGGGTTTACAGATCAGGCTACAGGAATGCATCAAATTCCATTACAAAGAATAATGACAAAAATATGCAACCCTTGCCAAAGAAAAGATTAAGCTAATGAGGAGCAGTACAAATTAGCAGTATTTCTATCCAAAACCAAGTCACACCCTAAGAAGAACATTCTTGTCAAGTCCCAATCAAGAGTATATCTGTATGATGAGTGGATATTTTACTATCAATTACACAGTCTTGATGTTTTTTACAGAAAATTTGTATTGACTTGTCATTTTTCCTATCTTTAACAACAAACTTGCTAGACTGCTTTTTCATGTGGAATATGAAGTTATACCAAGCCAACAGTCAACTGTTCTTACAACAACTGATTTTTCAACAAAATTACTGAATGCAGATGCTACTGCTATGCAGCCCACCAGGCCATTCTTTATTTTATCTGGAGTTGCTGCTCTGTTTAAAAAGAAGTCAAATGGTTCAGCTTCACAAAATGAACTGGAAAGAGCAGCCATCTGTATGTACACAAGTCCACAAATTAACAGACCCAACTTGTCTATTGGTTTCATTTTCAGTCTGTTTACTGCCAAAATCAAACAAACAAACAACAACAAACCTTTTTTTTTTTAAATTTTTTAATTGAATTTCAAGGAATTGAATTTCCAAGGAATACTCTTGAAAATTAGTCTCCTTTCTGATAATCCTCCCTATATGCCAAACTTGTGTTAGAGAAGGATCTTCTCTGCAATGATTCACTGAGCAATGCAATATGCCTTGGTTACGACAAAGCCCATAACAAAGCCACAAACTAAGACGTGAAAAATTTACATAATTCTTCAAGTCTATGCTTCAGGTAATTTCAGAATTATGTATTCCTAAAATTCCATATTTTGACATACTGTAGGCTACTGTATCAAGGTTAATCTGAAGTTGAACAGATTATAAACCTCAGCCTTTATATATATTATGCTACGTATTATATGTATTATGCTATGTATTAGAGTAAAGCTACACAATTTATATGATAATTCAAGAACAGGTTTAAAAATTTTAGCAGAAAAGTAAAATTATTTTTGACTGACTTGAAAACGATCCTTTAAGACGAGAAGCAATAAGATGAGAGCAACCTCTGCATGGGAGAACATGAGAAACCCGATTATTTTTGACTGACTTGAAAATGATCCTTTAAGACAAGAAGCAAGATGAGAGCAACCTCTGCATGGGAGAACATGAGAAATCCTTCAAGATCCTCAGAGTGCAGCTACAAGCTGTGTGACCTGACAGAGTGGGATGTCCCTTGCCACAGCACTCTCCTGGACCACTGTACTAACCAGCAATACTGCTCCAGAGCATGAACTGACTCATGGCAATACACATGGACACACTGAAGATGGAGAGAAGTGGAGATGGATGAAAAGTCAGAAAGAGAAAGGGGCCAGGATGCTATGCTGCAAAGAGCAGATTTTCAATGAATCTCTGAATTAAAGGTTTCACAGGTCAAGAAGACCTTATCAACAAGCAGCCTGAAGTGAGACACAGCAGCATCTCACTACATTTGTAAAACCGGTTCACAGGAAAAGAGCAAGAGAAAACTGAAAGGTGTCAGTAAGGTCTGGAGACTTTGAAAGTCGGAGACCTGCAAAATGAAACTTCTAAGGAAAGTGCAGCACACCTGGCACTAGAAAACAACACGAGAAGTCTAGCAGTCCCACCCAGGCTGAGCTTTTGGGGAAATTTCCACCTTAGCAGTACCTGTTGCTGAGTCTAAAGGAAAGAATGGGGTGAGCAGGGCACATCCGTGAAATGGTCTGATGCCTTGAGAACCTGCAGCACACCCTGCTCCTCATCCAGCCTTTTCCTGTAGCCAACCTCCAGTGAAGCAGAACAAACTTCAGAAGATGCAATTACATATTTAAAGGAATAATTCTTCCTGGTCTTCACAGGAGAACCAACAGAAGCATTTAAACATGGGACAACTACAACACAATGCAATCCTGTCCCCAAGTTTCCATGTAGCTCTCTGTCACAAACTTCCTTTACCAACTCCAGAGACTCTGAGTTAAAACCCTCCACAACATTATCAAGAACCATCTTAAAAACATTCTTTGTCCACATTATCCTGTTTGGATGTCTGTTTCACAACTTCCCTCCTCAGATGGCTGGGAACCTTTTAATGTCTGACTTCAATTAATTCAGAACACAGTCATAACCATTAATCTTGTGCCAATACTCTCCTTGGACTTCAACAGGTTTCCTCCCTCCTTGTGGTATTTACCTCCCAAACTACCAGCTAGACTAAATAAGCTATGCTTTTATAATCCCTCTGCATATGCCCAGCAATTAAATTTAAAATATTTTAAAGTCTAAAAGTCCAGATAACTTATACAAGAACTTCAAATGCCAAAAACATTTTCTGATTTTTTTTAAATATAGCTAGAAAAAAGTGGGATGCTCTGGATGACTGGGCTAGTATTAGAAAGAGATGCCTGAGGTAATTATAGACTTTTGCCAGCCATTAACCACAGGCAAGATCACAGCTGTGACAGGACTCTGAATAAAAGAATTAACAAAATTTCCATTTCTTAATACCAGGCAAAGTGCTTTCACAGGGAACAGGTCTCCCACTTGACAAAGGTTTATGGCATTTCCCTGGAAGTAACAGCAGCCTTCTGCAAAAATGGTGTTGGGGGGAGGATGGGGCTAGGGGAGAAAACCAATGTAGAAGAATGACAAGCATAGAGAATACAAATCTGATAACACAATACTTACACAACGTGCAATCATTACTATGCTTAAAGCACTGAAAAATTCATGAAGATATTAATAGATTTCAAGTATGTGTATGCTGTCTCAAAGACCACTTCCACAAGGAATTCTTTCAGTGCTTTTGAATCCAATCAGCTGTGCATGCTACTTCTACATCTCGTTTAATGTTCTCTACCCTGCATGTATTTTACTGCTTAATTTTAAGTGCTGGCTTTTTGCTGCAATTTGACAGAAAGTCACTGCCCGCTATTATTGCTTTGCACAGCGAAGGCCAAATTCATTGTACTCCAACCCTCCAGACAATGGAGGGGGGTTAACAGATATTGCTTAAAAGCAAACATTACCAGGTCAAGGAAAACAGCAGATGATCTTTCTGCCTATGACTCATTTACCAACAGGTCCTCCTCAGAACTGCAGTGCTGTGTGAATTGTGCAATGGCTCCTGTTGCAGCCTGCAATAAAGACTCAGATCTGCAGCAGAAAGGCAAAGTGTCCATTACATGCACACGTGAAAGAAAAGCTGTGTCTTAATTATACAGTTGTGACAGCAGAGGAGTCAATTTCCATAGTTTTAAGAATAATACCACCTGAGTCAACAAATGGACTACAAACAGCAAGTATTTTTTCTTTGTGTGTTTAAACTGTGCAGTGTTTGAAAAGCACAAGCTGAATTCAAGTACTGAGGGCCAGGCACATACAGCAGTCTGCCCTGGCTCCGCATTTCTAATCATCACCCAAAGATTTACTGATGGAGAGCTTCAATACTAACTGATTTTGCAGCTGAATCTATCTAGCTTGTGCTGTCACCATACCACCTCAGGCTGAAAGCCCATGTGCACTGGGAAAGGCGGCTGTACCTGCCAGAAGAGATTTTTATCCAATGCCTGAATATGCTCACCCTGCTTCACCCACTGCCACTGACCTTCTGAAAAATTTAACGGAAAAAATAGGCACCCACACCCTGTTCTATGAGCAAAAAAAAGCAAAGCAAAACAATAGGCATTCATTCTGCAGGTTCTGTACCCATGCCATTTGGTGGTCTCCTCAGAGGCGGTCAAATGAAACAGCTCCAAGGAGTGGAACAACATGCTTCCACAGTGAGGTGATTAAATGTATTTACAGGCAACCTCTGAACTGCAGAAGCAAGAGCTGGGGTACTCCACTCTCCTCCAGTGAGTCAGCGTGGCACAAACACTCCCTGGGGTTTGCATCTCTGCTACAAACAGAGCCAAGAAAGAAGCAGGATAGGCACCACAGGCTTCAGCTCTGCCACCTGAGCATTCCACTACCTTTGAAAATTCACTTTGTTTTTACATACGCTGCCCTCTTCCAATGCATTTAGATTGTAAATGAATCCAAGCAGAAACAGTGTTTTGTTGGTGTTCAAACACATTTGACAATAGGACTCTATGTAGCCATAGGTGACTTGAATGATACTTAAAAGCAGAATGATATATTCAATACTTCTGAGCATGGACTAACTTCAGTAAGAACGTTATTATCCAGACCTATAATCTTCCTTTTGTTATGTTCAATTTCATTCCATACTTCCAGGCAGAGTTAGAAGCCATTCCCGTTCACTGCCACATGACAGAGAAAGACTGGTCTTGTATCAGATGCTGTTATCCACACTCAGGCATGAAGATAACCTTCCCTACCTCCAATCCTCTCCTTCCTTCAGTGTGCATTAATAAAGCTGTCATTTAATGACCAAAACCTTCAAACTTTATGCAGTCTTAAACAGTAAAATCTTGCTAGCAGCTAGCAAGTAAAAACTGATTTTTTTCCCCCCCCACATCAGGACAGCACATGTCTCACAGAGCTCTTGGTGGTGCAGCTGACAGAGCCATCCTGGCTCGTCCAAGGCTCACACAGGTGTAACTGAGAACTGAGAAGTAGGGGTTTTTTAATCTTATAGTCATATGCTTGATTGTCAGTCTGTACTTATTCTGTGTTTGTTCAAACTGCTTTTATCCATCAGAGAACTGCGGATAGTAAGCGTCCTCAAAGTTACTCACTCTAATAAAATAATGCATATGATATAAAAAACAACTACAAAAATAATGCATCCCATTGTGATTATGTGTAACCAAAACAGAAATTAAAAAATTGAAATTAATACAGGGGAAGAAATGTCACAAGATCAATAAAGGCTTAAACTAGACTCATTTAATTCTGCCAGGAATCTTCACTTTGATAAATTCCTTAATTTAGATTAAGTCCATTTCTTCATTTTGGCCTGGTGTTATACACACAAAAAGTAAAACTTTAAATAGAAAAAAAGAAAAAACAACTAGTACAAATTTTTTCTTGTCTAGTAAAACTTGGAAAACACATTTATTTAAATACAGGGAAAATCTGTTTCTGATTTCAAACATTGGATATTTCACAAGAGAATAGCCAAGAAAGGAATCCAAGGAATGTCCTTACATACACACAACACATGAGACAACTGGTGAGCAGCCCTGTGATCTTTTAAAAAAAAAAATTAAATAAAAAAATCCGCATTTCTAATATGGAACTCTTCTCCAGAGAGCAAGCAGCACATGCCTGGGATTTTTCATGGATAGCTTCTATCATAACTTCTTGCTATTATTAGTATAAAAGACTTTCCTCCCAAATGCACAGCTGTAAGAAAAGCAAGGACGGAAAATACTGCCCAAGTGCAGGCAGTGAGCACACTTGCCTACTTCACAGCATTTCTTGGCACTATTCTTTCTGCCTTTACAAAAGCTACGAAGGAAAGAGGAACTCCAAGCAAGTATCACAGAAATGTGAGGTCAGTTTTCACCACGTGCCAATGGACAGTTCATGATGTTCCTAGTAATTAATCCTTTACCAGGGAAATTTATTTTAATATTCCATCTGTACTTCAGTCCCAAAGATCAATAACTAGCACCCAGATTGCCTCTGCTGCAGGTGCCCAACTTAGCTCAAACTCCAATATATGCTTCAGGAGATGGGGGCACCTGAAGGCCGTGAACAGAAGCCCTTTGATGGGCTTTTGTCTTGAAACTAAAAACTTATTCATAAATAAAACCTGAAAATGTTGAAAAGTCTTTTTCTGTGCATTCAACCTAGGATTTAAAAGAAAAAAGCCAGAGCAATTTGATTTAATTATGTAAGGCAAAAATATTTTGCTTCTGTACAAGCTCATTTACTGCACACAGGACAATCTCTAAAACTTCACTCTTTGGTCCATTTTCAGACAGGTGATCTATATTACAGTAGTCTCAGTATTTGCAGCTGCCTCAACAGGCTTGAAAACCTTTTTACCTACTATACTTTTAATTTAAACAATTTCTGTCCTGTAACATTAATACTGCAGCAAAAGTTTCATCTTTTATTGCTTTGTAATTCCAGTGATCTGCTGAATTGTTGTGCATTGAAAACCTCTTAAATTTTAAACTGTGCGGGTGTTTTGTACAAAAGAACAATTTCATTTAAGATAAACCACTGCATAGCAAATTGTGTTGTGCAATTCACTAAGGTTTTCTCTAGGAACACTGGATCACTGCTCTGAAATTTGCAGGAAAGGAACTATTTTTATTGTCTTTTTAAATTTATGATTATACCAAGATCCTCTAGTGGGAACTTTGCATTAACAGTAGAATAAAAGCAGTCAATGGTTTATAGAATCATAGAACCATTTACTTTGGAAAAGACCTCTCAGACCATGGAATCCAGCTATTAACTCAGCACTGCCAAGTCCACCACTAAACCACGTCCCTAACTAGCTTAGAAAAACACTCTGAGCAAGCACTGATAAGCACTTAAGTAATTAACGTAATTGTTATTCTTTCCCAGGGAAATTGTTTTGGTTTTTTTTATAAAAACTCCTAAGCCCTTCCTTACAACAAGTTTCGGGTGCCAGTTTTCACCTTACTTCAGTACGAAAAGTAACAGTAATATCAATTTTTAACAAAAACAGAAATACGGGCGTGAAACAAAACCTGTAAGCTTCTCCTAGTCTTTTAGTTTCAGAACCACGTGCTCCTTAAGAAGCTCAATTAAAAAGATAAAACAAGACTATCTCATTGCACGTAAAAACTCTTGCTGTTCGGACGGTCGGCACCATCTCTGAACGAGAGGGAGAGCAGCAGAGCGGAGCCCCCAGCCGAGCAGCAGAGTTCCTATCGAGCACCTGCAGTAACACAGCACGACCAGCTACCCCTCTGCTCTTCTCCGGGTGCTCCACGGCACCTCACCCGTGCCGGGGAAGAACCAAAGGAAGGCAAATCCGCCCCCGGGGCTGTGGCACCGGGAGCGCCGCTCCCCACACGAAGCCTCGCGGCGGCCCCCGCGCCGCGCCTGCCCTTTGTCCCGCCGGGCTGCCCGGCACCTTCCCTCAGCATCGGGACAACAAAAGGAGCCCCAAAGCCACGCGCTGTGCCCCAGGCCGAGCGGCCCCGCTGGGCACGCCGGCGGCCGCTCCGCACCGCGCACAGCAGCCTCACCTTTCAGGCAGAACATCCTGCGGCCCGGCGGGCAGCGGCGAGGCGGGGCCCGGCCTCCCTCCCTCCCTCGGCCCGCGGGGACACGCGGCCGAGCGAGCGCGGCCACTGACGGGACGGGCCGCGGCTCCTGGGGAGGGACAGCCCGGATCATCTGTCAGCCTTTGTCACTGCCCTCCTGCAGCTCGTGGGCATGCAGGGGTCAGCGCTAGAGAGGGAAGTCACCGGGATCCAGCTCGCCTGTTCCTTACAAATTACTGACTCGGCTCTTGGTGATCCTCCCCCTGCGTCTGGTCTCTCTTCAGAATGCGCTTTAAGCAGTTCTTTACTTTTTCTATAGGGTTTACTCATAACCCAAAATCTTCTAAGTGTATCTGAACAGTCAAGCTAGAGAAAATATTTATTTTTGTAATGTACCTGTGTGCTTTAAGCCTGCAGGTGGATGGATGCCCCATCTCTGGAGTGTTCAAAGGCAAGGCTGGATGAGGCTTTGAGCAACCTGGTCAATGGGAGACATTCCTGGCCAGAGCAGGGGGGTGGAACTTCATGGTCTCTAAGGTCCCTTCCAGCCCAAGTTGATTTTACTGCTTGGGAGACATTCCTGGCCAGAGCAGGGCCTAGGAACTTCATGGTCTCTAAGGTCCCTTCCAGCCCAAGTTGATTTCTCTGCTCTGCACCAGAGATGTTGTGGCTAAAAAGATTTCTTGCATTATTCCCTGTTTCTGCAGAGGACACCTTCAGTAATAGAAGGAGACAACCTTGTAAGCATTTTATTTTATAAGGGTCACAAAGAGCTGCCACCAGCACTGTGCTTATCCGTGGTATGTGGGTCTAAATAAAGCTGTGTTGTGTTGACTAGCTGTTACAGGGCTTGGCCTTGTGCAGCAAAGAAACACAAGAACCAGGGAACAAGGTATGGGCCAGAATAGCCTATCTTGCTAAACAAACAAGAATTGCAACTGTCTCCAAAAACACAAATCCTAAAATCCTCCACGAAAAGCCAAATGAAAATAAAGAACACATGTAAACACATGCTATCTTTAGGTGGAGAAAAAAAAAACAAAACAAACCCTGGCCCATACACCTTGAAAACAGCAATTCAGCCCCCAGATGAAGCAGTGTTAATGAGATGCTGAGTACCATTAGCTGGGCTTCGATATTAAAGAATAACATTTCAAGTATCTGTCCTCATGTAAGAAAAGTTCCATCACTTTAGAGTGGACTGTGAGCAGCCTATGGTGGCAGAAAAAATTGAAACATTACATTTGAATAATTCAAAATCAAAAAAGAACATTTATATAGCTTAGGCTGCCCTTTGTCTTTCAAATCCTGCTAGAAAGGGTACAGACTAATGTTAAAATTTCCTTATGCTCTGAGAAGCAAAGCAGCCCTTTCCCCTTAATTCCATTTTCTGGTTCTCCAGGCGTGTGTGTGCTCTTTCCTACCCTAACTTTTCAGAGGGCTCTAGGAGTAAACAGTTTATAGAGGCAAAATAAACAAAAACATATTGTAGCTGGAGGAAGGTTACTTGGATACCAGAGGGAGTTTAAGGTCCAATCTTGTTAAATCTACTCATTAATTACCTGCAAGGGGAAGTAAGAAGCGCATCAGTGATAATCACCAGGGACTGAGAGCAGCTGCCAACAATCGACTGCGAACTAAGAAAGGACACAGCAGATTCTAGGGGAATCACAAACACAAGTAGAAAATACAAAAAATACAAAAATAAATAAATAAACCATAAAAAAACCCCAAAATCTGCAGGTTTTGCACATGGGCGATGGGGAAGAATGTGTCAATAAAACAAGGAAAAGGAAGTCAACTATGGAATAATAATAGTGTCTCAGAAATTAGACACAGCTTAGAGACAATGGCTGAAACGCCCAATTTGCTCTGGGCCATAACACCAGTGGCACATACTCCTCTGGGAAGGTCTGGGCTCCTGGGGAAGTGTATCTCCCTCAGGGGATACACTCTGGCCCATTCACCAGCTTCCCCTCCCACCCTCATGAGGAGTAGAGAACAAGGTGTGAAAGGGACCCTCCTGACTTCTGATGTCAATTTCCTGATGCCCACTGGGAAGAAGGGAATGCTTTTAAAAAAAAAAAACAAAAAACCCCAAACCCTGAAAGAACTAACGAACAACAACAAAAAAAAACTGAAATAAAAATTCACATATTTTGGAAGACAGCAGAATTATCAACCCCCAGACAGGCCTGAAGCAGTTTAGCATCTATCCACTGGGAAGAAGGGAATGCTTTTAAAAAAAAAAAACAAAAAACCCCAAACCCTGAAATAAAAATTCACATATTTTGGAGGACAGCAGAATTATCAACCCCCAGACAGGCCTGAAGCAGTTTAGCATCTATTTTATTTTTTTTAGTGTGTCAGGACTCTATGAGCAATCCAAGGACATGTGCAGCTTTACAGCAGCAAAACCAAGGAGGCCAGATATCCCCCTGACTGCCTCAAAGGTAGTGGACCTTGCCCTCCAGGAAGCTGGCAGCTCCTTGCTCCAGGTCTTCTCTTGCCTGGCCATTTGCAATATGAAATCCAATTCCCATCAGGGAACCAGTTCTCCTACACCCTGCATCTCATTTTGCAGTCTGTGACTCTAGGCAACCAAATTTCCCCATCATACCTGGTGAACTCTATGGAAATAACATGGAAATATCTTCCAACAGCCATATTACAAAACATGTTGATTCTGCAAAGCATTACATGTTGTGCTGGATACCAAGCGACAGCTACAGGATGTGAAAGAACATATCCCACCTCATCTATCCTAGGACAGGAGAGCACCTCTCCCAGCTGCCATAATGCCATCTGCCATTGCCACCTCTCAGGGGGGCACTGCTCCCTGCAAATGGATGCTAAATAGACTGGCTCCACAGAGGAGACCACAACTGACATGTAGAACTGTGCATATATAGCCATGTTTAATAGGGAATGGTCATGATTTCTTAAATAGAAATGTCTTAACCACATGAAACACCAAACCACATCTTTCATCCTCTCCCTTACCCTCAACACACTGAAAAATCTAACAGCTCCTCTGATCACAACTAGAAGAAAAGCTGCAGTGTCATTTGTCCCTTGTTGAAACATAACATTGCTAGTGCCATTTCTCTTAGCTGCCCTAATCTGAAAATGCAACAGGTTGGGAGGAAAATAAATTCAAGAAAAATATGTACATACTTTCACCACTTTTTGGATACTAAAGATTGTGCCATTCAAATGAGCATGAAAGAAAATCCAGATCAGATCTGCCCAACTCACTGAAAAAAATGATGTGGGTTTAGGCACTTTCTGTCCTGCTTCACGTGTTGCTACACATCAAGGTGCATCCCAATCTGACTGCTGGCTGACTAGCAGGGCTGTTGGGACATCTCATTAAGCCCTGTTCCCTTTTAGAGCCAAAGCAATCCTTGGAGACATCCATTTTTGATACCCTGGATGGGTGCCAACTATCATTTTTCTGAAGCCTGAATTCTTCTTACATGTTTGCCTTTCAAGCCGTACATAACAAAATGAAAAGCAACAGAAAAAAACCCCAAAAACTCAAAAAAAAAACCACCCTGAAAAGCTATCCAAAGAAAACAGCTGGAGTAAAAACAAAATTTTCAATCTGAGGGTTGACACAAGCCACACTATCTAGTGTGCAGGCAGCTCAAGCACTAAGGAAAGCCAGACCCAGAACCCAGCAGGCCCTGTGCTCCCACTGGTGATAAGAGACCGGAGATAAACAGAGGTTAGGTCAGCCCCAGAATATCTTTAAAAAGACAGCACTGACTCGGAAGGCAAGCACTGGGAAAAAAGACATTAAACATTATTTTGATAAGTAAAACCAAATATTCTTACAACTCTGAAGCAAGAGAAAAATATTTTGCTATTATCTCTTGCAGTTGATAGCACATATTATATTACCTATTCTACTTGAGGACTAAGGGTGGAGTTTCCTCATACAGTGAAGAAGGAAAGAAATATTTCAAAAATTATTTAAGATTAAGAAAATCATTTGGGGAAAGTCACAGCAAACATAATGAAACAAGTAACTTATTGAAATGATCAGGCAAAAAGTATGTCCTTTAAAGCTGTAAGTCAAAGTAACTCAAATTGCTAAGTATTCACCATAGCAGGAACTAAAAAGATGTATCCTGTCCTGGAAAAAGTCATGCAGGCAGGTGACTTGTGATGAATGGATCTTTCTAAAATTATCAGTGAAACAACTGCTATAGAGCTATCTTGCACTCCAGATTTGCAGCTGCAGGGCCTTGTCCCACCCTTCAAGACTGACATGAGAAACAGAATTTTCCAAACTGTCAAACTGTAGAAGAAAAAATGGATTTTTTCATACCTTTAAGGAGCAGGAATGAACAGAACCAATATAAAGATTTGGGGGAAAAAAAATGTATGCCCATAATTAGAAGAACTTTCTTCCAATAAAACCTCAGACAAAATCTGAATTTTTTTTCCTAGAGAATTAAATCTAAAACAACGACCTTTTACTTGAAAGAGGGACACAGTTCCAATTTGATCCTATGTAAACTCAGGAGCCAAAGTAAAATCCTTTATCGATGTGGGATTTCTTCATCAAAATACAATTTTCAATTAAAAACCTTTATTTTTATTTCTACCCTAGCTACAGCTATACTGATGGAGTTTTCCATCAGACACTGCAGACAGCGTTTGTTAAATCCTGTTGTGGTTTCTGATTATTGCAAACAAAAAGTTCTTCTGTAATAAACACAGCAGCGTTTGCAGGTGCAGACATAAAGTGCTTGGCCTTAAAATTAATAAAATAAATGGTTTTAGGAATGGACTGCCTTCTGCCTTAAGTGAGGAAGAAAACAAACACAATGAAGTCATGAATTAGTTCGCCTTATCTTTTGTTTGCCTTACTCTTCAGACAAAGGGCACAGAAAGGGCAAAATCTTTTAAAGAGCTGCTGTAGGTCAAGAAAGGAATCTGTAACCAACTTCTCCAAATTCATTCAGGAATTTCTTTGCCACAGAATTTGAACAAAGAGGGCATTCCTGGTTTTGCGGGTAGGAACAGTGTGTACAGAGCCTTAACACATGACCAGAAGAACACACTAATTATATGGAAACAGTGGCTGATGGTCCTAAATTTAAAGAGAGGCTAGACCAGAAATTCTCAAGAAAAAGCCTGAGAAAACAACAAGGCAATCCAGCTATTTCAATCTACTGCTAAAGGCCTGCTTCTCAATAAAAAAAAAAAGATTCATTGTTTTGCAAGGGTTGTGTGCCAAATTAGCTTTGATTAATGGATGCAACAGGGCTTTATTGATAATGTTTACCATTAAAACAAAACAAAAATGTCCCTCGCGGGCATTTTCATTTACCCAGTCATCTGTGCATTGCTCCAGAAAATTGCCACAGGTTGGCAAGGGCTTGTTCCCTCAGATTGATGTCGTCAGTGTTTCTAACCCCGGTAACAACAAGCCACTGGGGAATGCTCTGAGGCCATTTTTGGGTAATCAGGAATACCAAAACCACAGGCAGCATGAGGAACACGTGAATTCCCTCCCATCACCCTGGCACATAAAGACAGTGCACCATCCTACAAGGATGAGAAGAAAATAACAGGTTGTTTTCTGAAATACGCGCAATTACGGCGTGTTGTAACCAAACACAGCAATGGTCTTTTATTAAAAAAAAACCCAAAAACTTCAAGGCTGAAACAAATGCCAGACCAACACAAAGCAGCAAAGAGAAAAATCAGTTTCTCTTCTGCCCTAATGTGTACCAGTGTGCAGACACAGCATCCATACTGCCCGGGGCGCTGTCTTCATCCACACCACCACCAATGCTCACCTAACAAAAAACAGTTCCCTGAAAAATTGAGGTAAAACCATCAGCACTTTACACAGTTCTCTTCTGATTTACAGCTACGTGCCAAAATACACTCAAGTCCTTGACAAAAAAATTACAAAAATTGGCACTTTAGCGTGAGCTGTCCTTAGGCAGCAAATTGGGCCAGCATTGTTATCAGTAACCGTGCTAGGGCAGGGTGACAGAGCCATTTGTAGGTTGTTACAGCTTCACTTGAGTAGTGCAATGGGAACTATTTCTACATTCCCACCTGTTCTGATTCCTTCCTTCCTGCAAAGCTGAGACAGCCCCAAGGTGTTTTCTGCCATTGTCCCCGGGGGCAGAACAGAAACACAACTGCTTGTTCACTGAGATCCCGGCATGTGAGAGGTGTCAGCACATTTGACCTGATTAATTTAATACATTTGCTGCCTTCCTCACAGTCCCAGCTGAATGAATCTGACAGAGACCACGGAAGAGCTGAGCCCCCTTGCTATTGACAGCTCCAGTGTCAGAGCCAGCTGGCACCCCGGTGGGAAAGGAGTGGTGGTGCCGAGTGCAGGGCATCTTCTCCCTTCGCAAAACCAGGCCAAGCTGGCTACAAGTCAAACGCAGAATTTAATACCTGATTCTGGCACTGCATGTCACAAGACATTTCATTCTGACATGAAAATGCCGTATTTTCCATATATGGCATTAAATGCGTGACTCAAGGTTAATAAAACTGAGTTAGTAACTCCTGGACGAGAGTTTCCATGTAAGTGTACAGTAGGCTGTGATCCATCACCCTTACTCACCACCTCTCTGGCAGTCTGGATTACAAAGGAGAAAAAGATACAAAAGACTCAATGGAAATTACAAGTAAGTACAAACACATTTCAGTTTCTAAAAGGCAACGGCCTCCACTATTCATTAGTTTCTGTCCCTGTTTCAGACATTAAAATTAGACGTGAATGACAGAATCAAAATTAAGAGCCTGTTTCTTCCAAAGGTCCCTCTTTAATTTTGTAGTCATTAGCAAGAGTGTGATTCAGAGTATTAAGCCTAATACATAACTCTGAGCACCCCCACTGTATTAGGGAGTAAACACCTGCATATGCAAAACAAAGCCGTGGGGAAGAAAAAAAATAAAATTCATTCATGCAAACAAGCAAAAGGAAAGAGAGGCAGCAGGGACAGGAGCAGGTCTGATGGGATGTGACTGATGGGGACATGCTGCACGAACCAAGGAGCGTGTGGAGGGCAGGTGCCCCTCCAAAGCAGTCAGGAGGCGAAGCTGTCCCTCGCTCCAAGAACTGCTCCTACCAAAGCTGACCTGCTAACTGGCAAGCACAGCTTCTTGTGCCGTGATTCATGCACATGGCCCCCAGTTCAAGCAAGAAGCGAGAAGAGGTGTGGGTAGAAACCTCCCCCGTCCCCTCCAATACCCACAATATACACCGGCGCAGTGTTACTATGGACCCGTGTTACCCTGGAGAAAGTGTGACCAGGGATAGCTTCTATTTAACATCCTCACGTGCAAAATGCAGCCCTGTCACTCCCTCTGCTTAGGTGTTTGATCTGACAACTTCTGAGCAGCTTATTATGAAAACCTTCTCCGGCGCTTCTCAGATCTCTTATTTCGGAGTGAATGGGTAAGTAAGTGATGCACCAGTTGCAAAGCACCTAATTCACAGCCCATAATTGCCTTCCAAACACTAAAGTTCACCACGACTCTATGTCCAGGGCACCCATCTGCTTCAGGGAGATAAAGTTCCAGGCAGAAGCTGCCATGCCATATGTAAGGGAAGCTCTAGAAGGAGCAGAGGGTGTACATATTAATTACCTTTTCCCGGGATGGAAAATGTGCCATTCTCTTAAGCGTCCAACATACACGCACACATGCTGAAAGTACATTTTGCTTAGGTATCAAAAGCACCTAGACCTTACAATTTACCACTTCAGCTCAGGCTTTGGAACAACAAGCTACAGATTCGAGTTGTTACAGCATTTACACTTCAGTTCTCCAGGAAAAAAAAAAAAAAAAAAAAACCTAAAACAAAAACAAAAACAAAAACAAACCCAATGATAAAGCAGAAACAGAGAATCCCAAATGGGAGAGGCTGGTAGATAAATTATATTAATACACAAATATAAGCAAAACCAAACAAACACCCAAACCAACCCCCAACAAATGAGGTGGATGGTAAATCTAGAGTTTAGTTTCTTTATTTTTATTGAAGTTCTGCAGCTAAAAAACCGTAAGAAAATTTATTTCACAGTTTAAATCACAAACTGTCAAATCCGACCTGTTTAATTGTTCCAAATATTATAACAGAAGCAAAATATGCTCTTTCAGAATTCATCAACTTAAGTTATTTAGCCACATTCTTAACCTTCACCTTCATTTTCTTTTCATTTGTAACAGATTGGAGGAAAAACAAGAAGTTGTTATATTTGCAACATTCTGCCAGAATGGTGAGCTATGACCATGCTGGAGACAAAGGTCCCCTCAGTTTTAGAGGACAACTCCTGAAACAGTTGGCTAACAACTGCATACAAATAGAATTTTTCATGTACTCTACTACTCAATGAGCAGTGCATGGGAAAGCACATACAGCACGTTTTTCAGCTCAAACAGTGCATCCAAACACTGGAAAGCATCCAGTCTGTTTTATAAAATATAGCTACTTAAGAGTAAAATATGAAGGTCAGGAAGCATCAGTTTTGACCCCTAGTGAGGGGGAAACATGTGCCCCAAGTTTTGAGCCTAAGGATAAGCTGGACATTAGAGGGTACCCTGGGAACAAGAAAAAGCGTATAAAAGCATAGAGAAGTTTATATATCATGAAGTAAAACTGGAAACCCTTCAAAGCATTACACTCTCAGAAGGAAAACCACAGCACCTCGTGTGTTTCATCATGGCCACAAAGAAGCAAGCAAAGGAGCACTGCACCAGCGAGCCTGCTAATCCAAACAGCACAGAAACTGCGGGACAAATTGGGTTGCAGTGTCAGTGTAACTCTGGAAACACAGGGTAAGTCAGGTGCTGCTCGATTTGTTTGTGTTTCCCACCACTGTGGTCTTCTACAGTGCAACCAGCCAAGGGAACTCCGGCTGGAACTCTGCACCTGAAATTCAAGGTGTCCCAGCTGAAGGCAAGCACAGTCAGGGTCTCACCTGACAGCAGCACAGAGTTGCCCAGAAGGAACTGGGATCTGCCCCTGGAGTTCTCAAACACCAGGGGTTAACTTCCCCTGTGCCTAAGAAAAGCACACTTCTGACACAGCGGCTCTAACACACCTCACTGTTCTTCCCTTCAGCTCCTCCATCCTAACGAAAAACATTCCACAATCCCCTGAGAGATTAAGACTCTTCAACACAGTTAGCTTACATTAGTTATGGCTCTTGGAGCAGGCAGTGAAACCAGCCACAACTCTTCATAAAAAAACTCTACTGGGAAATGTCCTTTAGCACAGACTGCTGCTCTCCTGTCATTGGTTCCTGGAGAGGCACAGACATGCTGGGATAGCAGCTGGGAAAAAAAGATGGACTGCAGCAAGTTTTATACAATTATAGAATTTTTTTTAAATTTCTATTTTTACCTGGAACACTTTTGATCAAATAAAAAAATCTATTGTTCTGATCAAATAAAACATTCTATTGTTTTTTAAATAAAAGATATTTGCACTTTCAAAATAGCAAAGAATTGGAATTTGGCAAGGATTTTATAGAATAAATAACCATGATGTCTGGATCCATATTTTTTTTTTTGATAAAGCAGAAACAGAGATGTGGATTTAAACAAATGGTTCTGTGCTATCAATACAGATATTCTGTGATACCAACATTTCTTATTTAAACTTGTTTCTGTAGGTTACAAAGTTTTGCTTAGCAAACCCATTTTCAGACTCCCATCTGTGGCAATATTTGCCAAAAGACATAGGAAGCACAGCAAAGTTTTGACTAAATTTGTCTCTATGTACAAGCACACAAAAGTTGGTACTTCAAGTTATAGTTAAATGCAGGATTTGTGACTGTCCCCAGCTGTTTTACCAGTGTGAAAACTTTTGTTTGCCACTGTATATCATGAAAGTTTTACAGAACCCTCTGCTGTGCCATGATAAAATATGCTAAGACAAATAGTACATACATCAGTAATTGAAATAGTACCTCTGCTCCCAGATGTACTTCCATAAAAGCACATCAAACAGTTCAACCACAAAAATCTGATATAAACTTGACCAATTGTTACAAATGCATAGAACTATATCCAATTTTATCTCTGCACACCGAACCTACATGTAAAAGGCAGTAGAAGACTGAAAATTGGCTTTTATATCAAATCTCTCAGTGTTTTTTCCCTTCAAACGGTCAGATTTGCGTATGTATGCTTATTCTTACTAAATTAACACTCATTTATTTAAAAAAAAATCCCCCTCCCCAGAAAGCATACGAAACAAAAACAAACAAAAACCACAACCCAAATTTAAAAAAAAAAAGTCTTTCACAAAAAGGGTATATAAAGTATATAATATTTGCTTTGGACTTACTCCAGGCTCTTACACAAATGCTTTTTGAGGTTTCCATAAATGATTATTTATGGACTTGCCCAAAGCTTCAAGAATCCTTTTCACAGACACACATGCCCCAACACTACAATCCATCACATGTTATGGCTTCTACAAATGCTAACAGCTCCCTTTGGGTTTATGGGCCTTTATCTATGTAGTAACTGACATGACTTTTTCCCACTTTGAACACAAGATCTTGTGCAAGAACACACAGGAAAAAAAAATCCCAGTAAAATTATTTTACATTTGAACAGCAACAAGAAGTCTAGATTTGATAATCTTGCTTACAGAAACTTAACAGTTATTGGTACGCTTACATCTCATTACTGAAAAAATGTGATTACTTGTCTGTTCCTAAAACCCCCTTGTAAATTATATTCATGACTTAGAAACCTAGAATTTAAAAATTATTTGGCCTGAAGAACTGGGGACCCTGAGTTTCTACAGGAAACATTGAAAATAGAAGCTCCAAAAACCAAAAGGTGTTGAGTCTCCAAAAACCAAAGGTGTTGCCTCTGGAACATGAGAAAAAACTCACCTGATAGTATTAAACTTACGTGATGTATATTTAACCAACCATAGGTAGTACAGGCATAACTGAAGGGCATCATTTTTAGTGACATAATGAGGCAGCATTATGCCACTAACTTCTGCTGTGACAATTCAGTAATTGTTCAGTTTATGGAAATCTGACCCCTTGGCAAGTGTGATGTTCTCAGACCACGATAAGTCATTAGGAAGTTAACTCACAGCTTTGGTCAGAGCTGCCATCAGGGTGTTAGGATTGCTTCCATCAAACACACTGCAAGGACACAAAAGGCTCAGCCCACGAAGATTTGTGAATTTAAACTTCTTTTGCCATTAAAACAAATTCTCACATTTAGACTGGTTTTGCAAGGAAAAAAATGGGCATGTCACATGTTTTGGTATTAAAGACTGAGAGCTGGCCAGCAAACAGCAGAAAGCCAGTGGCTGACACCTTCTGAACTGGGTTCAATCAATCATTAAAACACAGCAATTACCTGAGAAACACGGTTTCTCTAATGACTCTAAGTAAGTTTTCCAGGTAAAATAACCTGCAGTAAAAAGCAGCCAAGACTCAACTTTTGTGATGTAGAAAGACCGGAAAGCAACCAGGAAAACTTTCCAGCAACCAGACTGGAAAGTGAAATGGAAGGAGTAGGTAAAACATAAGAGCAATAAACAGGGACAGGAGCTGGGGAGAGCTTGGAAAACCTCTTTGTGCAAGAGCTTCTACTGATGCATTGTCACCCACGGCCAGACCTGACTGCTTCTGCTTCTCCAGCACCTGGCCAGAAAAGCTCAGTTAAGATGTTCTGATGCTGCCATGTGACTCATTTCCCTTTCGAAAAAATTAAATATGGTGAAGCCTGTGCCATGAACTAACTCAAATGTTATCTCTGTTCAAAGTTACTTGCTGTGTTGTACTTGTGATAAACAGCACAGGCACCCACGAACCACTGTCCCATTCTTCCACCCATCAGAAATCCTTTGCAACACACCCAAGCACTTTCACTTCAAAGAATACTCCTCTCAGTCTTTTTCCAACAAAGTGGTTTTTAAAGGCAAAAAAAAACTCTGAGCTTCAGTCTGAAAATACGTGCTCCCCCAGAAAGTAAAATATCTGAACAAGTAAAATATCTCTGATTAAAGGAGAAAAATCAGAGTTACAGTGTGCCCTCATTTCAAAGGGCCTCCAACTGAGGAGGAAGAGGGCTGAGCAAGAAATGCTTCAAAATCAAACCTTTATTTTGCTGTCAACTTTTACCATCTCTTCTACTAAGAGCTTTATCAAATGTGAACTCTGATCGGGGCTATCAGCTCCAAAACACTCTGCACTACTCTGTACGTGTTAAAAAGAAGAAAGAAGCAGCAGCCCCTGACTTCCACGTACACAGGGATCAGCCACGCAGGACACAGAGGAGTGCCCCAGGTTTGCAGTTACCATTTACTTTTGTTCTTCTTGCTCATTTGGAACTGACAAATCCAGCCAATCTCTGTGCTCGCTACTGTGTGCAAGCTCCTGTTTGCAGCCAAGGCAGATTAGCCACTTTGCTGGTGAAATACCACGCAACACATGCTGCCTTGTGCCTGTCACCCAGCAGCCTCGTGGGAATGCAATCTGAGCCTGGAGGAGCAATGGAGCGGCAAAAGAAGAGGTTTGAAAAGACAGGAAGAGAAACAGCTCAGAAAGAACAATTCCTTCATTTCCAGCTTCTGTTATTAACACTCTTGTCTTTACATGTACAGTTAGGAGGAGAGCCTGTGATTTGTCAGACTGACTTTATTTACCAACTTACCTGAGCAAAAACTGGAGGGAAAACTGTTTTGGTAGCTGAAAAACGATTAAAATCTCATCTAGCTTTAAAAAGTCTGGTTTTCTATATAACACTTGCTATGTCTGCTGTGCTTCTCGTTTCTTTCTAGTCTGTGTTAATTTAGTGATGTGGTTAATTTGAGCACCAAAAACAATACTGTTTTGAGCCCTCAGCTTTATAAAGGCTGGGAAGCAGTAACACAACAGAGTGGTGGAACAAATTAATTCAAGAACACAAGTGGCCATTTATCAGACACAGTTTTGCTTTTGAACACAAACCTAAGACAAACACCCTGCCAGGTATGAATTCTCAAACTCTTCCAACACCATGCAAGCCTGACTCGCAGCCCAGGGTAAAAGACTTGCAGCTCTGACAAGTTTCTCCTGCCCAAATAACCCCACACTCCCTTCAGCCCTGGCAATCCCTGTCAGTCTGGCAGAGGATCCTGGTCAGACAGAAATGCAGTTAGATTTATGATCCAGGCAGCTTTCACAAGTTGAGTCAAATTGTTCCCTGCAAAGAGGAAATAAGCCCTGCATAATCTGCATCTCCCCACACCTTCCCTTCCAAAATGACATACTGTAATCTCCTCTATAGGCAGGCAGGGAGGCTTTCATAGCTTGCTGCCCAATTACAGGAGGAATTCTGCCCTCCCCCTCCAGCCAGTACAATGGGTTCTTTATGTAAATCACTCAGAAAAATTAATACACCATTAATCCATCAGTAAAGCTTCCTTTCCCATCTCTGCCCTGCAGCGTGAGCACAGGCTAAGGAAGGCAGCACAAGAAACTTTATGGAAGTTACATAGAAGCCAGCAGCACGGCTCAATGGTTCTTCTGATCTGTGCAAGATCCCATCCCACAGGCATTAGAAGCTAATCTGGCATCACTGTACAATATCAATATACAAGCAGTCAAAAGTAAAAATTACTGGTTGCAAACACAAACTCCTTTTTTAGAAGTTTTTCAGCAGCGAAGTAGGTTAAAAACAATCTTCAAAGCACAGATTAAAGTTGTGTCCTAGCATGCAGGGAGCAAAACACAAGCATATACATCCTGTGTTAGTGTTCCTGCACACAAACCATTTACTAAAGCCACAATCTGTTCTGACACGGAAGTGAAATGCTGGTCAAATAGCTATCAACTGCTCCGAGAAATGAAAAGAAATAAAAGGCCCTTTGAAGATCAAATGCCCTTCGAGAGCCTGCTTGCTTTTACAAAAGTGACCTTACAGCACAACAGAGTCAACCTTACACTTTCTATTAACAAACTACTGCTCTGGCAGCACCAGAGAAATTACAACCAAATCACTCACTGAGTATTTTCAACCTTGCGTGCACACACACTCTGCTGCCCGCCAGCCAGCTACTGGTCCTGCTCACCAACTCACATGGGCAAACTTCTGAAATTTGTTTTGATTTATGGCAAATATGAGGTAATTGTTTATTTAGTGACCTGACAAACTTAATTCAAAAACAGAACACAAAAAAAAAAAAAAAGTACTTTTTAGAAGTCTCATATAAAATATACTCCGGGTCTTAACATTTCAAGGGTTCAGTCAGAGCTATTATCTCGTATCCTAGATGTCCCTCCTCTCTGTGGAGCAATTCCCATCACTTTCTCATCATCTCTTTTATTTTGCATCTGGGACCTCTTCTCAGTCTGCCCTCATAAAACAAAATACACTTAAACTTTTCCCAGCAGGACCATGAGGCAATCATCCAAGAAAAGCCACCCGGTCATTTAGAAGTGGAGTCTCAAACTGCTTTCGGTTCCACATTTTGAAGAGAGATTCTAGCTGCACCTGCCCAAAGACTCTGGCACCAATGATTACCGGCTACAAGAAGCATAAACAAAACTTACCTATATCCCACACAATCAGTACCCAGATGGGAAATTAAAGGTTTTTCCTGTTAATTACTATAAGCTTTCACAATCTGAACCCCCCAAAAACTTGGCAAGGCACTGCTGCACCTCGGCTTTTGTGCTGCCCTCCTTCCTCCTCCTCCTCCCCCACCTGCGGCTCCCGGCCCCGGTGGGACCCGAGCAGCGGGACAGAGCCGCATGGAGCAGGGCTGGCACTTCAGCAGGGATCGCAAGGGTTAAAGAGAAAGCAAGTCACCTTTCCTCTGCGGGCTCCGGTAGGTCCAGTTCTCGTCATCCTCGTCTACCTGCTGCACGCACATGGAGGAGAGCTCCCCATCGCTGCGAAACAATCTCTTTGTCTGCCTTGACAAGGACGAGAAATTTATCCAGCTGACAGCACGCGAGAGGGAGCCTGGGTTTTGTTTGAGTTTGAAAGATCTCGAAACACACTCCTTTTTCATCTTCTTTCAAGCCAGCCACTGGCGTCGGTTCCAAAGAGACCTCTCTGAAATTGTTCCTGTCCCCTTTCTCGGGAGGCTAAACAAACTCAGCCCGACTTCAGTCCGGGTTTCTTCCCGCTGCCCTTAAACCAGCACCAGTATGGAGGCAGGTGGCTGTGCCAGCGCAGCTCCCCTGAAGCTGTTTGGATACAGCACTCAGGGAGCTGCCAAAGAAAACAAAGGGGAGAAAAGCAGCAGAAAAGTGGCACCTTGCAGCAGCTCAGCGGAGCATGTAAGGGCTGAGCAGAGCATAGCACCGAGGCAAGTGTTTTCCCCATTCTCCACTCCACAGCAAAAACTGTACCTCCACTCTTGTCCCTGGCATCGCTGCCCTCTCTTCTGGCTCGTCAAAAACAGCCCACGAGGAGGGCAGAGCAGGCAGGGATCACGCCTTGGCATGGCACAGCTCACGAGGGACAGTAAACTTCTGCCGCCTCATCCCGCCTTCCCTGCTCTCCCTTAGAGAACAGCCTGGTGAAGGAGCTCCAGGAAGGCTCTCCTAACAATAAAACCGACTGCGTGGCTATCGCTTAGGATTAGAGTGAAATATGATAGGCTCGCTCTCCTAAAAGCAAAACTCCTCCTTTCCTCAGCCAGCTCAGCGGCGGCACAAACTTCTGAACTCTGCCTGCAGAGATAGGAAAGCACTTGCGCACCTCTGCGGACTTGGAGCGGGGGAAAATAAAATCCTGGAGCTTTTCCACACCAAAAGCATCCTGAACAGTGTGCTGAAAACATTGGTGCTCCTGTAACTGGTGGTACATTTGAAAAGAAACTCAATAAAAGTGCATAGACATGAAAAAAATCTGAGCAGATATTTAGCGATCGGTCTCTCACTGGGGTCACTACAGCTCATAAAACAGGTTTCGCTCCCAGCTGTTACGTTCTGCTGCCTTCTCTTTAAACTGGCAGCTAGGAAAAGCACTCCACAGCGTGAAAGTTTTAAAAAGTCGGGCACTACTGGAAGCTGCAGTGCTTGTCCTGCATGCCCGTACCGGTGCTGCTCCCAGAAGGGAATAAGCCTGCAAGATGGAGGGGCAAAGGGAGCATTTTAAAGCAGACGGGCGTTGGTTATACAAAGGCACCCCAAAACCCATGGGTTTTGCTGGAATTGGTCACCAAGATAAAAGTTGACAAAAAAAAAAAAACCATACAAGTTTCTATCTCGCAGGAAAAAAATATATAGTTGAATGTGGGAGATAGCCAGTAAGGTCAGCTCAGTGAATCCTTATAAGTAAGTAAGTAAGTAAGTAAGCCAGTAAGGTCAGCTCAGTGAATCCTTAAGGAGATGGTACTAGTGAGGAATCTGAGGAAGAAGGAAGAGGAAAGAGAACACAAAACCATCCCCTTGATCTGAAGAACAAACATTAATGTGTTAACGTCCCAACGGCTGCAGATGATGTTATCAAAAGGACAAGGATCGTAAGAAAACCAGGGTGCCTGCCGTGTTCGGGCTCCCAAGCTGCCATCAGATTTACACTATTGCAGAACACGCCCCAACCCCTTGGCAGATGCTACCGCAGCCTTCTGGATTCTGCTGCACAGCCTCTTCAAAACCATTAAAAACAAAGGCTCTGGCTTTTTCTGAAACTTATGGCTCTCTGACTCATAATAAGAGGATAAGGTTTAACCCACTGACTGGGAGGCAAAAAGCTAAGTACTGTATCAGATTACCCTATGAATCAACCAGGCACACCAAAGTGACCTTTGGCTCCCACTAACACAGCACAATGGGTCGGCCAACTGTCTTCTGTAAATAATTTAATAGGCTGCATTTAAATTGACCTCACTCCAACAAGGTAATGCATATGTACATACACAGGTCTCCCACCACTTCCCGAACCAGTGGTGCTGTAGTGGGGCTGCAGCTGAGTGTGTGCTGAGTGGGTGTGAGTGGGAGCTAACACACTGCTAACACTCGCTTTTCTCACTGTGTCATCAGTCCTTCTCGTTGGGTTTTCTTTTGTCTTTGTTAACAGACACCACTCCCCATCCCTGATGAGACAAGAGACCTGTCTAGGGTTGGGAGGTTTCCTTTGTTTTTCTTCCTTTCACTTAAAAGAAGACTTGAGAATGTGGAGTGAGGTACCCCCTAGAGACCCAAGCACTGTTCCTTTTGGAGCAGCTCATGTACAAATAGGCAGGATTTAATATAAAAATAAAAAAAAATCAAAGACCACGCTTAAAGTCAACTTAGTTCTTTTGACAAAAAGCTAACATTTGGAATTGCCAGTACTGAAAAGTACAGAGAACTGTAGACTACCACAGCTATTACTGGCTAAATTATACAGGGCCAGATGTATAAAAACCCTGGTAGGAACTGCAGAATCACAGTCATCTCCTTTCCACTCTACTACTTAGAAACAGAAGATCAGAGGAACCAACAAGAAGGAAACCCTTTCAGGTTAACCCAAAATTGGGTAAATGCCAGGGTAAATCCCAGAGGCCTGCCCAGAGTCTAGGCAGCAATTTAATTTCAGGAATTTTCCTGACCTGTCTGTACCTCTGCCTTTTTAACACGGGGCTGAGTCACAACTTGGTGATGCAAGAGCAAAAGCACCGTGACTGACCATAACATTTCCATTGTTACTGTAAACAGAGTAGCTCAGTGCTTTGCTCAGAGCTTGGTATTGTTCAATTTCATTGCAGGAAAAGTTCCATTGCTATACCCTTCAACACTGTCACTACCACAGAATACTTCTTATTTCTAGGTGACAAACTTAGTATCAGCATACATCGTTATACATGTGGATCAAAAATAAATTTCCCAAGATCAAGAGAAAACAGCAATTACCATTTGAAAAACAAAACATAGTGAGCAACTATTGCAAGTTAAACCGTTCTTTAATCACTGGCCAAATACAAGGCCACGGAGTTGGAAATCTGTCCAAGAGGAGACAACGAGGCTGGTGAGGGGCTTGGAACACAAGTTCTGAGAGGAGCAACTGAGGGAGCTGAGGTTGTTTAGCCTGGAGAAAAGGAGACTCAGGGGTGACCTTATCACTCTCTACAACTGCCTGAAAGGTGTTTGCAGCCAGGTGGGGATTTGTCTCTTTTTCCAGGCAGCAGCTGACAGAATCAGAGGACACAGTCTCAAGCTGCGCCAAGGGAAATACATGTTGGATATTAGGAAAAAGTTTTTCACAGAAAGAGTGATAAAGTACTGGAATTGTCTGCCCGAGGAGGTGGTGGAGTTCATAATCCCTGGATGTGTTTAAAAAAAAAGACTGGGTGTGGCACTCAGTGGCATGGTTTAGTTGAGCTGTTAGGGCACGGGCTGGGTTTGGTAATCTTGAAGTTCTCTTCCAACCCGGTGATTCTGTGAAATTTTAGCATTTGAAACATTGCGGAGGCTTAAATTTAATTATGTAAAACACACTACAATGCCATAGGAAAGAAACAAATACACTTCTAATAAGCTAAGCTAATTTTCCAACCTGTTTTCTCCGTTATGAAGACGTCATACAAGTATATAGGCTTCATATTTTCCAGGTTATGTATGTAAAGATTAAGGCATTATTTTTGGTGCATTTTTTAAATATAAATTCATCTCAGTAAAAAACATTAAGGAATCACAGAAGAAGAAGCACAGGGCTTGAAGTAGAAAGCTAAACTGGTTCCTTCCCATGCTCTTTTTTATTACTTTATTTTTAGAGGTGAACGAGACCAAATAAGCATAGTCTCACATACCATCAGGATTTTTACCATGTATCACTACCGGATTGTCTAAAAATTCTCTAAAAGTTGTTAAACGAACACAGGTACATGGTTCACAGCCACTGTCTTCTCTCAATGCCAGAAAAAAAGGCAAAAAAAAGTTTCACAGAAAAGGTTTCAGGTCAGTGTAAAAAATCAACAAAGCAGAAAGACAAAAACCCCAAAACGCCACAGACATGATCCAGTTTTGGCTTTTGGCACAATTCATATGTTAATTTAATTCCTACATTTCCTAATCTATCATTTCTCATTACTCAACGAGGCAGTAACATGGATGATTCACAATTACAGATTGCTGGGATAGCTTGTGCTCCAACAGCTGAGAGGACACATCTCTCTCAGGCTGAGTGTTTTTCTTCAGGTGATAACAACTCATCATCAGCCAGTCATAAAGCCATTTGGATTAAGCACCGGCAAAAAACCATGGAAAACACCTTCCCTGCAGTCTCATCCCATCCTTACAAAGATCTTGCTGCAGCCAGCAAAAGGAGAGGGGTGCTCCAGCAGCCCTAAAACCTCTCCATCCCAGAAACCACCCCAACATCACCAGACCAGCTACATATGGTCATGTCCTCAGTGCACTCATCATCTCCAGGCAGATGTGGGGGAGTTTCAGTCAGTTTTCAAACCTTGTCAACCTGACCTCCATAGGAGGTGTTTATCTACAACATGCCTGTTTTTTACAGGCACCCTATGAAATGCTCACATAGCAAACCCACAAAGTAATCCATATTCCTGCAGGACTATTTACACCAAAGCAGCCACAGAGAGCATTCTGGTGTGAGAGGGCTTAAACTTCCAGTTAAGGCTGTGTCCCTTTTTATGTGCAGGGCACATAAGTGAGAAACTTTCCCTCCTAGTGTGAATGGTGGACCTGCAAGGGGGAAAAATGGTATTGAAATAAAGGAACAAAAATGAAGTTGTTCAAGATCACAGAATGGATAAGCAGCAAAGCTAAGAAAAGAAAGTAGGTCTCCTGGCTACCAGCCTTGTGCCCTACTTAAGTAGGCCCTGTCTCACACAAAAGCAATGCCTATTAATTGTTTCTATCACAACCCTTACAGAACCTTTGAATGCCCTAATTATAAAGAAAAACTTCCTTTCTGTTTGTACCCTTTTGGTTTTGCAGTTTTTTTGGTTGGTTTTTTTTTTTTTTAATTTTAAAATACACCATATTCATACTAAAGGAGGAGGGAGTTTTATACTGTAGGATTGCTTCAAAGCAGCTCATCCGCATTTCCAACTTTATTAGATCCACAAGGAAAACAAAAAAATCATATTTCAGACAACTATTTTATTCTACAGAGGATAAACCAGCTTTTGGACAGGTCTGTATGATGCACCTGCCACCAGTCTCTCTTCCTCCTTTCAGCTTCTGTGTCCCGGAAGGATTCACTGTATCAAGGCAATTTTTCTCTGATTCAACAGATGCACTTGCTTCGATAGGGAAATTCTGTAAAAACAGGGGTACAGTTTCTGTAAAGTCCTAGGCTAACCTGGAGGTGTTTCTCCCCTCAAGAACAGCTGTGTGTGGGGATAATGATGGCTCTTACTGAGAGAAATTGAACAAGGAACACGAACAGTACAAGCAGGCTGCTAGCCAAAAAGATATTTGTAAGAGGGGCGGCACCAATGCCAGAATGGACCAGAAAAAAGAAAATAAGCTGTTCTTCTCTAAAATACTTTGATGCCAAAAGAGCAGGCAAGTAAAGTGCACATAGAGACACCCACCTGCTTCAGCCACATACAAATGCATTCACAAGCTGTTGGCTTTCTTCATCCGTAATTCCAGAACTGATGCAAACCCCAAATTTAATAGAAAATGTGCTTGCATTACTGATGGCAGGAGCAGTTTCCAGTACTGGGCTCTGCCAGGTAAGAGCGTGATGGATGCCCTTAAGGCATTTAAAGACCTGGCGGTGTGACACCCGGGGACGTGGTTCAACGGTGGACATGTGGGACCCAGTGATCTTGGAGCTCCTTTCCAACTCCAACAATTCTATGATATTCTGAAGGATATGGAGGAAAGGGCTGAATCTGCGTTAAGTGCCAGCCTTGCCTACACAGGACGAGCTTTTCCTTCGCGAGGTTTGATGCTGTCATACAGCTTAAGGGGACAGTAACGGGGCTTTGGTGACCTCGGGCAATGTGCAAATATTTGGGTATTTCAGGGGCAGCCCTCGCAGGGCAGCGCCGGGCCGGGAGCGAGCCCAGCCGGAGGCGGGCAGCGTGTGCCGGCAGGTGGCAGCAGGGATCCAGCCGGGATCCAGCCGGGATCCGCGCTCCCACCGCCCGAGGGACCTCAGCAGCGACACAGGTGACACACGGTAGTGAGTTATCGTTCAGCAGTTTGCCTGTAGTAAGCTGTTATTATCTCTGCTTGAAACGCAATTTGCAGTTTTAGTGGTTTTGCATTCGGGCATGACAAGTCACGAAGTGAGACAGCTCTGCTGAAAGCTCCCTCTGCTGTAGTCACCGCCTCGATTCCTGCCCTCTCCGGGGCTGTGGGGCTCTTGCTTTCACATTCCCCGAACTGTAGGGTCACCTCTTTTCCGAAGCTGAGGCTTGGCCAGGGAAATATTCTGCTCACAACTGTTAGCCAACACATCCCAAGTGCTGATAGACTGGGAAGATTAACTATCTTAGTATGGAGTTTTTGTGGACAGAGTAAGTTTTCTGTGTGAAGGGAAATGTTTTTTTCCCCCAGGCACTCAGCTGTTCGCTGAATCACCAGAAGTTATCAACAGCAGCTCTGATCAGCAGGGGAAGTCACTGACAGAGTCTGGGAGAGAAAGTGGAGAGGTGGTCCAGCAGCATTCAGCACCTCGGCACTCCTCTGCCCCACTGCACTGACCCTTAGTCCAGCAGCAGCCACCCGCACAGCTGGCACCAAGGATGCTCCGAATGGAAGCACCCTGTATCTCACAGGCGAATCCAACCTCCCAGGAGAGCTGTGTGCTTTTGTAGCACCCTGTATGCACAGGTACTCCTCTTTGCTCTGCAACGCTCCACAGCGAACACCTGAGTTTGTAAACTCAACTTGCACTGCTTTAATCTAAATTGTAACATCAGTTTTAGTCCCTCCTGCTACTTGACTCGGCATGTTCCGTGTTCATACTAAGAAGGGGCTCAAAATACTTTTAGTACCTGACTGCACAGAAACTTTGCAAGACACCAGCTACATTAGAAATTTACAAACAGGAGGCTTTGGTGAAGCCAAAACAAGAAACTTCTACGGAATCATCCAAGTTTCCTATGGAAATGCTGACAGCTGTATTGAAAGTAACTGGAAGCCAGTTAAAGACAAACTGCATAAAAAATTAGTTAACATGTAATTGAAGATCATTCTGCCAGCAGGGAAGCACCCTAAGACAACTAAATAAATGTCTATTTCCCACTTCTTTGATTAAGAGGATGCCAGGGAAACTGCAGAAGGGATAAGGCTGTTTGCTTTGAGGTGGAAGCCCTCTGCTGGTTAACATAAACTAATTAGCGCATTAATCTAAATGTTTTCGTAGATAAGAGAACCACAAAGAACAAGAAATAATACAGTGGCTAAAGAAAAAGCAAAGAACTATCAGCATCTCAGAAATCCTTATTCTTATTTTTTTTACTTTTTTCCTGTTTGTATTTACATACCCTTTGAATTACAAAATATGCAATTTAATAAATCATACCACGTCTTTGCAATAATAAAATGCTAAAAAGTAACTTTAGAACCCTGTGAGACACTTGGGCAGACCTGGCCATTCCAACACTAAAAACACAGCTCATGAGTGTTATAGACAGGTCTCACTGTTTGGTATATAAATTCTTGATGTATAAACTCTTATATTTCTTCTTATAGATACAAATACTTTTTGTGCACATAGTTTTTTCTTGAGTCCTGTATCTTTAGAACACGTTTCAAAATGACTTCATAATCAAACCAGCAAAATTATTTACCTTACTGAAACTGTATGTAAGGCTCTTCTAGGAAGCAATGTAAGCATGTGCAGTTTCTGTAAACCACGCATAAATACTGAACTTCAGAAGACAGACAAAGGGCTCACATTTGCATGTGTGTGCACAGGTACAGGGCTGCAGCAGTGCTTTTTCAGTTTATTGCTGTGTTTACATGCCAGCTAAGCCTGGCACATGGTAAGTGCAAAGGGGTGTGTTGCAACTCTGGACAAAATTTGTAAATGAAACTCAGCCCCACCACACCTGGAAAAATGCTGCAATCTCCTCTCTTCCTGACAACAGGCCCTAGGTTAAAAGAAACTCATTTCTAGGTGGAGGATGAGCACAAGGAATGTTGCTGACACACAGAGGGTGAGGAGGGAAACACTGAATTTGTGTCTTAGTTACTATCCTACATAGTTATATTTAATCCCAATTAAAATAGCTCTGTTAAAAGCTTGATGAAAATGCAAGAGAAAACAAAACTTCTACAATAATGAACATATGGCCTATGTGTGTGCTCTCTCTGTATGAAGTGCCTGTGCATGTGCTCGCTCCATATGTACACATCCACATATTCAGCAGGAGCACTGTGACCAAGAAAAATTTTCTCCCTCCCTGCAATTTCTCCTTCTGTCTGAAATCAACTTTGATTTTTATTGTTTTGTTGGTTTTTTTCTTTTTCAGTCTGAAACACTTAAATATTTTCCCCTACCAACAGAATTTCTATGTGAAAAAACCCCTGAGAATGCAGAAGAATAGTATGCAGGGTCAATCCTGCAGAGCCTATGGTCCCCCCTAAATAAACATTTGAGACACAGGAAATGTTCACATTCATCAGCTGTGAAAATAAGGTGAGAACAGGAGGTAAAATTAAAGTCCAAGTTGTCCTCAGGAGAAGAGAAGCAGGATAAATAAGGACATTCAGGCAAGCAGCAGGAATAATCTGATGCTACCTCTCAACCACTGGCATGTGAAATAATCAGCTCAACAAAACAGTTGCTTAGTCACAGTTGAAAACCTAGGAGTATCAATTCTTAAATCATAGCACAGAGAAATTAAATCAAGTGTTTGCAATCTTCTGTAATTTGCACCACATCATCTTGTTTATGTATCTAAAGAAAGCTCATCTTCTGGCACTCACTGAAATACAGGGTGGGGAGGGTAGAAAGTGAAAGAGAAGTCACATACTATTGAAATTACAGGTGTAAAAAATGTTTGTTCATCAGATACTAATCTGTTGAGAGCCCAGTGGATGTCTCCCACAATAGTAACACCCCAAACCCACTTCTCCCAAGCTGGAGAGTTTAGAAAGCAGATTCACTGCCTTCTCACAGCCAATGCCAACCACCAATCACCATTTCAGGTGGTTTCATCAGGGCAAAAAAGATTCACACCTTGATAGTCATTGTTAAATGAAGTCATCCAGACATTTCACTATTAACCAGTGGACTAAATTACAGGCTTAGTCTTCCCCTAGTGCTTTTGCCTGCCCACAAGACAATCTGCTTGGATTACCCTGCCAGCTTAAAAGCAGCTCTGAGGTACTCATCACCCAGGTTCTTCAACACCTTCCTTTTCAGATGCTTGAAAACCAAGCATCAATCTTGATGTATCCTTCAGCTTGACTTCTCCTATGGCCAAGGCCAAAATATGGCTCTAGTCTACACCATAGTTTTTTTTCTTCTTTTGGCACAACTGGCAGCCCACATGCTAAATCCAGTATTTCATGATGTCTTTTACCTTCTCCTTGTCAGAAACAAGGAGCATGGCTAGAGCTGGATACCCAAGCTTCCACGCTTACACAAAAAGAAGCAGAGCAGGAGAACATGCCCAGGTCCCAGGGCAGCACAGCACCACAGCAATAATATGTTTTGACATCCTTCAGAAGGTGATTGGTGAGAAAAAGAAGGGCCAAAATGGAAGCCAACCCTTTCTTACTGTATTTTCTGTGTAAGTAAAGGCCACTAGAGATAACAGGATGTGTCACATCAATTTAAATGAAACACCTCCCCCAAAAGAAAATATTCAACTCTGTACTGTAAAAAATAGATTTTTATTGTAATGAAATCAAAACAAAGATTTCATTAACTGCTGTGTTTTTCATGTAATTCTGCCTGTAAAGTCAAGTCACCTTCCCCAACAAGAACACTACATCACTAAATGCAAATGGCAAACAAATTACATTGAGAAATGAGATACGTATTATTTCACTTGCAGTAGACATTCCTTATTTACAGGCATCTGGCAAATTGCCTGCAGTAGAAAGAGATGCCATATAGATATTCCTAAAGAAATAAGAATACAGACACATGGGATAAGATACAAAATAAATTCATGCAGAAATACTTATTATCTAATCATGTACTCTATCCATCACATACCACATTCTTGTTGTGCAATCAAGTATATTCACCCAGGGGAATCCACTAAAAATGAGAATGCTTCATATGCATTTATTCATCAAATAAAAATAACAATAGTTTCTAGATGGGAACTACCACCTTCTTTTGATTCACATGCCTCCCATGTTACACCTGCTCTAAACTCATCGAGTTGACAAGATTATCAAGATTGGTTAGAGAGCCAATATTTCTCTGGAGTACATTTTTCCCCCCAACACAGTGAAGTGGAAAATGTGCTGGCCCTCACAGCCGGCTTTGGCATAGAGATAATGCCATACTCTGTGGTTAACTGCTAGCTCTTCTTCCTCCAAGGCACTGAGTCATCTCTGCTTTCCACACTGGTATCTTCCAAACAATTCTGGGTAAAACTCTGCTAGTTCATTCTCACCAAAGACATTGTATGAGAGCACAATTACACAGAAGGGATCGCATATTAAACAAGTTTTTTTTTAAAGCATTCCATTAAAAAATGTGCAAGGCAAATATTGCAGTAACTATTAATCAAGTCTAAAATTAAATTAAAACTAGCTTCATGAAAGATGCCTGGCCATTTTCTGGTATTTAAGGCTTTCCCTTCAAGCACAAGCACAGTCACAGCAGGATTTGCTACTCTCATCCACTGGCACCTTTTCCCAAGCTTAGACAAACAGATGTGAGGAGACGCTTTCAATCCCTACTTGCAGACAGCATTGTTTTTTCATTATGACAAAGTGTTGCTGAGCTTGGCAGAAGAAACCACCCACTTTCAGGAACTCCCAGTGTAGTTAATATTCCTCTGCTTAACAAAAGATGCCTTGGTCTGAGGCTGTTGCTACAGGCTGTTGTTACAGCACTGCACCCAACTGACCTTAATTTATGAAGAGCTGCTTTAGTTACAGGATCCTGAGTTATTCTGTGTAGTTTAGGACCAGGAAAATGCAACAGATTGACAGGTCTAAACATCACTTAGGAGGGGAATGAATAAATTAATAATATCACATACTGGCTAAAATATTTGGTACCTGCCAGCATCATTCACCAGTGCTTAAAAGACATCTTAAAATCCAGTTTGATTGCCAACTTAGTGTGCTACGTGTTTTGTCTTAAAGGAAAAAAAAAAAAGTGTGCCACTTTTTAGACTATAAAGAAACTAAATGACAATGCACTTGCTTTATGTCTTCCAAATTCTGGGCGCTCTAGGGGTCACTGCGAGCGTCTAAAAAAAACCCCTTAGGACATCCACCAGGAGAGTGCTTGCAGCCCACCCTCCTGGGTATCAATGGGATCTGCCCTGAGGTGAGGGCATCACAAAGCACCTTTTCTCTTGCTCTCAGGTAGAGGCAGGAGAGCAAGCTGCTGTCCTTCCCACCTCTGCGTGCACCTGAGCTGGGCTCATCCTGCACAAGCTCCGCTGCTTCGGGCACTGCCGTGACACTGCGACCCCGGCCTCCAGAAATGCTGGGATTTCTTCTAAATCCCTGCAGCCAGCCAGCTCATGGCCCCAAACCAGCTGTGTCAGCACAACCCAGGACCCGAAATCTGAAGGAGAAGGATGGACATGAGCACGGAAAGAACAGGAGCTCCTTCTGGAGCAGGGTGAGGCAGGTTTAAGCTGCTGTAGCCCCATGCCTACAACTGTTCAGGAGTTCTGCAAACTCTCCAGTTCCCTGGTGAGCAAATTCAGGGTATTGATAAGGAAAAGAAGGTCTGAGCATAGTACTTTTCTGGATGTCTGTTCAGCTTGTACTTCAAAGTAAAAAAAAATAAACCAAAAAACCCCCAAACCAAACAACCACTTTGGTCTTCAAACAGAGCTCTTCTTTTGGGAGAAAATCTGTTTAGAGTGGTGTTTCTTGGGTGTGGGGTTTGTTTTTAAAAAGTGCTTTATTTCCACTGTGTGTGGGAAAATGATGCCTGAAGTCTTTGGCAGTTTTCAACACAGGAAAAAAAAAAAATCTCCATAGGGGTGAGGCCAGGGTTGAGCAAAGAGAGCACTCAAAACATTCATGTGAATTATATCACCAAAACTGACTCAAAACACTTCATAAAAATGTGTGGAAAATTCATTGAGATCGCAGAAAAGAAATATGGCATCCGGGATCTCCAGAACATCATTACTGGATGCAGAGTTTCTTTTTTTTTTAGGTTTGGCAATCAGTTTTGCTATGTTGGAAGTTCCCTCCTATGCTAAGAATTATATCCAAAAGCATCTCAGCAACCAGCCAAGACAGAGATCAAGAGAGGGAAACATTATTATGTTCTCCCCAGTTCAGGGAAGGATGAAGCCAAGGTAAATAATTTGAGAGCCATCTTCCGAAGTAAACTTTTCTTTTGGTTCATGAGTTATTTCTACACTGTCAGCCAACTATAAACATTACAATTTGTTAGCCCATTGAAATTAGGTGGAAGTGTATTTCCACCTTAATTCCAGAGAAGCTTGTTTTCCTAACAAATTTTTTAACTCCAGGCTTCCTTGACAATGCTGTTGCCTGCTACTTGGCTTTCAACACCTCTGATTTTTCATGGAAAGCTTCTGACCATACTGCAGAAAGCCAGTACAAGAAGACAGGGCAGAAATACATTTCTGTGCTAGAGTGGTAAGCACGAGAGAAAAAAACAAGAAGACAAGTCAGTCATGTGAGTGAGGCATCCCTGGCATTCCAGCCCTGATGGAAAAGAGATGTCACTGCCTTGCAGCTGAGGTGTTCACACAAGCTCAGTCCTCAACCAAAGCACAGAACACACACGCCCTTTCTCAGAAAAAAGCTCAAGATGCATCCTAAAGTACCTTCCCTGCCTTCAGCAGCAGGTCCACTGGGCAGACACTCATCCTTTAGGCACTACCAGCAAGTTTTTAGCTTAGAGAGAGCTGTTGCGTTTGCATGCCTTCTCTAGAGGTTCATCTGCAGTTGTCCTACAGGTTCTGCCTGTAAAACTGGGTCTGCTGTCTCCTTGCAGGGGAGGCTGGCCTCCTCCTACCTTCCCTTCTCATCCCACAGCTTCTCCATAATGACTGCTTTCTTCTCTGCTCATGGACACTGTTAGTCAGAGCCACAAACTGACACATGAGAAAATATCTTTCATTTCATCAAACACTCTCTCCAATATCACTCCCTCTCCTTACGCAGCTTCCCAGGATAGCACAAGTGGGAAACTAAGCCAAGGAAGGCAAGATAGCACAGAGCAACCACAGAGCCACTCTGCATGCAGGGTGTGGGGGGAGCAGCATCCCTGTGCACCCTTCCCTCAATGCCTTTCACAGCGCTGCCAGTTCCTGAAAAATTCAGGGTGAATCATATTTGCCCTGCTTCCTCCCACATCCCAGTTCTTGGGAGTCACGTATCTGGGCAAGAGTCATGTCTTTTATCTTCAAAGGCAAGTGAAAATTTCTAAATTTAATTTGAGGGATGCAGAAATTCACACAACCTAAACATGATAAAAGTTCAAATCCCAAGAGGTATTAAAAACACTTTTTGTTTCCATATTTCACAATTTTTTGGGGGGTAAGCTCGAGATCCTGAGTGCTTTGCTTAAATCCACTTCTACAGGTGGGAAAATCTTAGCCGGATTTTCTGCAATGGAAGGAGTTAGACTGCAGGAATGCAGCTAGAGCAGGATAAGGGATGCTTTTCTGGGGAGGGTGCTGAATGCTTGCATACAATAATTTTAATTCCTGTCGAGGTAATGCCCCATTGGGGTGGATGCAAGACGAAAATACAGGCTTTTCATTATTGGATAATTGGATGCACACCCTTAGCAGTGAAAGTAGTTTGTTAAGTAGTTAATTCACCTCCAAGTAGTGAGAACAAGCATGCTAACAAAAATACTGCAAGATCCCAAGGGTTAGAAGACAAGCAAGAACTGCAGCAGCAGCTGTATGAAAGTAAGAGATCTTGCCATATGGCTGAAAAGGGTTTAGCCAGTACAAACCAATAACACACACTCTTCCCCCCCAAAAAAAAACAAAGCCAAAAATTAGCACAAGTGGTTAAAATTATTTCACTCAATAATTAATGAAACTTAAAATTTTATCCTACAATACTTCTTTTACTCAGAGAGTTTAGTGCAAATCTGATCTCAATGTTTAAAAAATTTAATCACTGAGTACATTCAGATTTTATTCAGACTTAAAAAAACCCCCCAAACCTTAAAAAGCTTTCATTCTGAAAAGAGCAATTCCAAAGTTGGGGTTTTTTTAAAGCACAAAGTAAGCAACATCTGAGATAACCCGAGTGGGACTGTCACTAGCAAGTCCACCCCCCTCCCTTTCTTTACCAGCTCTGTGTCAAATCTCTTTCTCAATCTCACTAAACTGGGTGTGTGTAAAGGCGAGCAGGCAGCTCTGGATACATGCCTCCACCTAGCTATCAATTACTGTCACAAGATTTGTACTTCATCTACTTTCTGCCTCTCCCATTTCATTTCCCTGCATCAGCAGTAAATTTAGGACAAAAACACAAGACAAAAATTCAGTCACTGCCACCTACTCAAGCCAATTCACCAATAAATGAGCTTACCAATTTTTATATTGCAAGATGTGAAAGATTAAACTGTAAGGTCCTATAGAAAAATTTCCTAATTATATTTCCTTATCTTCTTCTAAGAGACAGGTCACTACTGAATTCATGGATCAGCTTCCAAAAAAAGTCACCTTGTTTTCAGAAAAAGCAAGAAGTGACTAAATTCAACATTTAACACTTTGTATCTAAAGATGAAATATGCCTACAAATTTTGTCAAGTGACCTTTGTTTGCTATACACCGACATTTTCTTTTCTCCCTTCTTAGAGAAAATTAAACTAATATATTTAAGGGTGAGAAAGAAGCAACATTAATGACTGACTATATAAATCAGGGTATACTGAAAATGTTTTAATTTACATTTAATAAACTAAGTCCTTAATTGATAGGTTTGCCTTGAAAACAAGAGGTGTAGCCCAGATAAATTTTCTGTTGTGATCAAATGAGCAGACACTGGCAAGAGATAAGTAGTGCAGAAGAGTCAATTACTCAAAACAAATAATAATTCCTTTAAACCAAAATAATGTTTTGAAACTTGAACACAACAATAGTTTAGAACACTTACCAAAAAAAAAAATCACATGCTTATGCCATGCAAAGGAAGATGATTTTGAGAGTGCTGGACAGCATAGGAATCTCCTAATAAAGATTTGAAACAAAAAAATATAATCAGCAGAACGAGAGCTGGTGTTTCCATCAGAAGGATGAAGATGATCCCCTGCCCACAGAAGAGATGACACAATTTGTGGGCAGAAGAAAGAAGTATTTCCCTCACCCACCCACCTAAGGCATCTGACCTAAAGCCTCATATTGCCTTCAAAGATCTTAGAAGTGTGGGGCATTTGAACAAGGATTGGTTTTGTTTAGTGATTTTTTTCTGGTTTGGGTAGGTTTTTTGTGGTTTTGGTTTGATTTGTTTTTTGTTGTTTTTTTGTTTGTTTGTTTATTTTGTTGGTGGTGAGGGTTCATATTGCCTTCAAAGATCTTACAAGTGTGAGGCATTTGAACAAGGATTGGTTTTGTTTCGTGATTTTTTTTTTCTGTTTTGGGTAGGGTTTTTGTGGTTTGGTTTTGTTTTGTTTTTTGTTGGGTTTTTTTTGTTTGTTTGTTTATTTTGTTGGTGGTGAGGGGTTTTTGAAAACTCAGCACAGCCTTCATATGACAAAAAATGAAAAACTTCTTCCATTTATTGATCCCTTTCAGTGCTCTGAAACACAAAACATGGCTAAAGAAACACCAGCTATGCTCTACTCTCAATCTGTTGGCCCACAGCTGAAGCAGTCTGCTACCATCTCCACTGTTTCTATATTACTGCTTAATTTCCTCTTCTCAATTTATGGCATTTCTGAATCATCAACACAAAAGGCCAAAATAGGGTCCTGGTCTTGGGAATTGGAAAGTTCTCAGGAAACCTGGGGGCAGTATTAAGGAACAGGAACTTTGGCAAACAAGAGAAAAGACATACAAGAAAAATAAACTCCATTTAGTAGGATTATATAGTCAAACTGAAAAACGATTTTTTGATCTGATGTATAGCTTGCTGGCCCTTTGTTAAAGCAGACACACATATGTTGAATGTCTATTTAAAAGCAGAATACTTCACTAAAGTATACTGAAGCTAAAAAAAAATATTTGTAATGGAGACCATAAAAGGGAGAAAACTATGGAATGTGTTACGTTCATCTAGCAAAGCTGTTCCCTAGCAATCAGCAGTTTCAAGCAGCCTCTATCAATCCTGCTCTTAGACACAATAGAGTCTAGTCTGAAACGCAAGCCTAAACTAAGACAAACCATTAGAAAATTCTCCAGAGATTTCTTTTTTCTTTTTTTTTTCAGATACCAGTGGCAGGAAATCCTGATGGCAAGAAACATCATGAGTTCAAAACTCTGACTTTTTAGCAAGAGGATGGAATCAAAACACCTCCCTACACTTTGCATTTTAGAAAAGGAAAAATAGAAAGAAAGAAATGAAACAAAAGGAAAACATCGACAGAGGTCTTCATGATAGTAAAAAAATGTCTGGAAACAATTAGAAGCTGAAAAATGGAAGAGGAAGAATTGTAAAAATTTAAGAAACCTTAAAACACTAAGTAGTAAAGTATTCAATTTTTATGAGTAAAACATTCTAAAAATTGCAGGCATGTAACTTAAAGTTTGATACATGACTGCACAGAATTTAATGGAGTTCAAAATAATACCAAGCTCTTTAGCTATCGACATTCCGAGGCCATAAACCTACACAGCAAGTCATCAAAGCAAAACATCTGTGCACTGTCCACACATGCAGCGCGTGCTTATGAAACAGAAAGAATGATGTCATTTCAGCCTGGTTTTTATTATATTCCATTTGCTAAATTCTCAGCAGCACAGCCCTACCCCTGCCTCTCAGAAACAGCCCAGTGTTGCTTTGCCAGCACTCGGGGCTCATTTACAGTGAAAGACGCTTGCAGCACCCCATGGTCCAAGGGATCCCTGTCACGAGCTAAGGAAGATGCTGCATGGTTTAATTTACCTGCCACAGCTGCCAACAAGCCCTTGCCTATAAATGAACCTGAAGTGATACAGATTTTGTCAGCATTCTCCTTGTGCCACCAGTGCAGGCAGCAGCCTGCTCCCCAAACACAATGGGGAAAAAGTGCTCAAGTCCACGCAAAGCAACACAAACATGATGCTAAAATCAAGTTTCTTGTGGAGATAAAATCTGCTCTCCAGCAGAGAGCCATTGCAACCAAAGCTGGAATTTTCAGACATCTTACTGTCCCCAAGGCTGACATGTCTTGAGCCTACTTGATGGAGCAAGGAGGGACAACCATATGCAAGAGAAAATATCAGAGGCCAAACACATCATGGCTTTTCCAAGCCAACTGCACTCTGTCTATCAGCCTTCATCCTTCAAGCTCTCCCCCTCAGGAACTTCACTTGCACCAGCCTCCTCACCACTTGTTCAAAAATTCTCCCAAACAAGTACCCATTTTACCACGTGCCAGTTGTTTCTTGAAACCAGACGTTCCCTCCAGTCTCCCACCGCTCTTCCCCGTCACCTGTTATTTCTCCTGAAGATGATCATTCTTGTTATCAACACATTTTCTACACAGACCATAAACAGAATTACTCTTGCAACCTGCAGAAGCACTAGAAAGCATGGCTAGGCTAACACAGCATTGTGCTGCATGTTTCTTCCCCTTTGGGGTAAGCTAATGTAAATAAAATAAACAGATTTCTGGTACCAGGGCCTGGAATATTCCTAGAAACTGTCTACCAGACTGGCTGCCTTTTTTTAAAATATACCATTCTAAAGAGAAAGACAGTGTTGTTGAGCGGAGCATGTAGTTTTATAAAATTGGCAATTCATTTCTTGTTTTTACTGATTTGAGAAGGACTAGCACATTTTAGTGAGGGCTTGGTAAATGTGTTCTGTGGAAGGCTACAGAGTACATGTGTTTCTCTCAGACCAGTTCCAGGAGATGGTGGAAAAGAGCCATACCCCTTGATTCAAATGAAGTCACTCCTGTGTCTCTTCCAAAAATTACAATAACACCATGTACAAAACTCATCAGTAACTGGAGAGTCTTGGACTTCATTATTTAAACCTGGATTTGATGCAATATGAATGCTTTTTTAAAAACAACTTTTCACATAAAGGCGTTAATATAAACTCGATCATATGTTTTGGGGTTGGTTTTTTTTAGCACATACCAACACTTTCTTGTAATGCTCTTGGACTGTGTAATATTGGCCTTACACTCTGCATGTAAAAATAGTCTGTTCTCTTACCAAATAATGGGCTTGAGGAACCCCAGGGATTTTAAATCTGGACAGACTGTAATGGAAACAGAGGATCTGCTTGTGGACTCTGAATGGGAATCAAGTACCTCTCCTAGGGCTGTGGAGGCCAGCTTCCCCACGGGATGGTCCACTTGGCTGCCTCTCCAGCCAGAGTCACTGCAGGCACACTGCCTTCTTTCCTTCCCTGTCATCTCTTCTGGCCCTCACCTGGCCTGATATCAGTGTTACTAAGGCAGCAAATGCATACAGTACCTGGACAAACGGCACAACAATTCCCTCTACCCACACAGTCATCCAAACTTTCACGAGTGTTATACTAGTCCTGAAGGGAACACAAATTTTTAAAATTCCCAAACATATCAATTTCCTGCTTTAAAATAGTCTTTGCATATAAGGTGACCTAAGACAGCTAAATCCACAGTCTAGTGCCTGAACACCTCCTGGCTGGATAACTGAGAGAAGTATTTCATTTTGAGACCCTAAATAAACCCCAAAACACAGGTTTACTCCAAACAAAAATATCAAGTGAAAGAGTGAGTAGCAACAGATAAGGATCTTAAAATGGAACAATTGCATTAATATAAATTAAACTGCTTTAACTGCCACTGAGAAAGAAAATACTGTGAGCACCTTACCATTCCTATAATTGATGGTAAGTTCTTCAACATTCTAAAATTTATGAAAACTATCAATAGACAGATGACTTCATTAAAGGCTTTTGATGTTCTATAAAACACATACAAGCACACATACACCAAAAAAAAACCCCATCAGGTGGAAGAATGGAGTGCATTCAGTCAGCATCTTTCTGCAGGAAATTACTACCATCAGACATCTGCTTATATCTATTTATACATATACACAGATAGATACATTTTCCATTCTTTTTAAATATTGCAGACTATTTAAATCTACCCAACAGATGAAGTTCCAAATACAAAGCAGCTTACAAAAAGGTCATGCAAAACGAGATGCTGCTCCTGGAACATGTAAAATATTAAATCGCATTTTAAAAGGCATTCTTAATTATACTTCAATTTATAAATCCCCCCCATCTGGAGTGAGGCAGTATGAAAATACTGATACTCATTCGATTGTATTGTAAATCTGAATTTTGACATCTTCCAGGTAAAGGTACTGTTCACAGTATTGCATAAAAAACAAGGAGTTGAGAGTCTTTGCCTTTTTTATTGTTTACTTTCTTAAAGTGGTTCACTGATTTAGGTTTACTCAGCAGAATTCTCTGTTGTTATTTACGCTTGGTTTAAAATGTATTGTGCACTCAAAATGACAATACTTAAGAATCTGTGCACCTGGACTCTGACCTTTTATGTACACTAAAATAAATTGTAAAGTTTTCATCCCTAAACCAAAATGTGGCCTTCAGCTGCATAATTATAAATGCTGCAGAGTTCTAATAAAAACCTTCAGTTATTCCTGCTGTAGTCAATTGTCCCCTTCTAAATATAGAATAATGCCAGGCCTAGACACTCAGGTCACCAGGTAAAGCTTTGCACAGCATAAATCTGTCACCACCTTTGCTCAAAGCATCTCTTTAATCAAAACTCATTTACTGTGACAGTGAAAAGCAGCCAATTTAGACAACACAGCCAGATAAATTTGAACCCGTTTGTCCTGTTTTCAAAGGAAGGCGATCACAGTGGAAACTCAGAGGAGTCAGCAGAAACTCTAGTAAGTTGTCAGCCTGCCAACTGACCTTTTTATTTTTTTGTTTGTTTACTTAATCTTCTTCAAAAATGCATGTTCATTGTAATCATTACCAAGCTCCAAAGAAATTTATGCAGGATCAGAATACCCCATGTTTCTGTTTTGCTTATATGTAACAATTACAGTTATTAGATGTGTAAATAGTCAGCCAGTACCACAAATAAGATCATATATTTCCCATAATTATAAGGGGAAACATTAAGACTAATATTGTTCAATTTTTCCATTGAATACAGTTACCACTGAACTCTAATTTGACTCATCTATGTCAACATGAATAGATAATAACAAGTGCACTATAAAAGGAGGGCCTTTCACTTAATGATGTCTAAGGCATAAATCCATTTGTAGTAAGCAACTAAAGGACAGCCCTACTTATTTATGTATTTGTTCCCTCTTTTTTGCTTCATACATATATTTTTAAAAATCATAAATCTACCATTTATCTACAACTAAATGAAGACATTTGCTTTAAAAAAAACAGGAGATACTTTTCTAAAGCAACTTACATTTTATGAGTGACACTGAGCTTTAACAAAATAATAAAGCTGTGTTCCACCAAGACCATTTCAAAGTACCTTAAAATATTTAAACATTCTTATTAAAGTGCAAAGCTGAAAATTTTACTGGAAATGAACATATCTTTACAACTTCAATCAATGTTTTAGTCCAGACTACTAGAATAGAGACGGAGCGTTAGCACAGGTTACTGAAATTCAGCATTCTTGCAGGAAATGGAATCACACAGTTCCCTGTGGCACATCGCATGGTTAATGAGAGAGGAATTAGTCAAACAACGTTATTACATTTACGTTTTCATAACAAATGGCTTTCTCCAGGGAAGACCAAACAAATTACCCCGACTATTAGAGCAGCGCAGGACACGAAGCTGTGGTTTGACATCTCGGCGGCAGTGCTGCCCACCCACAGCTCTCCCTGTGCCAGGCCAGGGGCACAGCTGCCCCCACACACACCCGGCCCCAGGAGCTGATCCAGCTGAAAAATAACCTGGCAGAGTCAAGTAAAGCAAATCAAACCTTCTGTGGGCAAGTTTCCATCCTCTCCACCGCCGTCTGATTCTCCACGCGATCACAACCACACCTGCGCCAGTGCAAGGGGGGCACAGCAGGCACAGGGGACAAAGATTTGCTCAAAACAGGCCCCAAATTTTCTTCATTTCCCAACGAAGCCCATCAAGAGAAGAATACAACATCAGAGGTGTAGCTCCAGCTGCAGCACTCGGGAGCTGTGCTGGCGCTGACCCCCTCCTCCCCAGCCCTGGTGCAAAGCTCGCTGCGGTGGGAGTGGGGACCAGCCAGTTACAGCCGGGAGATGGAGCAGAAGGAAGCCCCGAGGCCCCAATTTTGTGCAGCTTAAGCCGATCTAATTGCTGTCTGCCGGCATCCCAGCCCTCCACTCCTGAGCCTATTACCCAACAGAAAATTATCTCTTTTTTGCTGTTGTATCATCCCATGGGTTTTGTTTCTGTCTGCTTACTGAAATGGCTCAGCAAAGAATGGAGAGCGGGACCACAGTAGTGGAGGAGACACCATTCAGCTCACAGATAGGTTTTCCTAGGCTGCTGCTGACCTACAGCTTACATTAAATCATTTTGCAGCGATTCCTACTGTCTTCTTTTAGATATAACTCAGCATTGCCACAAACCTTTGCATCACCCATGCTTCTAATTTAACTTAACCTTTGCTCATAGGTTAAGTTAAATTGTACATTAAAGTAAAGAGCTGTTGAAAATACTGCTCATGTCTTTCAGGACTGTAGAATATATAGGTCTCACTGCAGCACTGCTCCGCAATGCTGCCACAGCAGGTCATCAAAGGGATGCAAGGGCTGGCTCATGATTCCTATGGGTCTCTTAACTTGCATACTAAATCCCAGCTCTGTAAAGCAAAAATCAATCAGGACTTCCTCCAAACTGCCCTCCTCAAAGCCACAGAGAAAGGCTGTGGTGAGACATGAGGTGGAGTGGCGTCTCACCACAGGTTGAGGGAAGTCCCTACTGAAGCCCAACATTTGCAGGCTCACTCAAACTCCCACGACTGGCACTGAAGCTCAGTGGAGCTCCCAGGCTGGGCGCTGGGCAAGGGGCAGGTTACACACCCACTTCTCAGGTGTAACACTGCACCCCTGGCAGGATAACCACGGTGTGCTCAGCATCTTTATTGATCTTCTTCAACAGCAGAGATCCGACGCAGCACAGCTGGCACAACCTGTCAGCGCTTGCATGTGACAGCATGGCATTTTTAGACAGCATGTACTACTACATGAACATGCTATGAAGGGAGGGCCATGATCCTTTAATTTCCTGCAGTAGGTGGAAAAAAATACAAAAGAAAAACATTAAGATCATCAAGGAGGAGACGCCCTTGTCTGAAATCACCGTCCAGCTACAGATACCTTAAAAGAATTAATTGGTACCTGTGTAAATATGTCTTTGTTTAATAAATGAGATTTCTTTCTGCTGTGTTTCCACTAGTGAATTAGTAAGTAGGGAGGAGACAACTTTATTATTTACAAGAGACTCAATCTATCTACACACCCACATCATGCTTCAACCAAGACAATCAACACTACATTAGAGATTATTAATACATGGAGCCCCATGACCACCTTATGATTTGTGATATTATTTCCTCCACTTTACAAACAGAGAAAACTACATAACAGCAGTTATTAAAAAGCTCTGTGAGGAAACCCTCAATGGAAGACAGCGTACTTCCATGGGGCCAGGAATTTTCTCTGGTCCCTGACTCCGTGCCTGTGCTTTAACTTCACAATTCCTACCAAACTCGAGCGAAACAAAGCTCAAATAATTAAAGAGACATAGCCTGCTTCCACTGAAGCCTGTGGCAAAACTGCCATTATTTTTAACAGAAGCAAGACTAGATTAAGCATTTATAGAACAGTTGTGATCACTGGAAGGCACCACTCAGTTCTCAATATTATTAGCTATGAAACTGCATCTATTGAAGAGCAATATTTCTTTTCAAATTTTTAAAACCTGGTCTCAAAACCTACCAGGTTTTTAAAAGCTCTTGTTCTTCAGAAGAACATTATTGAAAAAGCACTGAATGGTCATTACTTACATTGAAATTTTCTGTATGAATAATTAAATGTGCTGCTAAAGCGCATACCAAAGGCCACTCCAGCAAGGGATGGAGTTCCTCTGAGGATTCTCACTTCTTTCATATTTGCTTTTGCCCCTGGTTATAACAGCTTTTCCTTCATTTTCCAATTAAAATAGTATTGTAATGAGATTTGGAGTCAACAAGCTTATTGCTGTATTCACTGAAAAAAAATCATTATATATCTCAAAATGGAGGAAAGAAAGCTTTTCACAGTACTTTAGATCAAGTTCTTAATAGGAAATTGCTTCGATTATAAGCCATGGCAGACATACAGAGCTTTTTGCACTTGGCTGACCTGGGGTTATTTTAAGTAATGAAATTTTCTCTACATAGATAGTGTCCCACTGAAACAAACACATCCTAAAGATCATGAAAGATAGGTTCCACCACACTTCCGTGCTCAGTTTTAAAACAAAAATTATCTCCTGGGTATGAGATATTCCTAACACAAAGGCATACACAAGTTCTCACCAAGCCTTTTGGGCAGAAAATGAGCAAACATGCATGACTTCATTATGCTTCAACTGTGACCACATCATTGCAGCCAAGGGCCTTCGTGTACAGAACCGTGCCAAGACCATCAAAAGGAGCTGCCTTTATTAAGTGTGAGCAAGAAGTACACTGACCAACATGAATACAACAGCTCTCACAGGAAAGGTCACGGGCAAATGAACTGCTGTGAGCCACACCAGGCAGCGGGGAAGGGCTCAGCACAGCAGCTGAATTAGTCTCCCTGCAAGGAAAATGACAAACAGGAGAGTCTGCTCCACTCTGATCTGGCTATACCTCTCATGAGATTTTAAAGAGAAGGCTTCATGAAGCACCTCTAACATAGCTAACATAGCTAACAGCAGCAAGTTTCGCACAGGAGAAAAATGATTATCAGAGGGTTCTCCAGGAAACAAGGGATGCAACAACATCCTGAAACCACACACACCTGTATGTCAAATAAATCTCAAACAATGAATTTTTTTGCCTTTCCTTGGTTTCACAGCACAATGTAAACATCTGTCATGTGGACAAAAACTGCCATGTCAGCATAGTTTTTCAGACATACTCACTCTGATTAAAGAAAATGGAAGCGAAAGCCTAGTGTGCTGATGCTTAAAGGAAACTCCAACATTTCAAGTGTTCATACTTTTTACTAAAGACATGTAAGGCCATGGGAAGGCCAAGTATGTAACTTCAACAAACACTGCTTCTGACCCACCCACAATCACAGAATAGAATTACAGAAGACTTCAAGCACAAAAGCAGCTTAGATTGGTCTCAAACAAAGATATCTGTGAATACATATCTGTGAATACTCAAACATCTTACTTATTATTTTAAAAGGCATGAAGATATTTTTGCAAATCAGCTTTAAAGAAAAAAGAATCTTCATTCTTTGCTAGTCTTAGTCTGCACCTCCTGTAGGCTTATCAGTATAAGGAAGTTTAGGTTTTCCACAGTCTTAGCTGACTGTTTTAAGTAGGGCAATGTATCCTGTCGTTCCAGGATTCATTACAACAAAGTCCCTCACAACTTCACAACATTACAGACCTGACTGAAGATAAATCAGTGAATAAATTTATTCACTTAAAGCAAAGAATACGCATGTTTCTCTACAGCAGCAGACCTTGTGCATTGTGGATGGCTAGACAATTTTTTTAAACTAGCTTAATTTTCAGATGAAGAGCAACAGTATTCTCAGCAGCAAGCAACTTGTTTTTTTACAAGCATGAAAGCAAGTCCTTTCTTCTCTTTGGTCAACTAAATGCAAAAAAAAAAAAAATATAATCCCATATTTAAATTGCAGTAAGATTTTCAAACGCAAACCACATTTACAAAAAGCACTACCTGCTGTTTCCTTAGAAGAACATCTCCTAAGTAGCTCAGTTTTCCATAAAGGAACATGAACTGTCTCCATTCTTCACAACACTGGGACTTCCCGTATCACAAGAAAGGATTTCATCATGCTGTTGAGTACAGAGCAATTTCAGCTGTTCAAGCCGTCTGTACCACTGGATTTCTTTGTCCAAACTAATCCAATTCAATCTCATTCGTGTCTTTTCAGTCGTCTACATATTTTCATCCTTGCAGATAACTGTACATCCGTGCCAGCTACTAAATGCCAGTCACTCACACACTTTCCCTGCTCCCCTGGCCTCTCTCTAAATCTCAGCTAGTTTCACATTACTCCACGATGTGCCAGGTAAGCATTGGTCTCATTTCACAGCTGAAGACACAGATATAAAAAATGTACTGACTTGATTAAACTGAGGGGGAAAAGAAAAAAAAAAAGACTTGTGAGTTAACACTTGTGATCAACAGAAACAGAGTAAAGGATAAAAACTATTTAATTTAACTATTTATCAAAGAGACTGTTACTACTGTGCTACTGAAACTTGAAGTTAATACAATACTATCATTATATTTGGCAAAGCAATGCTTTGAAAACACTCATTAAACCCAACTTTGATCACAAAAAGGCCAAATGAGACTAAAAGAGATTTTTAGAATATAAAAAGAGATGCATAGGACTGACATTAATAAACATTCAAAAAGAGCCTAGACATAGAAATAAAGGGGGAGGGAAAGCCTATAATTCCTCACAGAATCTTTTATTCAATTTAAATTGTACTATTAAGCTGTGTTACTAAAAAAAAAGAAATTGGAAACCTGCTTACCAAAGGGTTATCCTTTGCTTTATATACCCAGAAACAGGGTGATTACAGTACATTTAATATTTGATATGAAAAAGAATTAAAGAAGAGAAAAATAAACTGGTACCAGATCTAATTTCACACTCAGGGGATTACAATGTAGAGAATACAACACACAAGCATTCTTCACTGACAACAGCACTGTGAAATGCTCAGTAGATTGCCGGCACTCCTAGGATTTAAAAGATTTAATGTTCTGCTTCGTTACTTCACAGCATGCAAAAGTTTGGAGGCCACTGGAAGACCAAGCAGCTTAGCAAGGAAAAATAACAGAAGAAAAGGGCCTCATCAAACTTACAGGAGCTTGATGGACCTTTTTTGACAGCATTTTACTGTGCTTAAATGTGGAAATTAAAAACCAGAGTCCTTCTGTTCCCTTAGGGTAGTAAAGGCCATGTAGTGGGTGCCATTCTGACTGCCCCAAAAGTAGCCTGTACATATACTGGCATCCTATTTTTACTTAACCAAATAAAAATACATTTAAGTCCTTTTCTGCTGTAAGGAATAACACCTGCCTCCCTTAAAAAACATATATACTTGCAAGAGGAAAAAAAAAAACAACCCACAAAAAAAAAATTATCAAACTCACACCTGGAGTAGCTGAATTAGAAGTTTTCTTTATACCTGAATAGAGGTCATTGCTTGTCCTGGATCTCCAGGAGTGCACACTTGGCAAGTGCATGCTTTCCCATGGTCAGCACTGGGGTGGACCATTGCTCCTCAAGGCATGAACCATAATTAGGGCAAAGCATCTTTGTGAGCTGCAGTAATTTCCCCCTTTTCTCCCCCGTGCAGCCAAGCAGGAGCAACCCTGCAGGGTAGGTGACAGCACTACAATAGCTAATCCCAGCAAGAGAAACTCTGAGCAAGGAAATGTGCTCTGAAAATGCAATATGTATTCTGAGAGAATGAGACTCCTGAGAAAACAGAAGGCCTCAGTAGTTAGTCCTTGGGTTGAGAAGGTGGCTCTTTTGCCTAAGAAGTCCTTTCAAATCTGGGGTATTTAGTTTAGCACAAAGAAAACAAGCTCTTTTGTAAAACAAACATCTAATCACCTAGAAATTTTAGAGGCACACATGCAACTTCAACAAAAAATAACTTCAAACAGCTGAATTTGGTGTTTAAGGTGCCCTCTCAGTTATCTGCATAACACAAAGGGGATTTTGGTTGTTTTTACACCTTTTATGAAAAAACATTACGAAGGAAAGGTTTTGTTCCTCTCGTTCTGTTTAGAAAGAGCTAGAGGGGAAAGTCAAAACCCACACAAAACACACCTCCCCTGCCCGTCCCTTCTTGTGGTGCCTCCTGGGGCGTGCCATAAGCCTCCCCCAGTGCTGAAGAGCACCCATGGGTCTGATACACCACAAGCACAGCCTGGATGCCTCAGGGGGAGCCCCTGTCCTCCTTATGCTTTATTCCCCCTTCTTGGTAACCATTTCACCAAGATCTGCCCTCGCATACTTCTTCCTATTTTCATCCCTAAACCCACTGGGGCCGGGAAGAGCCCATCCCATGGGGAGGTGGCAGGGTGGCTCCTCAGGGACCGCACATGGGAAGCGGTTTCTGTCTCGTGCCTCTTCAGAAGTTGCAACCTGCTAGCAGAGAGCTGGTCACCGACCTCATGTGGTCCTGAGCACTCCCAACTACATGACATTAAACCAAGCACATTCACTTTGTTAAAAGTGTACACAAGCAGCAAAAGCATCTGAAATTCTGCACAGGAACGTCTGAGCCGGCAGTAAGTCGGCTGTAGGATGTGCTCTGATACCATGGCCTCACTGCTCAGAGTGAGAGCAGCACTTGGGCTGATCAATTGCCATTCCTCACCATTTCATCCCTCCCCTCCCTTTCCTCACTAGCTGTACCCAGCAAGGATGTGTCACTGGTGAAAAAAGCCTGATCCTTGTTTCCTTTTCCACGCCAGCTTACGCTTTAGCTCATAGGAGAGCTGCACAGCTTACAGAGCTGCAATGGCACAGCCAACCCACGGTGTGAGACCACATGGAGAAAAGGGTGTGCCAGATGAAGGGACAGCAGGTAGCAAGGGAAGGACAGCAAACGCATTTGAAACCACCACAATTACATGATTTTTTGGCAATACAAGGCAGCTTCACATGTGCTCTCCCGTCATGCCTCTACAGAGCACAGAGGGTTCAAGGGTCGTGTGTTGACAACTGGAATTTCTGTAGCTGACTTACTAGTTTAAAATAACGCAGTCTGCATTTCTGCTACAAGGATCATGTTCTCTGTAAAAGAAAGATATTTGAATTAGAAAGTGTCTATTAGTAAGTAAGGGTCTCATCAGCGTGTGTATTTTCATCAAATATAAGGCAGCTTTAAACACAGTATGAAATAGCTGCTGTTATTTAAAATAATGCAGTCTGCATTTCTACTACGAGGATCATGTTCTCTGTGAGTTCATCCATATGCAAGTCTCACTGAGCGCCATCACTCACCTCCTAACCTTGTCATGTTATTCCAAAAGTATTCAGAATCTGCAGTTTTCATAGGTAAAATGTAGGAAGCAAAAGGAAGGCAGAATTGAAGAAGAAACAAACCAGGATTCCCCAACCAGTTCTAGCTAATGCAAAGTTTGAAATATCCAGGTCTATTTTATTTTATGTCCCATATGACAATGTATGTTACAGCAAGTACAGCACAGCATGTAAGCAATAATTGCTTTAGAAGGCACAGTAGTATGCAAGATGAGTGCTAGTGCTGAGGCCAAGAGTGTCCAGGAAGAGCTCATTTGTAAAAGAAAGATATTTGAATTAGAAAGTGTCTATTAGTAAGTAAGGGTCTCATCAGCGTGTGTATTTTCATCAAATATAAGGCAGCTTTAAACACAGTATGAAATAGCTGCTGTTTACAGAACATTATTAGAGCCATACAATAAAGTGTTTCATTTTGAAAGCTTACTGGACTTAGACTGGATAGACAAAACAGAAGGCTACTTATTATTTAAGCAGCACTCACCTCAGAAGGATATTAAGTTTACAGCCTGATGCTGCTTACTCATAACAAAGTCTAATTACAGCCTAACGAGCACACCCACTGGCTTCAGTGAGACTCGGCAGAGAATAAGACAGGATCCACTGCATGTCAGGTTTGGCAGCTCCCTGATGAAGTGCTCTAGAGGAAACAAACCATTGGGCCAGTTAATAGAGGAAACTATTTAACACGGAAGCCGGGGAGAAGTGATGCAACTCTGGCAGGGCCAGAAGCAGGGCTTGGGAGCTCTGCAGCTTCTGTGTGTGTGCACAAGACCATCAAATCTCCTCATGGAAAATGATCACCTTCAGCAGATCATTAATTTCATCATTTGTTTACAGCTTTGAAAGAAAGTTACTGAATCACTTGTTTTTATTACACTGGTAATTGCAGAGGGACTTCAGGTATATACATCTATATATATGTCACCATCTTCTATTCTATTAGAGCAACGTACTCTTCTGCAGCTCTTATAAAATGCAGGAAGACTATAAAGAAAAATAACTAGGGAAGAAACTGAGGACTAAAGGACGGTTGTTTTCAATCTCCACCTCCCCATCATGAGACAAACATCAAGCAGTAAATCAGTTCTGCATATCAGCTTGGCATACCACAACACACAAAATACACACCCGTCCAACTGGTATCTCTCCTTCAAAACATTGAATATTCAATGCCAGCAGTATCAACCTAGACAGCAATTTCACTCCAAGAGCTATCTCTTGGTTTTGAGTTGGGCTTTCTGCTTTGCTCTTCAAACTATAATCCACATTGCCAGTAGACTACTCCTGATCATAGTCCCTGCTCAAAGAATCTTAATTCCATCAGACCAGACAAAGTGGCCACCCACAAAGTGGCTGTGGAGGTGCCTCTGTTACAGAGTGTCACAGATGAGACCACTGATCCACTGATCACTGCAGAACTGTCCTGTGGAGAGCATCCTGGAAAGCAATGCTACTGGTAATGCACGGACTGCAAGGCAGTGACACATCGTGGGGAAACCGTGTCAAACTGACTAAATGTGGATTCCTTCCTGCATCCCTTTTATGTGCTCTATTTATATTTGTAAAAAAACAGACTTTCTTAAGCTCTGCAGACTCAGAATCTGACTGCACTTAAGGGCTGGCAGTGTATGAGGGGAAGTCTTTGCTCTGCTCATAACAAGCCATGTATAATTTGTTTCAATTGTAGAACAATGGCCTAGATAAAGCGAATATCCACAGCAGTTGTGTTCCTGATGCATCACAGCACTAGCAGTCTCAAAACATCTAGGGGGCCAAATATCTGTGTTTCTGAAAAATAACAAAAGGAAATCGTGGAAGGAGGAAGGGCTGGAGGTGAGAGTAGAGCACGGCATATTGCTCCACTGAAAAAATGAGAGCTTATATCTCTCCATTAAAACATTGAAACCAACTACACCAACGACACCCATTTTATCTATCACAAACACACACGTGCTTTTGGAATGCCTTGAGAGCCAATTCATCAGGGCAGAGCAGCCCAGCAGGCCATGCCCACACGTGGTCTTCCCACACTGGAGCTTGTCCCAGAGCCCAGCACCTGGCTGCAGGGATGAGGCTGGACCAGTGCAGACACCAGCCACGGGGCAGGCAAGGGCTGGCAGCGGCTCCCCACACACAACACAACTCCCATCCCTTTTGCCAGGTCTCCTGAAATGCTTGATCTCCCTGCATTAAGCACAGGGGAAATTGCAGTCATGCATATACAAAACAAGGCTAACATGACAATTTTGGATATGTACTAACTGGTGAATCAGACATTTTTCCACCTCTCATTTCTTTCCTGTGTTAAATGACAAGTCAAGCTAATTCCTTCCCTTTGAAACTGTAATATTCAGATGAGAAGTGTAAAAGCAGACTTGGTCTTTAATTCTAAATTCAACATGTATTTTGGTTATAAGTCTTAATAAGGGCATGCTAAAGACCCTTCAGTCACTTCCTTTCCTCTTGATTTTATCTTGTTTCATTCAAATTACTACGTACGACTGCATACAATTTTGCTGTTTCAAGCACTAAGACCTGAATGCAGTAACAATCAGACTGACATCAAATTCTAAGGCCTCCCCAGCAAACACACACACAGACAACCTGCAATTTATTTTGCATGCCAGTACTAGCAATGCTGCAGGTATCTCTACATGGTTTCAGGCGTGCCTCCATGTGCTTCTCCTCAATGAGCTGGGAGGAGGAGAAGGAATGAAGGAAAAGGAAAAAGAACAGTGGCCATTATGTCACCACATCCATTTTTCAGGATGCACTCCTAAGGAAAAGCTTTTGGGTTCACATATCAGCAGGAACAGCCAGTTGGAATTCCTGCCTCACTCAAGAGGAAGAACTTCAAAAAGCACACACAACTGGTTCTCAGGCTCTTCAAAGAGCTCTAGAAGCAGGAAAATACCAGACTACAACGTATTCAAAACCCAATAATAATAGTGGCAGCTTCTGCCATCTTCTCACATTAGAGATGTATCTGCAACCAACCCCAGGAGCCAACAGAGATAACAAGCCAGTATAATCAGCCCACAGGAGAAAATGGAAGTCAGGAAGAAGGAAGATGGAGGCGTCTCCCAAAATATTTAAATTTAACTATTTTGGTCAACTTCTGTGCTGGAAGTTTTAAAGATTAACTTGAGGGGAGGTAGAGTTTAGGGGAGAAATAGAAAAGGGAAGAAGTAGAATAATGCTTGTTTTTGATCAGTGTTGTCAGATGTGCTCTTCAGCTTTTAACTCTGCTTCCTTGGTGAAGAAGAAAGTGAGCAGTAAAGAGGTTGCCAAGCTTCGAAACAGGAAAAAAAAAAAAAAGGAAAATAAGCAAGCAGGTAAATGTCTCAAAGACACAGCTTCAAAAGGAACTGACAGTGCCAACACCATTAACTGGGGAGACTGCCTGCATAAATCCATCCATATTTGAATGTGTTAATTTTCCCAAAGCTTACAACTGAATCAAAGGCTATTTCATACTTCAAGAAAAGAGAAAGGGTCTGAAGGAAGCAGGGAAAGAAAACCAAAAATCAGCACACAGACTGACCCTCACACAGACGTGCTGTAAGCTCATGATATGATTTCATCCACAAGAGCCTCCCACAGTAGTGCCTGACTGAAATGCTGCTGCCTGCACCCTACAGTGATGCCAGCATGCCTGTTTACACAGCCATGCCGAGAATCAGATCTGGCTTCGCCGTGCAAAACAAAAGCCACAAAACACGTTGGGTTTTTTTTCATTTTTAAGGCAGATCCAGCCCCTGTTCTGGGTCACACGAGAGCTGTATGGCTGCGCCAGAACAACATGTGTGCACAGGGCTGAAACAGGGATGTGAATCCATCCTAAAAACACAGCTAAAGCCAGCTCCCCCTGCCTGGGACAGACTTATCTAGGCTTAGAGGAATTTCTAAATGAGCAAGTAAAACCTTTCCATGTAAGTCTTTTTGGAGACAAAGCTACATCTCGTGCATTATCGTATTGTGCATCCAACAGACATTTTCAGGGGATGAATAAATAACACCTTATTCCAAAAATGCTGGCTCCCTGTCACTGTCTGCTGTCACTAGACTGCAGAAGGGAGTCCCCTGCAGAGTATAAGACACAAGCTGCCTGCTGAAGGGATTGTCTGTGGCTGGCACACCCAGGCTGCAGCCCCGATTTTAGGGTACAGAAGGACAAACTGTGACATGGCATCCCAAGAGAGGCAACTGTCCAAGGCTTGTCACCTGTGCTCCTGAACAGGCACGTGCAAGAAGATGCACACAGGAAAGGTTTACTTGCAAACCCCAAAGCCCTTGTGTTCTAATGCATGGAACACTGATGTTCAAACAGAGCTCTGAATCCAAGGGAAAATGCAGTTAGTAAGACACCAGTATTACAAGCAGGGCTCTGAGTGCAGTTAAATGCCTGTTTCTTTTGCTACCTATTAGTTTCAAATACCCTCAACTCAATTTACTTCAACTTTTAAAAAGATAAAATTCCTCACTCATTTGCATTACTTTTGCAATCTCTTAACATTTTGTTTCATTCATACATTCACAACTGCTGAAATGATCTTTGATTTGAGAAGCTGAATTCTCATTTGCAAGGCAAACAGCGTTCATACCAAAGGAAGATAAAATGTTCATCACTTTTATTAAAATAAAAATACCTTTCCACCTTTTCAAATCCTTGATTCCTGTTCTCCTGAGTTTTAACTCTCTGCAGAGTTATCACAGCACACTCCAACAGACCTTTTCCACCACTAAAGTGAGAAAACTCTCAGATGTGAACTCTTGCTTTGAAACAGAACAGAAAATCCTGGCAGGCTTCTGCAGAATGTAAAATAAGCCTTATGTGCAGTAAAACTCACACATGCAACAATGCAGAGGAGAAAAGTACCAAGAGTCATTGGTTTGACTAATTCTTGCACAGATAAATTTTGGAGAATAAAATAACCATGTAGAAAACTCATATACACTCAAAAAAACCAGTCTGAAAAAGGTAGCAGGGCTCAATTTTTGCCCCCACTCTGTTCCAGCAAGTCTCACATTTACTTAGACAAGAAAAGGTATTTTATACCTTTTGTTAACAGAGATTCCCAGATCCATGTAATCTATATTTCATGCGTAGTACCAGCATCTATGTAATCCATATTCCACTCACTTTTATAAGTTACTAATTTGGAAAACTAATATATACAGACCCGAAAATTTAAAAAAATAACAACTCCAAGAAGTATCTTAACCAAAGCTAGTACTAACACACAGAACCTTTCAGCTCCCTGAGAAATTAGGCTGCAAAGCTCTGATTTGTAGCTCTTCAGGTCTCTGGCACCATACCATGGTACACAGCTGAATAAAATTCATCAAGATTTCTAAGCACACCCTAATGATGTTTATTTATGTGAAAACTGGTACAAGTAGTCAAACTCACACAAAATATATTTTATCAATTCTCCCCAGCTACCTTCCCCAGGTTTACATTTATTCTGTTTAACAGCTATTTTCTCCTTATTTGAATGTTTCATTAGAATCCCCTGAGAGAACATTATAAGTTTCTAATACTGCATTTTTTTCAGCTCTGACAACAGTGAGAGAACCTTTTGCTCCCTGGAATCACACCACCACAAAAATACATCGGTGGAGTGCAAGAAACTTCTGCTGCTCATGAAGTGTTCTCAGTGTACAGCACATACCGTGTTGAGAGCAGTTACTGTGCTTTCCTAGAAGGAAGCATTTGATGTACATCTCACAAAACTAACTGACTGTAGCAGTTGGAAAACAAAAGGAATGTAACAATAAGGTTATTCTTCTCCTGCTTCTTGGACACCATGGACTGACAAAGTGCCACATCTAAGGAAGTCCTGCCTATTTGGTAAAAAGTGTTAGCACTAGAAAATTCCCTGTTGTGAGGGTGCAAACTCCAAAAATTTGGTCCAGAGTTGTATGACAGACACACATTGATAAAGCCACTGTTTCCAGCTTTAGAGCTCAGTTTTCTTCCTACATTAAGTTTTGGCTGAGTATGTGGCCTCTGTAAGTCCTTCTGGTGCTGTCTCTTGAAATGATGCAAATAAATTGCAAATTCAACATTTCCATATACATGGGATTATATAAGGAATGCCAGGACAACCCAGACATACTAAAAAAATATTACTCATGATCAAATATTTTGTAGTGATTTTTTTCTCTACTGAAAATAACTTAAACTTGTATTTCTCACACATGTTGCAGAGTTCAAAGTCTTTGGGAAGAGGAACAGACTTCAAAGTATACCTTCAGAATACTTCTCTTTTAGGATGAAAAATATTTTTGTTTTTTATAATTTTCAGTTGTCAAACATATTTTGAAGAGAGATGATGAGCTCAGACACGCATTACTGAGCCTGGTAGAGAGATTATTGGATAAAATTCCATGGGCTGTGTAGGTCTGACTAAGCATTGCTCTGTAAAAGCTTGGTATGAAGCTACTGACTTGAGCAGAACAGAGAAACAGGCTACTCCAATTTTGTACTCAGATCATAATTTAGAGCTTATGCTCATCCTAAAACTGGCCCTACCTCTTTACTTTAATGTTGGTGCCAGAACTGCTGCCTTTCACCTGTGTCACTCCCATGGAAAACTCCCACTGCCTACACTAAGAGATTCCAACCTGAGCTGTACAGCCAATAAAAGACCTTTTCTCAAAGTCATTTAAAGCCTTGAGAGAAAGTAAAATAAATGGGGATAAACAAATGGTAAGGTTGATGGACAGAAGGAATAGAAATAGAGAAAAGAAGACACAGCTTCACAGTAATATTATAAGCATGATTAATTGGAAAGAAGCCTATGGATTTGTACTGTTTATTTTGAGCTACAAGATATGAATTAAATACTGCAACTTAAACAACTATTTCCTTACTCATTAGACTCAGGTATGCATCAAGCCTGTATATATTAAAATGATGAATAATTCTGCATATATCATTCAGCAAAAGCTCATGCATGCTGTATGACATGAAAGAAAAATGGAGCAACAAGCAAGTCAGGGAAAAACATTCAGTGACTAAGCATCAGACCTGGCAAGGACAACAGGGAAGCAATCCCTGCACTGACAAGTGGAGTTAATAAACAATACTGACAAAGTGGGCCAAACTTCTTGTGCCTCAGAAGGCAGCAAAACCTGGACGAACAAGATAGTAGCAAATAATTGTAAAGACTAACATGCCTTTTGCTTCCTGATGAAGAGCAGTGGTGGCAAGAGCACTGCTGTGCAAGGAGCTATGGTTGGCTGCTTCCCTCTCCCCTGGCCTGCCAGCTCCACAGCAGGGGCTGCAAGGAAATGGCACAGACAAAAGGGAATATAAGGCAAAAGCACAGCAGACAGTGAACCAGAAAACATCTGGTTCATCTGGCCAAAACTCACTCTTTTTAAAACACTTGTCTCTCTAATATTACCGAAAACTTTCTGGATATTCATCTTGATGGAAGTGGAGAGGGATTTTTTACAAGAGCATGCAGTGATAGGACAAAGGGTAAATGGCTTTAAACTGAAAGTGGGCAGGTTTAGATTCCAGGCATTAGGAAGAAATTCTTTACTGTGAGGGTGGTGAGGCACTGGAAGAGGTTGTCCAGTGAAGTTGTGGATGCCCAATCCCTGGAGGTGTTCAAGGCCAGGGTGGATGGGGCTCTGAGCAACCTGGTCTACTACAAGGTGTTCCTGCCCATGGCAGAAGGGATGGATCTAGAATTTAAAGTCACTTCCAGCCCAAACCACTCTATGAAATCTGAGTGTGCAAAAACATTAGGTACTTGTACAGTGTAGCAAAGCAGTCAAAACTGCAAAAGCTTAGTCACATGATAATTATGAAATAGAAATATAGCAATATGGACAGGTTTAATGCTTTTAAGGACATCAGATACCCTGTGGAGAGGGCAAATTTCCAAGAGGCACATGATATCTGGTTTGAATTTTTACTCTCTTGCCATTTAGTGTAATAAATTGTGGTTAAAAATTTGTGTAAAAATTGGAGCAGGTTACAGAAACTATTTCTGAATTTATCAAATTACCATGAAAATGTTCTGCATTATTTACATCTCTATCATAGTGAAACCTCAAAGTAGATTGAGGGTACTTTTAAAAAAGTTTCATGATAAAGCAGCACTTGATAGATAAGCTTTGGAAAAATCTTGCTGTCAGGGCACTAACCTGCAGCTGAGAGCTCAAGGCAGGAACTCTCTAAACTCTGTGGTTGTTCCTTCCTCAGACACCAAGACTCACATCAGGTCTCTGACAGATTTGTAGCAGTTGGTAAAAGTCAGACAAGTAAAGTAGCTGCTATCTCCACCCACCCATGCTGTCCCAACGCAAAGGTTCCCAGTTTGCACACGGAGCAGCTTGGGAACAAATGTAGTTTTCCTCCCAGGAAACAGAGTCTGTTTACCTTGGTACGTGCCCAGATAAAAGTGTAGATTTCTACACAGGAGCAAGTGGAATTGCTTGCCAGTTGTTGCCTCTCCCTGAAGCACTGTTTTCAGCTTCCATTCCATTTCCCATCACAGGAGGCTGACAACCACACTGGGAAATGGCTCCAACAAGCCCAAAAATGAATGGGATGTACTCACCAAACCAGCTTCTGGCTGCACAGGCTACAGCCAGCTGCTCCTTGCTGCTGTATCCCGCAACTTGGCACAAGGATGTGTCCAACCAAAGGACCATCTTTAGACTTGAACAATAACCTGCTAGAATTGTAACCTTAACGTCTAAAGGATATTCTACTATAGCTCCAATGTCCCATTGCTCTGCTTTCAACATGACACCTCCTGCTAAAATTGCTTCTATTCCAGTTAATTTGCACTTCAAATCTGCTCATAAAGTATCAGTTAGTGTAACATTCAAATAATGTTATGGATTAACATTAATGTTTTATTTCAGCTCTAAAGACACACAGTGAAAATTACCCAGTAGGAAAAACGTTCCCAGAAGGAAACATCTAACTAAACAAGAACTGTAAACACCACAGTTATACCAAAAAACCAGTTACAAATAGCTCTATAGCCAAAACCAACTTCCAAATTATTTGTTACTATGAAAGCAACTTCCATGGTTCTTCCCAAGCCAATCTGTCTGTATGGACTATGAGCACACAATTATGTCCATTTCAGTGAAGGTCTTCCAGAACTCTTACTACAAATTAATTATCACACCAAAATTTACCAAAATCATCACAATTTTCCCATGTTCATTGCTACTTATATTCAAGATTTATGCCAGACTGACATTTACTCCAATGGCATTTATTTTGGTGATTGATGGCAAGACACATGATGACACACCTGACAAATAATAAGTTTGGTATGAGGAAATGTGGATATTGGCAAGTTCTCAATCTTCAATTTATTGTTTTCATCAACACAACCCCAGCTCTAATTTGGGAGCATTTTATTTTGGGCAAAGAACTCATCTAGTAGAACAAGTCATACTTTGTTAGTTCTTGCCCAGGGAATAGGTGTGTGTCTCAAATTATACTCTCACAGACAAGGAATAAAGAGGGTAGGTTGGGTAAGAAAAATCCTTATTGGAGCTAGGCTTCAATTTAGTTGGAGACAGTCAAAAAGAAAATATTGACAAGGTATTAGCACATCTGGATTTTTTTCATACAGTGAAATATTGAAAAAAATCAGCAAATGTAACTCTTACAATTTTTTTTATTGCACCCTGTTGTAACAAAATACCCTATTTCATTTCATGTTTCACCTGCTAACATTATGACCCTGTGTCCTGAACAGTCTTTGTATTTTGAACGTGTATTTTCTATTTGGCAAACATCTACTCTACAAAGGCAAATCTTATATTAAACCTACCAGAATTTAATTATCGAGTGTTACTGGAGATGCATTTTTTTTAATAACCCTTAAATTTGCGGATATTACAGTGTTTCACATTTTAAGGAAAATTGCTGCAATTGATGTGTCAGTTTTGAGTAAAATTAGTGCTCATGAGAAGGCGCCAGGTTAATAACTCTGGAGAAACTTGTCTATTTTTGTTCCAGATCTGTAAAAAGCCTGAATTTTTGTATTAGAAATGCAGATCCTGTCTAGCCTAGAAGATCAAGAGTTTGCAAAATGGTGACACTGCAAGAGTAACAAAATCAAGTTCAGACAACAAAAAAGTCAATTTCATTTGAGCTTCCCACAAGTTTTTTTAACCCTTTTGGAGAAATAAAACCACAGCAGTAATTTGCCAGTTAACAGAAAACAGAACTTCATTCATTTTGGCCAACAGGTCAGCACGGTTGTTTCACATAAATCACAGAGAGGGTCAGGAGTATCTCTGCATGGCACACAGAAGGCACAAGGCCCTCAAGGGATGCTGCTTCTGAATTGCCAACAGCCAAATTACGAGGATCTGAAATAGAGAAGTCTAAGTTTCAGCTCTGGCCAGTCCTATCCCAAACACAAACAGATGGAAAAAACACAATTTATAAAAACTCTAAATACAACTTTGTAGTTCAGTTTAACCTTGTAATATTTTTAGTTTACAGTGTTTTCCCTTTGCCTACTTTTTTTTTCCTTTTTTTGAGGAAAGAGACAAAAACATGTAAAAATTATTTAACTATTGAATTGAAATGTCTTTAAACAATTATATAAACAACTTGACTGCAGTTTACTTTTGAGCTCTACAACCATATGAGCAGCATCTTTAAATGTAATTTCTCAGTGACTTCAGTTCTTCTATCATCTGTTGCCTGGGAATTCAGCACCTCTGGGCAGTATACAAATTTCTGGTCTTCAGTTCAAAAAAAGATAATAAAACAGAAAAAAACCCTCTCTTACTATCAAATCTACGTCAAAACCTAATGTCAAAAAAGGGTGTTCTTTTCCTCAAATTTTTTCAGATTTTCGCTGACACAGTAACTAGTGTGCATTTGTGCATTGATGCTTTTCCAAAAAAAATAGCCACTTGTAACTTCTCCCAGAGTGCAGCATCAATTTAAAAACAATCAGGAAAAGCTTTATAAACTAGCAGTGAACAAAAGATGTTTCTGGTATCGTGACGAAGCCCTCTCTTACTATCAAATCTACATCAAAACATCATGTCAAAAAAGGGTGTTCTTTTCCTCAATTTTTTTCAGATTTTTGCTGACACAGTAACTAGAAGCACATTTGTGCATTGATGCTTTTCCAAAAAAAATAGCCACTTGTAACTTCTCCCAGAGTGCAGCATCAATTTAAAAACAATCAGGGAAAGCTTTATAAACTAGCAGTGAACAAAAGATGTTTCTGGTATCGTGACGAAGCCAGCACTGACACAGCGGAGTTAGCAGGGCATTGTATTCCTCCTGAGCAGCTACTGCAAGCTTCAGCAAATGGAAACACGAGCATCATGATCCAATCACAATGTATCCCTGAGTTTAGGATCAAAATCCATCAGTGCCAGGCTGACAGATTTCTGCCAGTTAAAAAACAGGCACATTTACTGTCAGGGAAAAAAAAAACAATTAGGTGGAGGACTAATGTGAAAACGAAGAGTAGTTTTCATTTCCACCCTGGTTCCTTCCTCAGTGCTAAGGCTGCAGTCTTTCTCTTCACACCATTAACACTGGAGACAAGGATGCAACCAGCACCTATGACTTAAAATATGGCAGACAGAACCAGAGTGGATTTACATTTCACAGGACATAAATGAAAGCAAGCTAACATTGAAGGCTTCCCTTATACTAAACTCTTCACTGTGGTTTTCCAAAGCCTCATTTATCCCAGCAAGATTAAAAAACTGACACAAAGAAGCAAACGTACAGGACGGAACGTAGCACACACAATTCTTTACTAGATAATAATAAAATAGCAGTTTTTATAAAACGTAAGAGGAGGAGAGACACCAACAGAGGATGATGGGCTTAATCAGTGTGTTGCTGTGGTGGACACGTGCCGCGGCACAAGGCTGCTCACCATCCACTGGTGCCAAGGGAAAAGAAGCCAAAAATGGAAGAGAATACCCGTGAACTATGACCCTCCATTTACAGTTTCCTAGGAGGATTAAGGAAACACAGTTTTCATTGTGACAAAGCAGCAGCCCAATTTCATCAGCTTAAACAATTATTAAATTCACCTGGCCAGCAGTAAGAGCATAAATTTAGAGCTACTGACTGTGTAGCCATGAAGAAACTCTTGGTAATTCTTTAGTAACTGAAGTTTTATTAATTTAACTATGTCTTCCACATGTAAGCAAACAAAAAATTAAATGTGCAGTGGACATTACTTTATTTGTGCTTTTCCCTCCAGTCCTTTACACATCTCCAGATATTTACAGAGCACTTCTGTGTACCGGGCATTCATGTATTCTGAGCTGACAAATAAAAGCAAAGAATGCTGGAACCACAGCAAAAACACATCTCAGAGATGTGGACATTCCAGCACCAGTAGGGAATAAGCTGGATTAGTGACATTTTGTGGAGAAACCAGGCACTTCCCAGTACAAGGGGCAATGATGTGAAGGTCAGGTTCCAGTGCTGACAGTCCCACCTCGATCAGCAGTGATTTGGTGAGCACAGACCATCTCAGCTGGGTACCATGACACCAGTTCTGGGTTTATTGCAGCACAGGAGTGCTGGGGTTGCACAGCCGTCAGCCTCACTTCATTCCTCAGGGAGCTGCAACCCTGCAGCCAGCAGCAGCACCACTGGCTGCAACCAGAGGCACAACACAGCATTCCCCCTCAGCATCTCACTTTTCTGACATTTTGCATCTCTGCTCCCAGTTACACTCCCTTTGTTCTAGCCCACTATGTGATGCTATGCATCATGTATTAAATTTCCCTGATTTGGGAGAAAAAGACACCACATCCTCATTGTGCCCTCTCCAGCTGTCCCTCCCCGTGCTGCTCTAACTGCTGTATCCCTCCTCACCTCACATTCCCTCACTCTGCCTGGGACACCCAGCTCAGAACCTGGCTGCCCAGTCCACCTCCTCCCTCACAGGCTCTTCCCACATTAAGGTGTCCAGAAATATCCAGGATTGCTGGTTCTCCCTTGTTACCATGTCTGCCTTGCTGATATTCCATTTTTAAGAGAACCATATGAAAATCAGCATGACAATGAAGTAGGGCCAAGCCACTAATCAGAAACCATTTGAAATTAATTTCCTTAGAAACATAAAATATAAACACTTGCACAGTGGGATGAGGAACAAAAGTTCTCCAACATCAAAAGGAAAACTTTTTTCCCCCCTTTTTTTAAAGTACAGTATCATTGTAGCACCTATAGATTTTTTAGAAGCAAGTAATTTTTAAAAGTATCCTTTGGTTTGTTGAGTTAAAAAATAAAAAGAGAGAGTGAGCATATAAACACAGAGAAATAAAAAGAAATAAATGTTGGGGTTTTCCACCTTAGAAATTATGCAGACACCTACCTGAGATAAAACATGAAAACACCTGCTACTTATTTATCTTAAAAACATTTAAATGCATAAAGGTATTTTGGAGAACTATTTTTTTTAAGATTTAGTTCCGCAAAGGATTATGCATTTGATTGATCACACAAACAGTTCTCTTTAGATGGTGCAAGAAAACAAAATGTACCTATTTGTGGAATTGTTCCCTAAGAACTACATTAATTCCTAAAATATAAACAAGGATTCTAGAAACAAATCAGAAAAGTTCCTTTGAAGCACTCTTTTCCAATTTCAGTATTTGATATGGCACTAACTGAGTGGATAAACCTTTAATAAATTAGTAGTGCAAAGAATGCAAATACAGTGCAAAGAGTTCTATACATATTTTTCATCCATATCTGCAGCTTTTGGTGCAATCTTCTCCTAAAACTCAGCACTCAGTTTGTACCCATAATTTCAGGCTTTCCTACATTTTTTTCCTATTTCACCAAGGCAGGCATTCAAAATGCCCTTTCTTGGGTAATTCCTCCTTAGTTTATACTATTTAGCTTTGTGGTGCCTATAAAGCCAGATTTTACAGAACACCCTTTTACACTATCAGATGTGGTTATTATGCTACACATTTATGTAGGATTTTTATGTTTTCAGAAGTAACAGAAACCAAAAACTTTCCTTTGTTATCACAGCACTATTATGCAAACAAGATTTTTTTTTCCCCCTATGAACAAGATTTTTTTTCCCCCCAATGCAGTTTGTCTCTTTTCTATATATTTACATGCAGGGGATTTTGCTGGTATCCAGAGTTCTGGATACTGTCACCTCACCCACATACAATCAGAGTCATAAAACATGTGTTGGACCTGAATAAAATCAATATCTCTAAAAACAGTGACATAAGTAGAATACTCATATTTACCATTCGGCTCAGAATATTCTGCATCCATCATCAGCTGTCAGCAGGGACAAAGCGAAGCGTCTCGGAGCACCAGCAAATGGGCTGCTTCCACTGAATAGTTTGGATGCAGTTTGACAACGAAAACACTTTTTAAACCAGAAAACAAGCAGGCAACAGCAAGCTGAATAGTGGGTGGAAAGCTCTAGTAAGCGCATTCTGTGGCGCAGGCAGCTGCAAATCACAACAGGCCATTCCCCCTGTTTGTCAAGGGATGCCTACGAGTTAACACAACTTGCAAACAATAAATATTGTTCTGGCCACTCGTAAAGGCTCATTAATTTTGTCCACGTTTATCAGAGATTGTATCTCAATTCATAAACTCTGTGTATAAAAGAGCCTGTCCTCCAAAACAAATTACATCAGCTCCTCATTAGTAAATATCTTTAGAAACAAAACAGAAGTCAAAGTTTTCACAGTTTGAAAGGCACAAATAAAAACAGTAGTTTTAAATCGACTCTTAATGAAAGCATGGTAGAGTGAAACAGCTACATTCCCAGCAATTGTACCAGGCACGGCACCCATGCAGATGGTTTGCTCAATATCACTTTTTTGTGACAGAAGACTCAATGTCGCCCATTTGCATTAGAACAGCCAGACAAAATCTCTGTGTGTGATAATTTGCTGTAGCTAGAGAGAATTTGCAATGAGAGCTTGAAAGTTTTCATAGCAACCCCCAGAGTCCCTGTGTGCATGAGGGATTAGAAAGGAGATGGACGCTTCCTTTGCTGGCCACTCAAAACCGGTGACACAGGGCACAATCCCAATGCCACACACCTTGAGCTTTCTCTAGGCTGTGCTCCAAACTTCCTGACCTTCAATGTTTTGTAGTTATTCATCATCTTTCTCTTGCCTAAACACCCTGCCTTCTCTTCTTCTTCTTCTTTTCCAGCTCTCCATTTGAAGCCACTAATGTGGGTCATTCCAATTCTGGCAATCAGTAGTTTTTTGGGGGGGGGTTGAGCTGTATCAGTTTGGCTCTAATTTTTCTCTCTGCATTTTCTTATAAGTCACCTGAATGAAGAGCAGTTCTTACACACTAAAGATTTGTCCAGATGAGTGACACCATACATAGATACAATTTTTTAACACCAACAGCTATAATTGATTGACATAAAATAATTTTGTACCTTGATGCTTTTATGCAATAAAGCTGAAGAAGTTGCATAGAAAACCCTCAATGTAAGAAATTGTTTCTGACACGCATAAGGAACTGGAAGCATATAACTTGATACATCTCACAAAGACAAATGCCTGCCCAGCAAAATCATTAGATTGCAACAAGGCCAGTAGATAGGTCCCATGTAGGACTCAAGTTTTCATCAGTACCTGAAATTCTTGAAAGGCTATAAAATGAAAAATGTAAACATCAAAGACAGTACAGATATTTTCTAGAACTCTTCTGGCTCCTTCCTGCAAGGGTGTGTGATAGTGCACAGATAGATACAAACCACAGCTACCACAGTGCTCTCACTCAATTCCTCGAGAGTTTAAAGAAAGCAGATTCCATTAGGAAACAAGAGTACTTCAGCTAACTGCAAGGCTTATTAGCATGCAAAGCTTTTCCAGAATACATGGAAAAACTCCAGTGTGTGCCAAACTCTCATTCAAAGTAGCGTAACTCACAAACTATAAATGTGTTGTCATAATATACACAGTGATTTTTTAATGTCAGGTATGCTTAGCTAAGAAGGAAGCCCTTTAACAGCTGCATAAAAAGGCAAAATGAAAGGAAAACTTTTGAGAATTACCCATAAAGAGAATAAAATATGCAAGTCTGTGCTGGAGATCAGAAATTATACTCTATAATATGCAATGAGAGGGAAATAATTAAGCATTAGATAACATGATATCCATGGAAAAACATTGGGGGAAAACCAACTTGCCTAACTTCAGAAACATAGAAACAGAAAGTAGCAAAAAAAATGAAGCTCTGCATTTTGGCTAGTTTATTTCACCATTTAAATTTTATCCTTTAATTCCATAAAGATGGCAACTGTTATTTAAAGAGCAGAAAAATATAGCACAAAGCAGATTCAATAAAGATACAAACTGAATTACTATTGTTCAATGTCACTAATATTTTCCACACACAGAGTAGATTTTGTAGGATACACAGTTACAGCAAAAAGCCCTTCCTCAGTCTTTTGTGACAATCAAAGCTAGCACTATCACATTTATTGTCTCAAAACAACCCAAGTTGGAGGAAAACCTGGCTATTATAGTTTCAGAGAGCCCTTCACCATATTATCAGCTAGATAAATGTAGTGTGGTGGCTCTGAATTCCCTTGTGACTAAGAATAGGACATGAATCAATTGCTCATCCTCTACCTTGTCCCAGGCAGGAAGAAAAGGTGAGCCAATTGTCATGTTTATTTTATTTGATAAAACATAAAATGTTTCCAATATCATGGTGGTTCCTGACCTGGGGGGCCAGCAGGTACTGACAGGGATGCTGGGTTTTTCTGCTGCAGAGTGAGGTCTTCCCAACAAGTAGGCACATTTCCAGAAGCCCCTGAAAGGAGCAGCATCTTAAAACACCTTTCCTGTATTTCTGTGGTCTCTGAGGTTTTGCAGTCTCTTGACAGGATTGGTTTCTCTTTCCACTTATCCCAGGTAAGGCACAGAGGGAGTGATACAGGACAGAAAATGCAGCTGCTTGCTGCCAACCATGGCTGCCCCACTTCAGGGACCAAAGGGAAGATGAAGAGTTACAATAAGATCATGAAACACAAAAGGCTGAGAAGCAATGGCAAGAGCCTCAATCACTGGTGGTTGAGCTCATTGAAAGAAAAGAAAAATTAGGGGAAAAATAGAGGGAAATGTGCCTAGTCATATTAACAGCATTTGGATTGTTTAGCTAAATGTGGGTCTAATATGTGTGTTCATTAGAAGGGACTTGCAGCAAGTGAGTACAAATCTCCACCTCAGAAGTACTCCCAGAAATTAAGTGACCATCCAGAATAAAAATTGTTTTATCTAGTTGATAAATTGTGTAACATGTAAGCATCTTTCCTTTTTTGAATAACAGGCATCACTTACAAACCTTAATGCATTTCATCTGTAACATTGCTTCCTGTTCCTGATAGGGAAAGGAAAATTCATGAGGCAAATATTTAGCTCCAGGCAACAGGCCAGTATAGCAACAGAAAGTTTTACACTTGTGCCAAGATTTCTTGGTTTCCTTTTAAAATGAAAATCGTGACAATTATCTTGATGCTTTCTGATGAATCAGATCTGTCTATATGAAAAAAAGACTTTTTTTGTTTCCAACACACTATTTTACAAGCTTATTCACTTTCTTTTAAAAAAAGCAGCTTATGTACCAACTTAAAAGCTAATGTGCTTGCATGAAAACATTTGTAACCAGTCAAGCCACAGAGATTTTCAGTCAGTAAACCTGAAATGTGAATTCAAAGAGATACAGGATTTCTCCAAGGGGAGGAATTTAGGAACACACTTTTCAAAAAAATACAGTTACTGTCTGCTTTGTTCAACATTTTCCAATCCACACTATAAATCTGACTGATTTGTACAGTCAATCCTTGGTAATGTCAACATTTCAAAAACTGCTGTGCCACAAATTAAAGCTTCAGTTAAACTTGAAAAAAACCCCTCTTGCCATGCTCATGCTGCTTACTGCCACAATTCTAAATTTGAGATTATTATTCTGATTCTTTGTCTCATACATGCTGGATTTGTTCTGAGGTCTTCCCAACACTACTCTTGGGTTGTTTTCCCACCAAACATGGAAAGATCCACTGATCTGCAGGTAGGAGTATGAACTCTCCTCATTTTTAATCCCTGTTTTAACTGTGGTCTCATACTGAGCAGCAATTTAATGCAGGCTAAGGTCATTCCAGTTTGCAAAAAGTTCTGGCTCATTTCCAGTAGGTTTTCTAAAGCCTAAGTTATCCTGTTATTTTTCAATTTGCTAAGATTCAGGAATTTAATGTTTCTAATGTGTATTTGTTTCCATTGCCTTTGCAGCTCTTCCCCCAGAAATCTCCTCCTGGCTCTCATGAAAATGCTTCTTGACCAGCAGCTAATTGCTCCCACTGGTAAAGCTGAATCCAAGAGTACTACAGGTACAAAAGTTCACAGCAGAGAACAGCATTCGGGCAAGAACTTGTCATTTCCTGGAGTTCTGCCTCTCCCTCCTTCTCCCCTGCCTGGCAGAGCTACAATTTCACTTTCTGCTTCCAACAGAAGGAGCACTCAAGCATATTTACACCAGCAAACTCCTGTTAAACCAAACATCATGTGTAGGGTTCAAAGCTCATCATGCACAGAATCCAGTTCTTTTGCCAGTCAATTTTCCCCACTGTGAATTACCAAAATTCATTACTGTCAGGATGGGAGCAAAAAGTAAGGTGAATAAATAAATAGAGACAACTTGACAATAACCAGGGAAGCCCTTGCTGTCACCCAGCAGCTTCTCAGCAGTCAACCTGCCCGACTGCTGCAGACACAAGAGATCTCCTCCAACAATCTCTGCTTACACTGTTGCTGTACAGAAACATTATTTTCTGCACAGGCAGAAAGACCCTGAAACCAGATACTCTGCAGCACTTCAGCTGGTGCTCGTGATTCTTTTCAGTCCATCCCCCAAGACAGAGAACAGCATCCTGAAGAAGTATTTCAAGGCCATTTCAAAAGGAATCATACATTATGCAAAGCCCCTTTCACAACAGACACCGGGGCTAGAGATCATAGTAGAAAGCCAGTAGATCTATGAATAAAATACAAAACCAGGACTCACTGCGTTGGATTCTCTGTTTGTCTCAGCCATTCACTTTTTGTATTATCCAAACCCAAATCTCCTGCCCTTAATAACCCTGTGGTCAGACATGGCCCTCTGTGTCTTGCAGTGTTCACATGATTGCATACCCGAGATACTTGCAGACATGATGACAATACCTAATTTTAATTGTTAGATCTTTATCCATGAGTTTGCTTTATTTCCTTAATACATCTGGTATTAGTCCAATGATTGCAAAATTACCCTGACCAGAGCTTTCCTTTTGTTGCAAAACTTTCCATTGATAGTAGTTAATGAAACTGCATTCTAGAAATTAAAACTGACTCTTTTTGGCTTTCCTTGGTAAGAACTACCTCAAATCAGTTTTTCCCAACCAGAGCTTTAGACCTGAGAGATGAATCCTTGTGCCCTCTTAAGCATGCCCCATCAAAATCTCATGGTAAAAGAACATTGTTCTTCTGAACATGCTCCATGTGGAGCTATATAGGATCAATGCCCAAAACCAAACTACCAGAGACGATACCCAGGGAAGAATTTAAAAAAAATCCCTAAACAACAAAAAACCAGAATGTAGTGTATTATTACTCCTGCAGCATTATATTATTTGTGGCTGAATTCTATTTCTGTTAGCTTTTATGTGGACTCAGTTAAGTATAATTTCTATATTTGACCTCCCCTGAGATGGCCTATTATGATTTTATGAAGTTAGCATACATTTCACATAGCAGCTAAAAGTGGAGAAAGTGGAGAAAAGCAAACCCTTGAACAAAAAACAAGCCAGAGGACACTTCCACAGACACTGCGGTAGAGAATGCAGGGATTGCATTTTCTTTTTAATTTTTTTTCCCTAATCCCATTCACTATTTCATGGAAAAGATGGAACCTATATTTCAGTATGAATATGCAAATCTTAAAAATAAAATGCATGGCTATTCCTCTTAAAGCATACAGAAACCATTATTGGGAAAGGGAAATGAGCAAAGTTGGGCATGCTAAAATAAACACAATTATATTTCAATCTTTGGAAGTTAAACAGTCCTTCAGAAGGGTCAGGAATCAAGCATTTCATCATGAATGATTTATACATTGGTTTTACTTTCTTCTGCAAAATCTTAACTGGCACAGCAAGGAATGAGAAGGGCAGCAGAGAAGCACTCTGGTAGCAGGAGAGACATACCCATGCACAGCAGAACATCTGCTTTTTCTGAACTGCCACATTCCAAGCCTAAACAAGGAATCTCTGCAATATTTGCTCTAAGTATCAAGTTTTGCACAGAGGAATACAGACATAGTTCCCATGTTTACAAGCACAGGAGCTGCTGCACCCACACAGTCTTAACCAGGCCCCAAGGTTTGATTTCTGTCTCTCCACAAAGGCTATCTCAGGTGTTCCACCTGGCTGCTAAAAAATAAACAAACAAGGATACTCTCCTTTTCCTTCTCTTACTCTTGCTACTTTTATAATTTCCCTCACATACCCTTCCTGCACCCCCAGTACTGGCCTGCCCTCTCCTATCTCTCTGTGTCACTTGAGGCCTCCTTCCCTTCAAACTTCCCTCTGCTCCATCACACCTTCCTGCCAAGCCTGCCTGGTGTAAGATACAGGAGATACAGGAGAGTGCTGCCTGCAGGTGTTTATGTAAGATGTGGGCTTTTGCCTTCTGCAGTACCACACTTAAAACTACAATTTGGGGCATGATGAAATAGGTAACAGTTGAGAAGCAGCTGATGCCACAAGTTCAGCTGAATCCAGCACTCCTGAATAAAAATATTGTCCCCATCCTTCCCCACTGCCCTGCTTGCCATGATTTCACTCTTCAGGCAAAGGGAAGTGCTGGGCAGGAAACTGCCCCAGTGGAGGATGCCCCAACCTCCTCCTCATCCCAACTTTGCCTTCAGCCACAGCACAGGAATGCAAGTTGCAGCACTGGCTTAGGAGGAGTTATTAATGGCAACAGGACTAAAACAGGAACTGGAGAGAAGCCTTGATTTCAACAGGAAGAACTGAGGGAATGCACTCTTCACTGGATTGTTCAGTGCTTCCTATTAGCTCACTTGAATTAGACTTCCTAGTAAATATAAGGGCATGGGAAGGGTTTATCCCTGTTTATGTTAGCGATTAATGGTAGAGCAGGAATTAGGAGAGCAAGACTTGTGAGTCTACTCCAGTGCTGAGCCAACTGGACAATCTTATACATGCAAACATAAGATAGCTTTCAGTGGCATTAGGAGGGGCTTAGGAGGGGTTATTAATGGTAACAGGACTAAAACAGGAACTGGAGAGAGGCCTTGATTTCAACAGGAAGAACTGAGGGAATGCACTCTTCACTGGATTGTTCAGTGCTTCCTATTAGCTCACTTGAATTAGACTTCCTAGTAAATATAAGGGCATGGGAAGGGTTTATCCCTGTTTATGTTAGCGATTAATGGTAGAGCAGGAATTAGGAGAGCAAGACTTGTGAGTCTACTCCAGTGCTGAGCCAACTGGACAATCTTATACATGCAAACATAAGATAGCTTTCAGTGGCATGCTGCTCTGCTGCTTACAAAACATCCAACTCTTTTACTTTGTGTATTCAGAAGAAGCCACAGAGAGGGATAAAAACTGCAGCAACAGAAGGCAAGGTTAAAAGAAAAACCTGAGTCCCAAAACCAGAGCTCTCTGCATTTTTGGTTCTGCACTCACATGGGTAAAACTCTACTTACAGAGTAGAGACTAAATATTACCAGCACTGTGAAACCCCTAGCAGCCCTCCTTCCACGCAGTACTCACGGGCACCAACAAACGCATTTCCCAGAAGCCAAGGGGCACAAGAAATCTGACCCTCGTGCTGGTCAGTACTGGAGCACTGGTTCACATCCCATACAGATCACTAGTGGTCAAACCACTGCAACACAGCAGCTAGCTCATTCTGTGGAGGCAGGATCAACTCGTTCCCTGGTATTGGGACTGCAGCGACAGACTGCACAAGCATAGTAAATCCACGCTCGCTCAATAGATGCAAGAAGATCTCCCATCCTTTGACAACACTGGTGTCAAAACCAGAAGTTCACACCACGCTAAACTCCAAGAAATTAAACAACACTGCTGAGAAATGTACAATCTGAGTACTCAGGGTAAATTTTTGGAATGACAAGGCATCAGGGATAGGGAAAAGGACCACCATAAATTTTAAACATTTCATTTGAATAAACAATTTTCTACTAGTTAAATAAAAACTTCAGCATTTTGATTGTGGTTTGGGGATGACTTTGAGACAGGTGGTCTTCTTCTGAGGAGACAAAGTTCCAAAAAGTGACCACAATACAAACCATGCCAGATATATAGCCTGTGGAGTGTCACCAGCTTCCCAATTGTCAGTTTCCTAAGCTGTTTAAGACTAGCCTAAGAAAGGAACACATGCATAGAGATGGAAACAGTTTAAGAAACAACGCTAATGAAAAGCAGTAATTTACACAGGGCAGTAAATAGCTACCCACCAAAATGCCTACTCCTACCAGCACATCTACAAGTCATCCTATAGTGTGTTCCCAGCTAAGTTCTCTGTATAGTCATGCCTCCAAACACACTCAGGGGAAAGTGTGCCGAGTAATAGTCTCCCCATCCCAAGGGCAATTTCAAAATCAGGCCCCATGTGCACACCGCATAGAAGAGAGATAATATTAAAGGGCATGCTTATTATAACACTAATTTGTCCCAACAGGACAGGTTTTTGGGAAGCATCAACACCAAAGGAAAATGTAGAGCACAAATGAAAACAGGGTAGAGATGTGCAAAGGAGGAGGGGTGGAGAAAACAAGCAGGAAGAGGAAACTTGATTTTAATGCAAAAGGAGATGAGACACCAGTGAATGAGGCAGACAGGGTTGAACTCAGAGAAGGAGCACTCCTCCCACTCTGGCTCCCAGAAAAGCAGGATTACAGGGGCAAACTAAAAGCCCTGGATTTACAGCAAAACAGAACAAATCAAAAACATGACAAGAAGAGACCTGCCTGTTTGGTCACTCCACTAGCTTCTGCTTGAATTAAACCTACCAATTGTGAATAACCACATTTAAAAAAAAAAAAAAGGTCAATTCCTATTAAAGCAGCTGCAAACAGGAAAGGGTAATACCCTGTCTTCTACTTATTTAGTATCTGAGGGGCATCTGCTGTGCCCTGAACTCCAAACCAATTAACTTGTGCCACTGCAACACAAGTCACAGACAGCTATACCAGGCTGGGAAGTTCAGTGACTCAGGTTTTTCCAGACTTTGGCATTTTTAATTAGTGAGTTGTAATGCAGACTAACATTGAGCAAAACTGGTTTAATTTGCATTTAATTGCAGCAGTAGATCAAGCAGCACTGGTCTGGCATCAATTTCAATAGAGGAAACTAATGAATACTCAAAATGTGCAAGAGAAACAGGAATTTCAGCTAAGTGAAAATTCCAGTTCCTACAAAGACAAGAGATGGCGAGAGACCAGAGAGGTATGCAAGAAAAAATCACGAAGCAAAGTTTTTCATTTTGACATGCCAAAAATACTTGGTCATCTAGGTAAAGGAATTAGATTAATAAATTACATGGAATCAAGAACACAGATCTGGATACATAAAACTTTTAATTATTAATATTTGCCTTATTATTAATCAGAGACATGAATAAGAAAGAAAAAAACCAAAACCAAAGTGGACTAAAGCAGAAAAAAACTTCCAGAGCGCAGACCAAAACCCACATCAATCCAGACCAGCCAACAGCCCTAATTCCCAGACTATAAAGCCTTCAAGGCTTCTTTCCCAATTTTTTCCCTTCTGGTCCCGTGACCTTCCCTTCAGCAGGAGGTATAGACAGGGCTCCTATTTCATACCTGCCCAGCAACTGAAGCTCGTGCACTCTGACTGCCTTCAGTCTGAAGAGATCACTTAATGAAAAGTACCCATCATTGTCCTTAAAGGAGTAGAAAAAAACCAAAAACCAAGCTAACAAACCAAGGAGAGGGATATCAACTGAGTTTAGGCATTTAGGGTTGCCTTGCAAAGTTACTGGGCAGCAAGTCCAGGCTCCTGGGCCCAGCAACCTCCCAAGAAAATGCTTACTCATGTATGGTTGTAGAGTAAGAAATTACCAGATAAAGAGCTCCTACCAGGTTCTTTCACGTTTTCACAGCTGTCTCAGCTTGTCTCATTTCTGTGATCACTTTGGTGCTGAGCTGGCACACCGGAGAGAGGACAGACGTGGTTAAGGTGGGCGCTGCTGAAGTGAAAGAGCCATGACACCTCCAGTGTGGACATTACTCCTAATACATAAAACTGTTGTCCCTTCTGCCAGAAAACTTGCCCTTGGGTTAGTAGGCTGCACCTTCACTGGACCTGGCCCAAGGAGCCTGCAGCAAGGACAGGAGGAGAGGACTAATGGTAGCAACAACCTGCAGCTACAAAGATTAGGGATGGTGGGCTAAGCCCTGCCAACAGCCTGCTGCCAGCATCAGAGGGGGCATTACAACTCCTCTACATATTCCTGGGGTCATAAGGCATCTGAAAGAGGCCTGAAGCATTTCGTTGGAGCTTTATTACCACTACCTGACATACCTAATACACCAGAAGAGCTTGGCGCAAGGCATGTATCACTGGGCAGGTTATGCCAGGGCAGAGTGTAGGTGTTCCAACACATAAAACTTACTGAAAAGACACAGAAGCCAGTCCGAAGCAAAAATCGGCACAGACTGAAGTGCACTGCGGCTTTATGCAGAGCATCATTCCAACAGCTAACACTGCACATATTCATGAATTGTGGTGTGAAATAAGCATTCTGTAAAGCAACAGGCAGCAACCCTACCCCTCATACTTTAGGCCAAAACAGTAAGAACAAGAATATAAATCCCTCTCCCGGCCACTACACAAATCCTCCTTGTTACTGTTCTAGAAATCCCAGCTCAATCTTACGAGCCTGCTAGAACTACTTACTAGCCTTGCAGGTAGCTGAGGAGCCCCTGCTGACACCGGTGCAGTGACAGCTTGCAGTGCTGCAGCCTTGCAGTGCTGCTGCCACAGCGCTGGAGCCTCCTGGGTTCCCTGTGACCCTGCACAGCAGAGAGAGTAAAGTGAAAAACCATCTAGTGAAGAGCTTGATGAGGTTGGTAACAACCATGGCTGTAAAATAACACGACAAAAATATGACACCACAGGTAAAGGAAAGAAAAAGCAAAACCAAGAATTTTCAAAGCTTTCTACTGATACTTGCATAAACTAAAAATAATCAAAGCACCTGCAAGCAGCAGGCACAGACTTCATTTAACAGGTGATGAAAGACAGATATTATTTGTATGAAGGTACAAGGCTTCTATGGCAGCAAAGAAACCAGAAATAGAACATTTGTTATCAATTCTGTGCTCTAAACTGATACCTCATTGTTTTTATCCCTGCTATATATTTTTTTCTTACTGGATTCTTTTTAAAGAAGATATAATGACTACCAGATGCTACAGCAGTGCAGTCGTCAGTGAAAGGGTAATTAGCAGATGAAAGTTCAGCAGTTGTTTCTAGTTACAATAAGATGAGCTGTACACTGCCTATCCCCTAAGTGAAGGGCAGAGATGAGCGATCCAGCCTCCGCCTCCATTCCCCACTGTAACACAGTACAAAGCAGTACCTGTCAAGTGGGACCTGGAGGTACAGAGATCATGAGCATGAGTGGTCCAGCTTTGTTTTAGGTTTTCTCTCCAGAATTTAATAATTGCAAATACTTACAATACTAACTTCGCCAAAATTTTAAGAATATTCACTGCATATAGTAAAGCTGATGAAAAAAAAATCAATACTAGAAATCTATGTTGATCAGTGAGAAATGTGTATTGCACAGATTCATGGCTATTTATTCATAAAAACCTGTGCTTTTTTTTCTGTTGTAAATAAAGCTTATAAGGACATAACTCCTGGAGCTCTGCTGATCTTCAAAATGTAAACAAATGAGTGGAACTACTTGAGGAATGTGGGGGAATTGCAACATTTTGAATGAATGAGTGCAATGTATGGCTTCAAATAACTATAACCCAGTGCAGTTACTGCTCATCTGACTCAGCTGGTCAGAGCACAGTGCTGATAACAACAAGGTTGGGGGTTCAGTCCCCATATGGGTTCAGGCCATTCACTTCAGAGCTGGACTTGATGATCCCTGGGGGTCCCTTCCAACTCAGAATACTCTATGATTGGACTTACTAGATGGCTGTCACAATTTGCATTCCCGCTTAGCTAACCTTAGAAATATGTCAATTTGGGCTTGTTTGCCATTTCTGCTTCAGGGTTTGGTTGCCAAATACTTAAACTGCAGCCATAAAACCAAGCAAATGACATAAAATAAGGACATGCTTAGTTAGTCCTCATAATTATTCAGCTGAATTTTAATTCCTACAAGAGTAAGACCAAGTGCCTCAAAAGATTACAAATCAAGAGTCATTCCACAAGTGTAAACTAGAGTAACACCAACACGACTGAAAATACCACTGCTGTCAAACCCCTGGTGATTAGACATTCAGTGTTTCAGAAATAAAGAAGCATTACTTTGGGGAATTGTATTACCCAGATATATGCTTATAGATAGCATGGGAAGGAGGTTAATAAAACTCAACCTGTAATTTCTGAATTACTTTAAAAAAAAAGGTTTACAATGTTTTGTTTTGGGGAAGTCAAGGCCTGGGAGAGAGTGCAGCATGTTTTGTTTTAAGGACTGTGAAGAAAGCTTTAAAAAAACAAAAAAAAACCAAAAAACACCCCAAAAAAACCCCCCAAAAACAAAACAAAAAAAACCAACCCCAAAACAAAACAAAAAAACCCACCCAAAAACAACACTCTAAAAAGAAATGAAACCCAAAAACCATCACCAGTATATCTCCGATACCAAAGACAATAAATTACTACCTAATGGTATTTAATTCAAAAATCCCTATTTTAGATTAATACATATATAAACAGATAGCATTTTTTTTCTCTAAAAAACCCACAAGCTGACCAAAAATCCTGAAAATATATTTCCAAAATACCAACCCACAAGCTGACCAAAAATCCTGAAAAAACATACTTATACCATTAACTGCTCTACAGAGTTAAAAATAGTTCAGGACAATTTACTCAAAGCCATTTACTAAAGAAAATATGAAGCCTTATATCTAAACACTTCCATATTTATTATATCCTCTGGGAGTGGTTACACAGAGCTGAACTACATACCAGCTTACAGCAAAATAACTAAATCTGTTTTCATTTCACACTTTGTGCTAATTTTCAGGAAATCTGCATGTGCACATTTACTCTGGAATCAGATGGTTTTGCAGAATGTTGCCACTGGCATTGAAGAGGTGGCAAGAGGCACTTCCAAGACCAAGTGGTTATAAAGCAATGGAGGGCTAGCCAGAGAAGTACCACAGCTGGCTCCTGTTTGATGTTACTGTCTTGAGTACAACCAAAACCATGGGCTGCTCTAGCTCCTGTTTACGGGCTGTATTTGGCCATGCTTGCTCAAGTCATTCCCCCCATTCGCTCATCATAAGTTGCAAGATGCCCCATGCATGTCACACACTGCCTCCGTACCAGTCAGTGATTTTGTCCATCCTTCTGTGGAGTTATGGGAGCACCTACTTGGGATCTTTGCTGCTTTTTTTATCTCTTGTTGTTGTTACATGCATACAAATACAGAAGTATGCAAAGTCAATGACTTTTTAAGTGAATGCAAGTGTGGACTAATGTCTTTTTCCTCAACATTAAAAAAAAAGTGTGTGATGTTCAGAGTTTCATAATCTCCAGTTCTGCATAGCATTTGCTTTGTTGAAATCCAAACCTGTTTTAATGTCCTGAGTTAAAGCTGGAGGCTGGTGGAACTACTACTGCTGCTTCATCTCTCCAACAATGGCGCTTTCACCCTTGCTTCTTGGTACCCCGCTGCATATCTGATCATCAGGTTTGGATAGGGACCAGCTGAGGACCAAGCAAGGTGCTACAGCAGGAAGCTGCTGGTCACCAGCTGAACCATTTCAAAAGATCAGTTTTCTCCTACGACAGAAAGGGCAGTGCTGCTCTGCATGGCAGACTGCAGATGTGGGCATCCCTACAGAAACTGCACCAAACACACAAAAAGGCTGCATTGCATTCTTACATTAGCAAAAATTATCTTATTTTCAATAACTATTCAAGTCCCATTGCTACATCCCCCTAGTATCTGCAGGTCTGTGCTGTGGCCCTCTAAGGAAAACCAAACACCAGGTGATCAATCAGCTGTGCTTAACACTGGTCACATTAGCACAACACAAACAAATTAAGGCTGATTTTATTCATGTTTGCTCCAACACCGAGATCTTCCCAGCAGCCAAGAAGAAGCCAGTCTGTAACAAAAGTGAGAGTGGTCCCACCAGTAGCCTGCTGGATAAGCCTGGACTGCCACATCCTGGGGGAAGAGTGAGAGGGCTGCTGTAAGATGTCATCACAGAGCGGCCACTGACAGAGCATGGATGGGTTCAAATGGCTCCTGCCACGGATGCACATGGGAAATTCGGATCTGAAAGCCTCTGCTGCCATGTGCACAGGTCCAAAAACACAGCTGGCATGATACCACTCAAAAAGTTGGCTAAGGAGTGCTAGACAAAGCATCAGGAAGCACGACTGTGGTAGCACACATCGTAGGTGAAAAGGCGAGCACGTCAGCAGCCTCACCACTGGAACCTGTTTTTGAGGAGCTGTTACCCAAACACGCAGGCAAGATAAGCACAGGCTGTCTGCCTATCTGGATTGGAGATCTCACACTTTCATGTGTTCAAGTATGCTTTCCTTTACCACAACAGATGTTTCATGATATTTCCTTTACACCTAAGTAGAGAAACTTTGTTTTCCCGATCCCCTGCATGCAGCAGGACTCCCATGACAGCGCTGATCTCAGCACTCCAGCACAAGACGTGTCCCCGTCCTGCCTCCAACCTCCTCAGAAAGGCTATGCCCTGGCAAAGAAAACTCATGGTCTTCAGGTATTAGTACAGGTATTGTGAGCCCTGAAAGTCAATTTTATATCTATAAAGAAAACTTCTACATGTTCAGCTCAGTGTTTGTCCATTTCCCATTTTTCAGTTGCCAGCAAAATCCACTCTGAAAAATTTAGGACTTCATGTAACGAAGAAAAATTGTTAATCATCCTGCTGCCAAAAAAACCTATCTTTATTGAGGTACTCAGAAATCAACTCTATCATACCATCTGAAGTGTATTATAGCAGATTTTCACAGGCAACAGTTGGAATTAAGTACATACCTTTCCATTTGGTATTTTTCACTTCACAGCCTTAATCTAATTTCTTTGAAGACACTCAACTATTGTTCTGGCAGAAGCATAAGGAATAATTTATAGCAAAGCCTCAAAATTTTAGGTCAGTGGGAGTTAAACACAAAGCCTTAAATTCTAGACCCTATCTCAGAAGCTATGTAAAATATTTTTCCCATTAGCACTTTTCACATCTAAAATTTCAAAAGTCACTGCAGACATTTACATCTACCATTCACAGACTTTTTATTGGGAATCCTTCTGAGAATCATATTACATAACTCAGCTGGGATAAGTATTTGAGAGCAATTAATCACTGGGGATATTGCATACATATCTTCAGTGAAATTTACTTAACCAAAGTAAAAAAAAAAAAGCATTTCAAGCCTTTCCACAGAAATCCTCAGATGTATCTCATAAAGTAATTTCAGTATGTACATCACCATCCTTTACCAATTTATGTGGTAAATCCATTCTTCAATTTGTTTGCATGGGGTTGCTATAATTAATCAAAGCAGGGATTTTTGAGGAAGGCTTTTCAGGACTGTTAAAGCAGCAGAAAAGATTCCAGCCCAGGCATTAACAAGAAGACAATCTGGATTTGAAGGAGCAAGCATGTCTCTGGGCATGTACATAGCCTTGCAGATGGATGGGAAATCCAAGACATCTTTAGGCCACTGCAATATTGATCATTAGAGAAGGTACTTGTAGGGTGATTTCCTACAGCACCAAAAGAATAGAGACACTAATTTCATACAATGTTGGAGTAAAATCAATGCCTTGTATTTAAAGATCTAGAGAATGTTACAGGAAATAATGTAATTATTTTCCTTTATCCACTGAAATCATCTTACTCATCACAATCATCCTAGGTCTGCAAAACAGCAGGCACTCCTACTCCCTTCCTCCCCAGATCCGGTGGATAGATTTGGCCACTGGTGCCCTATGCATCAAAGCCAAACAGATCAAAGTACAGTTCAACCCAAGGCAAGCCAATTCCAGCCAGATCTTGTGCAACCTCTGAACTGGAAGGCAGCTTAATCCATTGGGATCTCCTCTTTCACCAGTGTTGAGACGCAGGCTCAGGTATTAGTTTGTACGGATGTGGCAGTTGACCTTTGAGTTATCCTTGTTTAACTGTAAAATGGAAATTCTGCCACCCTCAAAGCCCTTTTGAAAATGATGAGTGAGAACACCTTCAGCTGTAGCTATGGCCACATCACATTGGCCCCATCTATGCTGAGGCTCACTTTGAAGCATCAGCCTTCAAGGATATGATGCTGCTCTTCCCCTGAAGGATGGTGGTGGTATTTTCATACAGAGGTTTCTCACTTCTTTGTGCATCAGCCCATTATTCTGCACCCACAAATTCAGAACTTCCAGTTTCCAAAATCAAGATCTGTCTCTACATGGCTTGCAGAGGAAGATCTCTGACCTTCAAGCAAGCCTCAATCATCCTAAAGGATTTCTTACAGGTTACAGTACTAATCTGATGTGATTATTTAGAGGTCTCATAGGATTGCTGGCAACCATGAGCATTCTCAGCATCTGTAGTACCCATAGGATTTAATCCACAGCATTTTAACATCTGTAGATTTTTCATATTCTTTTTTTTTTCCCTAAAATCCCTTCTAGCAAAATAAGTGACACACCCCTCCCTTTCTATGCTTATTTTTCTTCCAGAAATAAACCAACCCCCCACTGGCAACACTAAGACAACACATGTGAGAGTCTAACTTGACTTCAAGATGACTGCAGAAGACAGAACTTCATTAGTTCTATGGGACTGATGCCTGCCTCATGCTAATTTTGTTTCATTTCAGTCCATCCCTTTCCATTTGTGCCATCTGTTCTTGCAACCAATTTACCTTTTCCATCCACGGCAAAACAGATTAATTAAATTAAACACAAGAGGGGCAGCTAGGGGAGCTTTAAAGGTCCTTTCCAGCAGAGACCAGTTTATGATATGACAGCACAGGTAGCCACGTTCCCCCATTTTCTGGTCTCAGGACCCCCCAGGCCGTGGCAGAATCCCAGGAGCCACAGTGCCAGCCCAGCACGGCTACAGCTCTGTGGGAGTGCTGCTCTCACACCACACTCAGTGCTGAATATTAATGAAGCTTGATTAAAAACACAAGGGCAACCCCTAGCAGGGGCGACTCTGTTTTCAGATTTCAGTATTGCAAAATATGGTCTCCAGAGTGTTCCTGGATATATCACCGCACAGGTTGCTACTTCCACTGCTGCTAATTCCCTCTCCTCCCAAAACAACCTCTCCTCTCCTTTTATAGTATTTCAGTGGAGAAGCTCCACAAATTGGACAAAAAACAAACTTGTGATAACTCGAGGTACTGAAATAAATGGAAAGCTGGGAGGGATAGTGCTCAAAAAGATTCTTTTTATAAAAAAGTAATTTTTTAAAAAATGTACCACAATCCACACAAAGCAAGCTGTTTGCAGAGAGAAGACAAAAGACAAGAGCATTTCCTATGCAATAGATAGGCAAGATGTTTATCTAAAACAATTCTTCATTAGGAAACACTGGGGCACATCCTCCCACTGTAAGAAAAAATAGAAAACAATCCCAAAACTTACCTACACACTTTTGACTTCTCTCTGTCTCCTACATCTTCACTATTATAAACAGACTCCCAAACTGCCAGCCTCAGCATTTTTGTCTCCTGAAGCAGCAGACTCTTGCCTATGAAGGCTGCACTTCAGGGTAAGGATGGACTGAGCTCTGAGGATGTGAGCATGGGGGAGGGAAGCTTCAATATTACAACCCATCCATCAACCACTTCTATAAAGCTCTTTTGTTCCAAGTTCATACTTAGCAACTCAAGGTCAAAACTGATGTTGGAAAATGCAAATCGTAAGTCAACCCAGACTTTCAGCCCATGTGTCTCCTTGACCTTAAACACAAACAAGAAACAGGCAAAAAGAAGTTTCAGCTATATAATCTATTTATATAAAAATATGTGTCAAAGAATACTAACAAATTAAAAATGACTGGGGGTTAATCTACATTACTACTGATATAGATTAGAAAAAAAAATCAGAATATGTGCATTTAAGATAAAGGGCCCTTACTTTTTTGGCTTTCTTTCACTTTGGGCAAAGTCAATTTCACCTGGAAGAGGCTTTTCTGTTTGTTTTTTTCGTTGTCTATTGGGATTTGATTTTTTAGTTTTGAGCTGCCTTTTTTTTTGGTTGGTTTTTTTTTTTGGTTTTTTTTTCTTTGAAAGAGACACACACAAGGTTTGATTGAAAGCACCACTGGGAAAACTAGCTGGTTGAAAAAAACCCAACCTTTTCCTTTCTGGTACAAAACAAAGGAACACATCTCTATTAGCCTTTGTCTTTAAGAAGTCCTGGGTCAGATGTTGGCAGCCTCCACAAAGAAGAAAAATAGTAGGTATTACCAATAAAAAGCAAGAGTTTCATTGCAGCCAAGAAAACAGGATGTATTCCACAGGCTATAACTATTCTCCTTAGAAACACAATACAAGGAGGAAAAAAAAGAAAAATCATTCATTACGCTCAAATACTTAAGAGCAGACTTTTCAATGAACCCCATTTTTGCAGGATTCCATGGCAGAAAGCAACAGAGGTGCCAAATACCTGAGATTACAAGCTTATCCCGTGGATATTTCCCAGAGGTGCTGTAAGAAAAATCAATTTACATGGACAACAGAAAGACAGTGTAAGACAAGAGAACGCTGACACAGAACATTAATCTAGTATTTAAAATCTCTTAATTTTAGATGATCTGGCAGTCTTTACAATTGTCATCACAAAACTTTGAGTTTTATTCCAAGAGTTTACATATAACATCTTTCATATGGGAAAAGTCCTGCCAAGAAATTTAAATATAGCTGCATTGAATGCCAGTTTGGCTTCCTCCATGTGAATTTGGACAATTTTAACAAGAGTTTATGAACTTGCACTGGGGAAAAAAAGTATAATGATAGTTTGCCATCCATGTATGTAAGTTATAAGTTATGTAAAACACCAGATTCTGCAGTCTAGCAAAAATATTTTAAAACTATTTCTCTCCAATAGCTTTGATTTGGCCCTTAAATCACAACTTTCTTCTAAAGCACCTTACACAGTCCTGGCAATTAAGTCAGCCTGAAGGGTTGCTTACTTAGGGGAAGGATAAGAAAATGTGTTTAAATAGCAGTAATTCAGTCTACTGAGGAACTGCTTTATTTGATCAACTGCTGCTGTGGATGATCAAAAAGGTGTTTCCTGTAATTCTCATTGGAGTTTGCTCGCTTGCCCCAAGCAAGATGAAGAACAGAGCTATATGGTATGTTTTCCATCCTCCTTAATAAAGCTCCCATCAACAAGCAAAAAAATAGGGTACTGTAGTAATGTAACCTAGATCCTAGACAGTTTCCAAAAGCCCAGCCAAGGATCTTTGTCAGAATTTCAAAGAGAAGCCGCTGCTGAAATTCTTAAGCATGCGGAAGGGTTGTTCAGGACTCCTCCTGCACACAGTGAGCGCTTTCACTCCCTGAGAGGTCGCTGCCAGCAGGATCTGTAAGGTGAGACACTGGAAACAGTTTCCACTTTCTCCATCGGACACAGTTTCCATCTTTCTGTGATCAACTTTATTACCTCGCCTTTCAACAGAAACAATAGGTATTTTTATGGAGAGTATTAAAGCTCTTCCCAAGAAGCACCGCAAGGTCAGAAGTCCTCAAGTAAATAATTATAAATAAAAAATATTATTTCTAATTTTTAGAATGTGATTTTTGGCTCCCAGCTCTATAACTTGATTAACTAACACCTTCCCTTGCCCATCCTTTTTCAAATAAATGTGCTGACATAGTCACAGTTTAGGAATGGTATTTTCCAATTTAGTATTCCTGCTAAAACCACGCCACTGCTTGCTGCCCCTTTACTCAAACTGAAGGCACAGATGGAGATCAGAACAATTATCTGGAAACAGCAATGGGATAAGAAAACTAGCAGCAGCCATATTAATAAAAAAGGGTATGAGACAAAGAAACTATTTACATGGAAAGCCCATGACAATAAGCAAATACCAGACAGCTTCCCTCACCACCTTTTCTTAACTGGGGAAACTCCTTCTCCAGAACAGAGAGAGAGAGAGAGTCAGAGCAAGTCCCTTTCCCCCCTGCCTGCAGCAATGGCCTGGGTGGTACAGAATAACATCTGGGTCCTGGCCACACACCCTCCCATCTAAAAATTACCCTGTCCTGGCCAAAACCAGGACAGACATTTACCAAAGGCCACAGAATATCCCAGTTCTAATGATCAAGTTGTTGTTCATCCTGGGTCCCACTAGTACCTCTCTACAACAGCCTTCCGGTAAGGAGTGTATCCATGTTTGTGGTTACAGTGCTTTGACAAGAGGCAATGAGAACAAACTGTAATGCATGAAACTCCTTCTAAGCGTATGGAAAAACAGTTTTACTATGAGAGTTGTGATTGCTCCACCCTTGGAGATATTCAAAACCCAAATGAACACAGCCCTCAGCACCTGGCTCCCACTCAAGCCTATCCTGAAAAGGAGCAGGATTAGGTGGCACAGACAGAAGGTAGTGACCAATAACTCAGTGTCCAGATGGACACTGGTGACAAGCAGGGCCATACTGGGACCGGTTTTTTTAATGCCATCGGTGACAAAGATGAAGGGATCAAGTGCACCCTCAGCAACTTTGCAGGTGACAGACACCAAGCTGAGTGCTGTGGCTGGCACGCCTGAGGGGCAGGATGCCATCCAGAGGGATCTGGATAAGCTCAACACGTGGGCCCATGGGAACACTATAGGTTTACCCGTTCGGTTGCAATGCTCTCAAGACAGCACCTTTGGTGACTAATCAAGCAGCCTCAAGAGCTCTCCCTTGAAAAGTTTCATTCAAACTCACTGTCTCAGCTTTGACAACAGCCACCAAGGTAGGGGGAGAAAGGTAATGTACATGGCGCACAGATAAAGTATCTTTTATAATATCCTGTAAGTGGAGGCTGTGCTCGTGTGCTAACCATGACCGTGCAGAACATTCAGGCTGACAATGAGTGACACTGCTCACTTCATGTTCACACGCAGAACTCACACCTGCACTTGCTATTTGATGCTGTCTTTTGTCAGTCAGTCATTTTTCCAACTGGCTGTTTCTATTAAAAGCTGAGATATTCTAGAGCTCTCCCTAAAAACTTCAAAGTTCCACTAGAAATATGCTCATGCTTTCATTTGTCTTTGGGATTAACTTTATTCATATTTTTATAAGCCACTAATAGTAATCTAAATTAGAAATACAGTATGTGCATAGACACAACTAGTGATAAAACCAGTGGAGCACAAACATGCCAAGCTGACAGGAGCTCAAAAGAAGACAAGCTTTTGTCTATCATGACCTAATTCATTTTTCTACCAGTTGCACTACACAATGCATTTAAATCATTTAAATATTTGATGTGTTAACCTGCAGCACATTATCTCCATGTACAATGCTAAATTACCCACTCTTCTTCCTACCTTTTAGAAGCTGCAGCTATTTCCAGACTGCAGCAAGTTTCACGATTTGTCAGCAAGGTTACTAACTGTAAAAAAATGTTTTGTAAAGAAAAAGCTACTGTATTTTATGTGTTGGGAAAAGGGTGGGAGGAGAAAACATGCTCAGTTAGAGCAACAGGGTCAAAACAACACGCCTTGAAGAGCACTCCCCTCCCATGTTACATACCACACTCTTCAGAGGGGACATCACAAATTACAGAATTCAAGCCAAACTCAGCAATGAGTGGGAGCAGGCAAGATAATAAGCACTGCAGATGGTTTTAGTCTTCATTACCATCCAGTAGACACAATGTCTCTGTAACAGATACGGACAAACAGAGGCTTTTGTAACATGACAAACTAAAAAGCACCAAGAGCTGTATGTTTTTGTGGTATTCTTCACCTCAGGCAAACACTCTGTGGATTTCTAATTACCTGCTCTTCCTCCAGACCTCAAAAAAGCCCATAACTGTTGTGAAACCTTGGGTTCTTCAAAACAGACCGTTTTAAGCCACACTTAACCAAATTACCATCTTCTGGATTCACTCATATGTGTTATGACTAGACTCTTTCAGGAAAAAGAGCCTTCTAAATCACGCTTAAATCTGCACTGTGGCTGTGCTGTGTAAATGCTTCCTAATGTTCTAAGGAAATTTGTTATCACAAACAGGCCAATGCTGCAGTTTAACCTTCCTTCAGGATAAGCAAGCACAGTCTCTCTCCTCTCCACTCAGATTTGGAGAAGGGCAGCCCTGTCCTACCACTGACCATCAAGACAAGGCAGGGCAAGAGAACTGACGCACACTTGCCTCGTTTTCTCCAGCCTTCCTTTCTTTCCTGAAGGTAAAGATCACGATTATAGATTACAACTCTACGTATTTCATAATTATTATACAATTATAACAGCACAACAGTAATTTCAAAATCAACTTCAATAATGCATTTACACTGAAACCACCCTTGTTATGATCCTGCTGTCTCCCCGGGACAAGGCAAGCCCTGCGCGATGCCGCCCGGGATTTCCGCAGCGCAGAGGCAGAGCCGCTTCGGCTGGCGTTGCACAACCCGGGCTGAGCCCAGCTGCAGCCCCACGGGGTCAGGGCCCCCCGCCCGCCCCGGGACTGCTCCCTGCAGGGCTCAGGCTGCCCCAGCCTGCCCAACAGGACTGCACACGCTGCCACGGCGAGGGCAGCAGCCGGAGACAGCAGGAAGGGTGTTGGCCCCACCGCCATCAGTTGCCATACCTGTTTCCCGTATCTGGGCTTCCAACGAGGTCGCGAATGCAACTGGTACAAAACCTTTCAGTTCTAACCCCGTCATCACCCTTCTGTTTCCTGCCATAGCCATTCCCTACGGCATGCCTTCAGCCATGCAGAATGAGTTTATGGTAAGTATATTTATACCTTAAAATATGAGACCTTCCATCACATACACATTATTAAAATAAAGTTAGCAGGAGGAACCAGATAGTGACTACCTACCTTTATTTTAATAGAACAAGGAAATAGCTCAATGAACAACTTTTAGGAAACTGCATCTAAACTAACACACAAGACATATTTATGAACACTACTGTATTTTCATTCTCTCTTCCTCACAACAAATCTGGAACAAACTTATTTCTTTCTTATATTTAAAAATCTTAAAGTTCACTTAAGAAGGCCTCCATGTTTCCAACACTACAAATCAAAATAGTGTAAAGGAGGCGATAACTTAATTGCACTGTTGTTCATACACACATGAAGATATATCTTCAATCCTACAGAGTGATCATTTTCAGAAATTCTTGGGTTCTTGGAATTCTGCAAATAAATATTTTTCAGTGTCTAGGAAGGATTTTATTTGCATCATGTCCAGAATAATGGGTAATGGATTTGTCTGTGTTATCAATCAAGCTTTGCTTGTGCTATCTTTCTTCTAAATTGAAGATCAAATACCACAGTTAATGAAAAGTTTTGTAAGAGCTTGTTCCCATTTCCTGGTAATTTGGTTCTTTTTTCTACTTCAAAATGTTTTAGTGTCTCTAAGGACAATGTGGCTAACAACATTTTGATATTTTCTTTTTAACTTTTAATGATACTGCTTTAGGCAAGCATCACTTGGTTTCTCAGTTGCTCCAAGCAGATTCAGTTACTCACCATGAACTAGATACTGAGCAGGAAGGGAAAGCCAGCACCATTTGCTTGGGAGCTCTTCCCTTCCATACAGCAGGAACAAAAGGTGCCACCAGAGATAACCCACCAGGCACTCATCTTGGACCCTGCTGAGCTTCCTGTAAGCAAACTCTAACTGCTGCCAAAAGCCAAAACTCGCTAAAGTAGAAAACAAAAGACAGATACCTCTTTGCAAGGAGAAAGACTGGGCTTGCTTTCTTACTCAAACCCAAGATTTTGAGAAACTTTACAAACGTAACAGCCAGACACAAAGAATGTATAGAAGCCAGTGAGTGGCAATATTTATTCCACCAGTTAAAAGCTCATAAGAACTCTTCTGTAGCCAGCATTTTGACACTAAAAAAAATAATAAATTGGGAGGACCAAGAAGAAAGAAGAGCATTCAAGTACAACTCATTACCGTTTAAAACATACTGTAGGAGTGTTTTGTTTTCATTTTCCAATTGGTTGCTTAACCAGGGGAAAAAAAAATCCCACCATTGTCACTATTACTCAATATGCTTGAAATCACTATAATTTTCCATTATGATTTACATTTGCATTTAGTGCTAGCAGAAAAAATGAAGTGCTTTAGTTCTTCAGAGAGCATCCATAGTTCCAATATACTTCAGGAGGCAGCTGTTCTAGTACTAATCTCTGAAAAGTAGGAGCTAAGTTAATTAAAAAATTACAATCTTAGATTAATCAAAATTTGGTTAGCTAGGCTACAGCCTGATTACAGTAAAAGGAATGTCAAATCAACTAACTTAAGAGATCTACTTGTTATCAAGATGTCAAATTTCAAATTAAAACAGAGCTGCTGCTCACATTAGGGCAATTAAACTTACTGAAACGTTAAAATATTCTCTAAGTTTGAAAGTTGTAAGAACTCAGCCACAGACACAATAAAGTCTGTTCCTTTGAGAGTTCTTTTATTTCAAGTAATACCTTGATATTCTCACCTCCCTCACTGTAACAGTGTAAATGGTTTTACACTTGTTTTGTACTCCTATAGCAGAGCAATGGACATGTTTGGAAGGGAAGCAATGGAAATGAAGAAAGGGGCAACTCAGTTATTATGGTGCTACCCGCTGTGCCACATCACCAGGCAGGAAGGCCTTACACTGGGGGTAACACCAAGGGGCTGTGAAATAGAGGGGTGAGAGGGGCTGTCAGGAGAAAGCCAGAAGCTCCATCAAATTTCACCCTTCCCTGTCTCTGCCTCCTCACCTCCTTCCTCATTAACCCGACTCTCAGGCCTGCAGAGGGTGTTGGATTTGAGGAAGGTGAAGTGCTGAGTTTTAAAAAGTGACATGGGTGGTGAGGTGCAGAGCAGACACTGGGACTGTCACACCTCAGAACAGGGAGAGGCAGCTCAGAGCACACCTGGGGTGAGCAAGGAGTCAAAACTACTAAAGAAAATGAGGAGGAGAAAATAAGAGGAAGGAAATAATAAAAAAATCAGGTCTTAACCTGAAAACTGTGTAGTCCAGTGGCTTCAACAGGGTAACTACCCAGAAGAGTGATAGCAAAGCAATTACTTGGTTCTGCCTCTCTCTGCAGGAGTAACTACCCTGTCTGCAGACTGCCTGAAGCTCAATCTCATTCATTGGACCTTAAACATTTATATTCTAACTACTCCTACTTCATGAAGGGCAAGGAAATCTCATATGCACAATGCTGATTAAAGGACAAGAGGCCAATAAATAAATAAATAAAACCAGCCTAAATTAAACCACCATAATTTACAAATGACAAAGAGAAAAAAACCCATGACAGCCTGAAGCAGCCCTGCCCAACTAAAATATGGTAGGATATAAGAACAAACAACTTGCAAAGTCCACCCACATTAATCTAGGCTAAACCCACAGGTAGCAAAATATTTTTTCTTGTTTCTTAAATTGCATGACATCCAGGCTCTCTGGAGACTGCCATCCAACCAGCAGGTTTCCTATCCAACCTACAGCCAAGAACAACATTTAATTAGCATGTTTAATTGATCTTGTTAACTGTTAGGGTGGACAGCTTTGATCTCGCCTGCTGATAGCTGGTTTAGGACTACAAAAGAAACTGGGGCTTTGCATAATTGCCAAGCTCTCGAAGTGTGTCTTTTAAATCCTTCTGTTTCTCAATCCCCCTTTCTGTTTCTGCTGCACTAGTGCCCCGGATAACAGGAAGTAAAGAACATGCCATCATTTATTGTATCATTTATTTGAGCGTGTAGGCGAAAAAAAAGGAAGACGAGGAAAGGGAAATTGCTGCTCCTTCACCCAGAAACACAGGAAAAGGCCAGGAATTACCACAGTGAATCTGGCCTGGGCAACATTAAATTAAGTACCCCATGGCTGAGGGCAGCCAGCACCAAACACTTCAGTGGAAGAGGCAGGGAACACTAAGCACGTGTGGGATAAGCTGCTCCCAACCCCCCTTGCAAGCCTGATCCCACATTCTGTTGATTAGAGGCTGGTTTAAATTCTAGGATAGAGGGTTTGAGGAATTTCAGTGGCTCTCCACTGTGTTGTTCTATGTTTGTTAATAGGCTCATCCAAAAAATTATTTTTCTGCAGGAGATTTATATTAGCTTAGAGAGAAGCCCACAAGACCAAGATTACTAGCTTGCACTCAACCAAGATGGGACTGTGCCAATACTAATAGGAAGAGAGACTTCTGAGGACATTTTAGTGCATCCTAAAATATCTAGCAACCTTCAAAATAGATCCTAATTGAAAACAACTAAATACAAGTATGTTTAATCCATTAACTACCTCTCCTAAACACTGTTTTCCTGAATGATCAAGCCACTCATAAGTTCCACGGAAATAAATGTTCGTAGGTGGTGTATAATAGGTTCTGAGCCATGTACAAAGCAGCTCTACATTTCAGCCAAAGAGTGTCAACTGTTTTCAGAACAGCAAGCCAAACCCTCATCAAACTGAATTCAGCTGGAGCTTTGCCACTCAGCAGGACAACGACTTGGCCCACCATCCCCATGGGAAATCTTTTTCTAACTCAGACTTTCTTCCTGCTTATTCCAAACGAAATCTCCTTTGGATCAGGTTGAATCTCCACAGATAATTAGTCTTGCACTAGCTAAATAAAACAAGAGTTATATTGCTTCTGAGCAGCAAACTGAATAATTACAACAGGGTTAAAGAGAAAATTTCTTCTTTTCTTTCCCGGGGGAACTCAGGAATTAACTGTTTAACATGGTTGAACTTTGCTGTTGAATCTTCATATTGCACAGCGAGAAGTACCATAGTGCAGTCACCTCAAGCATCTGTAATCCTGGATGAACTGTAGCTCTCAAATACTGCTAGAACAGAGTTCTTCACCTAAAAGCCCGTCTTTTCTCACCAAAGGTTTCTCATGAGCACACTGTGGTTTTGGTGGTTAGTTTGGGGATTTTGGTTGTGGTGTGTTTTGTTTTCTTTTGTGGGGGCGTGTGTTGTTTGACTTTTTTTATCCGTAAAACTTTTTCTGAAGAAGGATTCTTCTTATTGCTGCAGGATGATGAATATCTTGTATTCTCTGTCCTTACACCAGAAACTATAGAAAGCCAGCCAGCCCCTTCATCTCCTGCCTACTGCTGATACTGTCTCAAATAATGCTCACTTTTGGTGGCTTGGGATGGAGGAGGGGTTTCCCTAGGAATAAGCTGAATAAAGCTTCCTGTTCAGCTAAAGCAGGAAATGTGCTCCAGTACTGCCTTGCACACAAAGAGTGGAAAATACTTACTAAACAAAATAGCAGGAGATGAAGTGTAAACTGGATTGTCCTTCCATCATGCAGACAAATAGAAAGCTATACTCCCCACACCCCCAGCTCTCTTGCATTAATGTCCTTAAACTTGGAGGGGAAAAAAAAAAACAACCCAAAAAAACCCATATATATGTATAGATATTGTGCACCAAAATCAAATTGTTGTGCTGTGTCTTTAAAATCAAACACTGAAGGATTTTAAGCAACACTAATTAGGAGGCAGCATTTCCTCCCTCCCACAAAATCAGCTTCTTGTTAAAACAGGAGGTGCAACTGGCCAAACCCCATCCTGCTAGTGGAGACACTGAACCAGAAGTTGTCATTAGGTTAACCTCCCAGCATCTCAAATCATCTCTTCAGAAAGACTTTAAAATAAATAGCAGAGAGGATGGAAGGAACAGCCTTCCAGTCTGTCAAACCATAGGGATTTACAGAAAAAAACAGCAATAATATTTTTTGCATAAATAACAGCAGACGGCAGAAGACAAATATGAATGGAAAAAATGTCCTTCTTCATGCCCTACAAAAACAATGACTGTTTAAGACCCCACAGCATTTCCCAAGAGCTGGCCTTGTAATTCATGGAAGATTTCTCTCAACCATCATATGCCTTTTGACGGGCTCTGATCACTTCAAAGAGGCACTTGTCCTCACCAACCCTAACATTTGAGAACCAAAAGTGATGAAAAACTACATCACCTGATGCTAGGTCACGGCTACAGATGCACACTGCTAGAAAATAAAAAGCTGTTAGGCAAGTCCCGTGGTGTAAAACACATTATGGCAGCTGGATGCTGGAAACATATGACAAAACACCATGCAAAACAGCAACACACATAAGCTTAATGAAAACCTGATGAAAGACAGTTTGAAAATGTACTGAATCTAATTAATTCTCTAGATGTGACTAGTGCAGCTGAACTAAGGTCACAAGTACTGCATACTACACTTGAATTTTATAAGCCACCTTGAGCCATTAGTGCCTCCCTTCACTATGAGTTATAAACCAGTCACCGGCCCATAAGGCCATGTCTCATCATATTTTGATGTCCCTTCTTGTGGCATAACACCCTGCTCATTATGCAAAGCTCAAATACATGTCAGGAAACCATTTTACTAACTGGCCTTAAAAATAGCCTTGTATTGAAATCAAGTCAAGAGCAATTTTCTCAGCTGGGGGGATAGAGCGAGCAACTTCTCTACCACTGTAAACAAAAAGTTAAAGAGAGCTAAACTAAACCAGAGAAATCAGAGTCATTCTAGTGAATCTGAAAACTCAGCCATCACCAAGAATGCATACATCTGAAAGCTCCCTTCAAAGTGCTGAAGCAGACCTGAAATTAAACTGTCCCAGTACATGTGGCACACCAGTACAAAACCCTTGGAAAGGAGGCGTCCCAGCTGAAGGGCATGGCTGAATTCCAGACATGGGGAAGTTTATCCCTAGTGAGGGTTGCAAAGACATAGCACCTGCTGCACTACAGCACATCCTTAACCAGTTTGCCACATCAGAATGCTCTCTCCCATGTGGAGCAGTGAATGGGTGTCCTTGAACTAATGCAGTCACTACAGAGTACTGGTGAGTATGTAACTGAAGGGAAAACATCAGAGATCATCTGAGACACTTTTACCTATTCCTACTTTAATACCTAGAACTAGGATCATATGGATCCTAAGCACACGCACAAGGACACGCTGTACAGACAGAGCAGCAAGCACAGTCAATGACTGCAGAGAGGTTCTCTCCCATGTGGAGCAGTGAATGGATGTCCTTGAACTAATGCAGTCACTACAGAATACCGGTGAGTGTGTAACCAAAGGGAAACATCAGAGATCATCTGAGACACTTTTACCTATTCCTACTTTAATACCTAGAACTAGGATCATATGGATCCTAAGCACACGCACAAGGACACGCTGTACAGACAGAGCAGCAAGCACAGTCAATGACTGCAGAGAGGACTGAAGACAAAGAGCTTTGTTCTGCCTGCTTTCCCTCCCTCACACCCCTGCCCATGCTCAGGGCAAACACTGATGGACTCCTCTTATCTGAAGGGTACTGCATGTAAACTTTACTTTGAAACAAAATTATGATAGTGCAAAAATAAAAGAAAAACTCAAACCCACAATTTCAAAGCATGTACTTTCCCAAGCACCATGGACACACATAGCATATCTTCTACCAGCTGCCAGTCTGCAGCTATATCACAAAAAGTTGTTGCAACCCAGATTTAAAGTTTTCTAGTCCTCTTCCGGTCCTTCCCATACAACATCATGCTGGGATTGCAAAAGTTGTTCTGGGACCTTCAGTTATGAGGGGAAATTATTGTCTGGGCCCCACAAAGAGAACAAAAGCCATTTATTCAAGTAGAAATTACTTGTGATTTGAAAAGCAGGTGTCCAATGTCCTATCCCCTCATCCTGAATGCAAGAGCAGATTACTTAAGTCATCTGACACAATGTCATGCTGCACCTGTGTGTGTACTTGTGCACCACAAAAGGTGCAGTACTTTACAATATCTCAAAAGGTTTATGATTAGCAAAAACCTAGTAAATGGGAAAGCAATTATACAATCCTTGTTGTTCTTACATCCTGCTCCAGCAAACAGCTTTCTCCATGAGGCTTCAAAAAATAAAAGGAAAAATTCCCCTCACTGTTGTTCCAAAACAAAGACAGCATGATTAAACTATTTTCTTTGTTTTCCATATAGTTCCCTTTAATGACAGGAACAGGGTTTGCAGACAAGTCTTGACGGCTTGTATTACAGACATGTTCATGACTTTAACTGCAACTGAGCATCCTACCTGATCTCCTTGACCAGACTGCAGTACCTAGAGAGCCTGTGGGAATTGTCATTGCTTTATGTGCAGCTTCATGTCAATATTCTCAGCCTACACATCCATTTCTAGTGACTGAATAAGCAAATAAAGTAACCCTCCTTTACAAACAAAACAAAAACAAAACCCCCCAAACAACAAAAAACAACCAAAGAATCAAAAAAATTAGAGCTAAATAATCATTAATTCTCTTAGACTTAAATGAATGAAATATTTGAAGAGAATATATAGCAGCAGCAATGAGATTCCAAGTAGCAAAACTAAATGAACAGAAGACACGACACCCAGCAAAGAATTTAAAACCAAACAGAGAAAGCCAAACTTAAGAACTGCATCCTGTTTTAGGCATCACAATCACAAGAGCAAAGACCATCAAATTAAAAGCAATAACAGGCTTAGCCCAAAAAACTGAGTTATAACAACAACAACAACAAAAACATGAATATATCATTTGTGCAGAAGGATGACTAAGAAAGAATACAACCACTAAGAGTCTGACATTTAGAATTTCAGGGCTTGCACAGTGCAGCAGTAGACTTATTTCACCCTTGCCTTTATATACATTGCATCAGTGTTTGGTAATTGTTAGCATTCTATTTAAACTGAGATAAATAAATATTGCTTCCTATCAGTTTAATATATCACTATACTGCAGGTATCCCCAGTAATAACACACTTGCATTTCAAGTGTGACAGGACCATGCCACGCCTGATTAACACAATGATATTGGCAGAAAAGATTATACTTGTCTTGGTGAGTAAGAAATGGTCCTTCCATTTATCATTCAGTTACAAAACACCTAAAAAAGTAAAACTGGTTAGCACAAAACTTCAGCCTCACACTTAAAAACCACAAGGTTTGGTATGGATGATGAAGGTGTCCTCCTCCAGAGAAATCACATACTCAAGTATACCATAAGGAATACTTCTGCAATGAAACAGGTAAGTTATCCATACAGGGTTCATACCATTTAAATATTATTTCTGAAATTATCAGTTTATTTCCTTGTCAATTTTGCTCATAAGTGTGCCATGTGGAAAGCAAGCTTTCTACTTCCAGTCAGAAGAAAACTGTCGGTGGTCTCTGAGCAACAACCCTATTTAGGCTGGGCTTACAACTTATATAGCTGCCACAAAAGTTGCAACACAGTTCTTTGGGTTCCTGAATGTTTCCAGCACATTGAGAAAGCTAAGCTGATGTTGCAAGCCATCTCCCACATTGTCTGTGGGGAGCTTGGTCACGCATAAACAAATCTTCATGTTCCAGATGCAATTTTTACTGGATCCTTTCTCCAAAGCTGGACCAAGCTCAGGAAAAAAACCCAAACCACCTTTTCCTATAGCTCTGTGTAGGTGTACAATTAGTCACTTCTAAGGACAATTTTACAGGCTCCGAAAAAAACTTAAGAAGAGCCTCCCATGCTGCCACTACTTAGGAATCGGAGGCCGAATCTGCATCTTGCTGCCTGGGCTCCGTATGAAGTTGAAATTTCAAAGTTTGAGATCAACTCTGCTCGAGAGAACCGAGAGACACAAAACCAGCTGCAAAATACATCCAGGTTTCTATTTACTGCGGTCTTCCCATGCACACACAAAAGAATTAATCAGGCATGTGGGCTGAACTGTCAGGAGCTCGGCTGATCCCCAGCCCAGCGCAAACCCGGCACAAGCACATAAACAAACTCCCCCGGGATCGCAGCGCTCTCGGCTCCCGGAGCGGCGCCCCCCGCCCCCGGCCAGCCCCTGCCCGCCCCGCGGACACGTTCTCCCGCTGGGCGAGGGCTCCGCCGCCAGAAGCACCGGGGGAACACCGGGCGGCCCGTCCCGCACGCTGACACCGCCCTCCGGCACGGGCCGGCGGCATCACGGGCCGGCGGCATCCCGGGCCGGAGCCACGGGACGGAGCCGGGACCGGGGTGTCCCGGAGGGGGATGAGCAGCGCCGCGCTACAGCCCCTGGGCACCGGCGGGGCCCGGGACGAGCACGGGAAAAGAGAGACGGGGATGCTTAGGTGTCCCTCTTTCCTTCCTGTTTTCAAATAAATCACAAACTAGAGTCCAGCCTGCCGCGCCAACAGCTCCGCCACCGGGCGGCCGCCCTCCCGCCGGTCCTCCCGCTCCCCGAGCCGCCCCGCCACCGTCCCGGAGGAGCGGGCAGCGCTGGGCAAGGGTGGTACTCACGGATCTTGACTTTGCGGTGGTCAAGGCGGGCGAGGAGCTCTTCCAGGGCGCCCAGGCGGCGCTGGAGCCGGGCGTTGCGGTGGCACAGGGAGTCCGCCTCGCTGAGGATCCCGCCGAAGATGTCGCCGGCGCAGCGGGAGAGGTCGGAGAGCTGCATCAGCAGCGACACCAGCGCGTACGAGCTGACCTGCTCCAGCGTCCCGAAGAGCGGCACCGCGCCGCGGCGGCGCCCGCCGCCCCCCTCCGCCGTCCCGGCGTGGTCCCCGGGAGCCGGGCCGCCCCGCTCCGCGCCATCCCCGCCGGCCTCTTCCAGCCTGCACAGCTTCAGCGGCTCCAGGGTCCGCAGCGGGAACGGCATCGCGGCCGGGGACGGGAGCAGCGCGGGGCGCGGCAGCGGCACGGGTGGCGGGAGAGCTAGGCGTCCCCGGCGCGAAAAGTCTGCATCCGCGCAGCAGTGACAAAAGTTCGGGGAGCGGAGAGGGAGCGAGCGAGAGAGAAGAGCACAACAACAAATGAATCGGGGCGGGAGGCAGGGCGGCCGGGCTAGGCGCTGCGGGGCTGCGGGGGAGCCGCCGCCGCCGGCCGGGCGCAGGGGGAGCCCCGCGCGGCGCCCATGTGCGGGAGTGGCCCCCGGAGGCGGGAGCGGCCCCGGGAGGAGGGAGGGGAAGGGAGGGGAGGGGAAGGGAGAGGAGGGGGAGCGGAGCGGGGCGCAGCACCGCCGCACGGCGGGCGCGGTGAGAGCCCGGGCCGGCCGGGAGACAGGAAAGAGCCCGGCTTTCTCTCCCCGAAGTGAGGATGAGGCGGGGAGGGAGGGAAAGAGGAAGCGTGGGAGGGGGACTGAAGCGCCTTGGATGCGGCCACAAAGGAGGAAAGTCAGCCAGAGGAGGAGGGGAGAGAAAGCCCGGAGCAGCTCCACCTGGGGAACCCCGCGCCGTTGCAGGCACTTTTCTGAACGCACCAAACTCCCAACCCGGAAAGCGAGAGCTGGAAAAAGAGGAGGAGGGAAGGGAGGGGGGGAAACCTCCACGAACCTGGGAAAAGCAGGAGGCCGCCGCCTACCTGTGGCTCCCCGAACTGGAGCCTCACCCTTCCCGGGCAGCCAAGGTAGCTGCTGGGTCCAGCGGGACTCCCCAGGGAGCAGCCAGCCCGTCCGGCCTCCTCTGCTCGGCGAAAGGGGCCAAGCAAAGAGGGGGCACGTCTCGCCTCGGCCCCTTCCCCTGCCGCGCCGCGGGTCGGGCCAGAGGTGCTGCTCCAAGGCAGGGGAAGCAGCGCAGCCTGTCTGGGAACGGCGCGTTCTCTGTGGTTAATTTTTAGTACGATTTACACTGAGGTAGGAGAAGAAAAGTCTGGCCCGTGACACCGAGCGTGGCAGCACCAAAAGTTGCAGTAATGCTGGTGCGGGGCGAAGGCAGGTTCCAGCCTTAGAAGCCCCCGCGCTTAGGACACAATCAGCTCTTCATGGGGATGACGGCTCTAATGAGCTATTCCCCACAGAAGCAATTTAGCCCACAAGCAACTGTCAACAGCTGCTATTTAATTTTAATTGGACAATGCCCTACTGGCTCTGGCTCCTGCTATATGATAAAGAGAGGAACCCAATCCCTCTCTTCTTGTGGGAAAGGGCCCTGGGGAAAAGTGGTTGTATAGTTCCTTCCTGCCTCATAGCTTGTTCTGGCTGCTGCTGTAGCTCATGAATATGTGTGATGAAAGAAAGAGAATCGGCTGGAGGAGGAAGGGTCCAGGGAAGTATCCACCTTCATTAGCATCTTGAGGGCACACCGTTTGTGTAACAAAATATTCTGTTTGTGTCATCCGTAGCTTTAGCGTTGGAAACCATTCCACCAGTAGCGCTTCAGATGTTCCTTGGTGCATGGAGCAGTATGGGGGCTGCAGAGAGAGGAATACAAACCAAAGGCTTGGTGGCACACTCGAGAGTTAAGATTTACAGGAAAGGTTTGTAAGGGTGATAGTCATAGCAAAACTTTCAAGCCACTAATTCTTCTCTTACATTAATCAAGGTAAATTTCATCGTCGTTTTCCCCGGGGGGCGGGGGGAAGGAAGCAATGCCATCTAGTGTTTAAAAAATAAAGAACAAAGCCTCCTTTCTTAACACCTCTGTCCAAACAGGTTACCAATGGAAAACCTTGCAACTTGGAATGCTCCCACTGGAGCATACTACAGACAGTACCACTGAGCGCACATGTGCAATATTTATAGAAACTGGTGAGAAGAACAGGGTGCAAACAGGAAAAATGATGTTTAATCAGGGGTTTAAGCACACAAGGAATACAAAGAATTAGTTTTGCGATGGGGAAGCTGTCAGGATTGATTATCAGAGGATGGGAAGCAGTCATTTTGTCATATTGAACTCTCCTGGTTTTATTTTGGGACATAATGTCTCATTAATTCTTAGACATGTTTGTTTGGGGTAGTTGTTTGATTAAAAATGCATCCAAATGCATTCAAACATGCATCACTAGCATGTTTGAATGGGAGGAGTGATTCTTTGTATGTTTTGTTTAAACTACAGGAGTACCATCAATGAGGTGGATTCAATACAAAACGCTGTAGGAAGAAAGTGAGCAAAGAGGTTAGTTCAGGTGTCAGCTGAAGAAAATCTGCAGCAACACATCTGCTAGGGTAGACATCATAAAGCTGTGTGTTTGGATGGGAAATTACTAATTTTTAGTACTTTCAAAAAGGTACATTTACCAGTCTATTTTTTTTTTCCTGTAAATGTGGATCACATTCTGATGTTACAAATATTTTTTGCATGTTCTTATCGGTAAGCAGGAAAAGGCACTTAGATCTGAGCACAGAGAGAGTAATAGCCAGAAATCAAAGCTTTAGACAACACCTAAATGCAGTAAAGAGCCTTAGCTACAGTGAGTGAATGGGATTTCACTGCCAGTGAAATCTACTTTACCTATTTCACTGATTCTTATATTTGCAAACTAAAATAAACTCCTATGACAGCCTGAATATTTCTGGTGGGAATAATATATCTTAAAATACGATGGATTTAGGACTGCCAGTTAAACCTAGTTAAGAAATAAATCTGAATTTTAAATGCATTGATGTTCTTGAAATATTCAGAGCCTCTGTGTTTATTCCAGAATGATACTTTTTTTTTTCTCATTAATTTATATGGTCTATTTTTCTGGGATGGGTTGTTACCACGTGGAACACTCAGAAAAGAAAACAAGTGTAAAAAAATGTAAATATTGGATTACTGAAATGTGAAGATAGGTTAACTGAAACTAGTGAAGGTTGTTTCTGTGCTAAAGGAAGGGACATAGGAAAGAAAATGAAGCTTAAATACTCACAGAGTTGGGGATTTAGAGTATTCATCATGCTGAAAGGAAGCATTTAAAATGCTACATTCAGCAGAAGTACAGACTTTCTTAGGGACACTCCATCTCCCTCAGGTAGCTGTACACATTGTCTGTTTCCAGAGGTTAAAACTGGAAAATGTTTCCTTTTCTGACAGAGTTGTGAGGATGCTCCTGACTCTTTTAAATCTGGGACACTGAGTCAAGGCAGGCACCTCTGGCTGGAAGGTGACTGCCCCAGTGGCAGGGCACTGCCCTCGGGGGAGCCATCCCTGTCCTTGGGTGAGCTCATCATGACCCCACGTGCTCACACGGTGCAGTTTTTTGGCAATTGTGTAATTGGTGGGAGCAAGAGGCTGCTTTCCATGTAGCTGCATCCACTAGGAGGATGCAGAAGGAGGTCTGTGAGCTCAGTGGGCAGCAGTCATTTCCACTTGCACAGCTACTGTGCCTGGCAGAGCTGTGACCCCGTGTTCTGGGTCTCACACCTCAAAATACCCTCAGTCAGGAGTGGGAGATCCTCTCAGAAGAGGAACAGAGTACAGTAAAATGAGAGACAAAGGAGAAAGGTAGACAAAAGGACAGCAGAGACTCCACTAAATAGTTCAAGCTAATATTTATTACACTTTTAATCAAAGTTCAAGTTCACTGGAAAGTTCATTATGTCTGAATTGTAGCTTTTATCCTTCGGCATTTTAAGCGTCAAGTTAAATTACCAAATTAAAGACCTAATAACTTTCATGTTCTACTTCAAGAAATAGAAGGAAAGTCTTGTGGGACTTACTCATCACCTGCTGCAGAGTGAACGCTCTCTTTCCTCAGCTTGCTGCTGCAATCCTTTTGGGCTCTCAGAAGCAAGTGGTGAGCGGTAGTACAAAAGTAACAGGGCCAACCATGTCACAGCAGGCAGCTCTTGCTGAAATTGTACATTTGTGCCAAGAGGGTAGTTTAGATGTAGTCAGCTGGGATCATCAAACTCATCCATTGTATTTTATCCCACAGATTGAAGCTGTTTGCCTGTGTAGGCTAGGAAAACCCAACCAAAATGGATACACAGAAATGACAACGGTGTAACTTGTAGGGATGGAGGAGGACATTTCTTGGTCACTCTCAGAGCAGCTCCAATGAGCTCTTGTTTGTAGTGGAGAAAGTAAGCTCAATGTCCTAGACACATAGCCAGCTTATGTATTTTTTACTTACTTTAGCTGTTAAGCTGTAGAAGTTTGGTGTAAGCTTAAAACAGAGACAATTCTGCAAGAAATGTTCTGACATTTTATTCTTTCTTGGTTAACCAAAAGTATGTGGATGCTTTCAGTCTTACTGGGTCACTGGGCTCTTTTAATCATCATGCAGTCATTTGTTTTAGTAGAAAACCCTTTTCAAAGAAACCCGTATAAGATAGACAACAAATGGGAGTAGATATGATTCCCAAGAAAGTCTGTCCCCTCATGACTACATACTTTTTGTGCATTATATAAATATCAAATTATAAAATCAATTACAGCTAAAAAAATTACAGCTGCTTTGCTCAGTTTCTCCAAACTTCTAAACTACTGCATTAGGCCACAGATCACCTTTGCCTGACTATGCAGCAGAACTTTCAAGCCTTACTTTTCTTCCAGCTCACCAATATCAGGAACTGGTATTTTTATGTGCTTGAGTTAACATCCAGCATGGCCCAAAAGACCTTCTTTGTCCAGAAAAAGAATATTGTGGATATTCTTTTAAAACTAATAGCAGAATTTCTCTGATGATGACAGCTTTGTCTCTGACACGGGTTACTTACAAGGTTCTGTTTTCCTGAACCTTAATAATTTCCAACATTTGTGAACCCTGAGCTCTCCTTGTCTGGCATATCCCTGGATCATATGCTTACATGAAGCTTGGAACTGAGCTGCATTTTCTGTTTTGTTCTGCAGTGCTTTTTTTCTAATTTTCTTCATCATATTATTATCAACATTAAACAAAGACAGTAGTGTAAGTCCAATGCCTTCATCCCTATTATTCAAAGAACTGAGTAGATGTATTCACACTTTCAACATAGATAAGTTCAGTATTTTTTTGAGCACTCTCTTAAAGGTTAGTGGTTGTTGCACCAGTCCCAGTGATTTTTCTCTTTTCTCACTAACATTAAGCTGCAACTTATTCTTTGAGTCTGCCCAGCTTGTGGTTTAGACCTTGGGTTGTTCTGGCCTGAGCTTTAGTGTGCTACAGTGCTCTGCCTATCCACAGAAGTGTGAGAGTCAGCATGCTGTGTTCAGCCTGCCTATAACCTCTCAAACCCTTTCTCATTTTTCTATCTATACAGAGCTGTCTTTGGATAAAAGCCATGCTACTAGTGGTGCAATGGAACAATCAAACTGCAGTGGGAATGACACTGGAGGAAGCGGTAGTTGTGATGGCCTAAGGATGTGATTCAACTGCACACCAACAACGTGCAGCAGCTCTTTGCCTCTAAAAGAGGAGCCCTCTCACCCCTGCTTCCTTCCTTCCATTCCTGCTCACAGATGCATGATCTGAAGCTTGCTCTGCAAGCATCTGAAGTCACCAGTGTAGAAGAGCTGCAGCTCTGCTGCATGAAAGGAGGCAGGGGACATGCTATGAAAAAAATTGCAGGAAAACCTACTCTTTGCCCTTCGAGACACAGCAGTATGTTGGATCATTCTCAGGGGAGCTGAACAGAGGCAGTCGAGACTGTCAATAGAAACACTTGCAAGAGATCATAGGGCCTAGGAAAATACAACTATAGCATAACAGCCCTCTCAGAACTTAAGTGATCATCAGAGGGTTTTGGTCCTGGTATGCAATTGAGTAGCGTGCAAAAAAAAGACTGTCAGTCACCATGGTTGTGTGGAATTCAGAGACAACCTGCCTTTAAGACTCCAATTCTTGGAAAATGGAAACAAACCCAGCCTATACCTCCCCAAAGAGAAACCAAGGTGTTGAGAAATTATCTCAATGGGTCAATAATAGTACTCCCAGAGTTGCCATACTAATTTTCTTCATTGGTTGAGGCTTTTCTGTGTCTCCTAACAAAGGACATTCTGTGCTTCCACTTCTTCCATAGCAGAAAAACTTCTGATACATTTTTTTCATGGATAAAGTGGAAACACCTTCCACTAGACTAGGTTTCTCAACGACCCACCCACCCTGATCTTCACCACTTCAGGGAATGGGTTGTCCACAGCTTCTCTGGGCTACATATTCCAGTGCCCCAGCACCCTCATCATGAAAAAATTCTTTCTTATATCTAATCTAAGTCCCATATAACTATTCATTATTACTGAGTTACATAGCTACAGGTATGCAAACAGCCAGTGACTGTACAACAGGAATACGGATGTCATTATTTGTGCAAGAAAACCTTCATCTGGAAAAACAAAAGCTGTAGGAATTATCAACTGAAAATCAGAATAAATACATATGGAAATTTCATAGATGCTGACCAAAGACATTTGCTGCCGTCCTTAGCTTTAATGAAAACAGATCATGTCGAAAGCTTGTGTAAGTTCTGTGTATAATTTTTATTTATCTAGGACACTGACCACATTTATGTCTTCTCTAATTGTATTATATTTGGTCTCCTTTGAAGCAATTACACAGTTTACATTTTGATTCACTAAATAAATATTGTACCAAATCCTAAAACAATTAGAAAAAAACATTCCATCAAACAAGATGAAATTGTATTCTTTTAACAGAGCTGATTATCATCTCAAAAGAATGCCTCAGGACTCAGGGTAAACAATACATCCAACGGACAAAAGCCTCTTAATTGCATCCCAAACATGCAGACTGTGCTGGTCACCAAAGCAGAACTGAATTTCTCCTTAGTTATTAGCTGCCTACCAACAGGGAGTACAGCTACAGCAAAGTACTTCTTTAAACTCAATGTATAACATTTTTTAAAAAATATGCCACCCTGTTTCAATTCAGTTATGAACACAAATGGATGGTATGCCAGTCAGTCATGAATGAGTTTTGAGCTTCTGCCTTGCAAACAAAATGCAGAGTTTGGTCACTGAAAAAACAGAGGGCATGATAAACCCTCTATCAACCAGCACAGATTTCCCCATTCTCTTCCTTGTGAGTGAGCATGACTTGTCCCTGGGATCTCCACTGTGGATGAAACAGTCACTGGTGAAATTATAGTGGGTGTGTGTGCAGAAATCTGTGACTCCACCGCTGTTTAAACTCCCCTCTCCATTTTCAGATTAAAGAAAAGACAAATTATTTCCTAAATATATTTAGCATACTCATGTTCTGAATACTTGCATGATGCCAGAATTTTTTTTTTCCTTCCTAAATATTCATTTGGGAAGACTTTGTCACTGTGGTAGATCATTAAAGGTCTCTAGCTGCCTTGTTTATTTTCCTTTGCACAATTTCACCTACCTGGTGATGTTTGTGATGAAATACAATGTATTTGTGCTGCAAAGCTTGGTGGGTTTGTTTATATATAAAGGCAGTCTCAAAGACTGGCACATTGCCAATAAAGTAAAAAATATATTAATATTCCAAAATAATTGTTTGAAATATGGATGGCATTATGGATATCTAGAAATTACACTGAGTAGTAAAGTCTATGCTACGTGGAGTAGCTGAGCAGAGGATTGCTCAAAGCAATACCTGTGACAAATGGCACCTTTGTATTGTCTATGAACGATGCAATGGCAGTACCAGTCTTTACAACTGGGGCAAATGATCTAAATTACAGATAATTTAGATTCTGTTGTTGAAGAATCATTACTACTAAAATATCTAACTTATACAAACTAAAGCCTTATATTAAATATAAAATAAATTGAGAGTAACAGAGAGGGTAAGGGAAATTAGGATTTTTACTGCTCTTTGAATATTCCCAGAAGTTTGGGAGTACCAAATATGTGATTATGCAATTGCTGTAATAAATGCAGCTGTGTTTATTTCACTGCATGGACCCAACAAACTGTACAAGGTAAGCATCAGTGTCTTGTTCATAAATCAGTAAAAAAACTGTAGCACAGTATGCAAGATAGATTTTCTTTCTCTTCCAAGTGTTTTCAGATTTGGCAGAGTACACATTCCTTAGAGAACTATGAACATGCCCAGTTTTAATAATTTCTAGCAAAATAAATCATTAGTTCAAGAAAAAAATATATTATGCTTTACTTAGTATCAGAGGAATCAACTTTTAAATACAGTGAAATCCAGCTAGAGAAGTTCTGTTTCGTTTTTTCTTAGAAATGAGGTGGAAGAAAGTGTAAAGAATTTCAGTGTATTTCAGGAATAGCTTCTTTAGAAGGAAAAAACATAGTTGATTGTATTTCGCTTCCTTCCAGGACTCACCCTTGTGGTCTCTTTCCAGAAGTTTGAATATTTAATCCCCGGTTGTATATACACAGAAAAAAAGAAATAAAACCAAAACAAAACTAAAGAAACAGTGTTACAATTATTCCAATTTGTCTCTTTGGTGTGTCAATTTTTCTGTGCTTTGCATTTAATGACAGCTGCAACTGCAGTCTTGAATACTAACACAATCATTGTGATCCACAATCCATTGAAGCCATACAGTCAGTCATTTTCCACTGAACTCTGTAACTCTACCATGCTTTCCAAATAGGTGGAGGGAGCTTATTAATATTCCTTTAAAAGGAGGTATCATTTGAACCCATTATTCTATTACCAATAATTTAAGAAAGCCTTAAAATAGAATTCTTCTTACAAATATCTACTGTACCATACTATAATTAACTATTAGTTATAAACAATAGCCTTCAGTGAAACCATGCTGCTCACATGCCCACTGTATTTCATCACTAATTTATTTTAAAAGCTCATATTTAAGACTTAAACATTTTTCTCCAAAGACCCTCTTTATCCTACATCAATATGCTGTCCACTGTCACAGTTGTCCTGTTTGGAGCTGAGAACTCTAGTTGCTATTCCTCTTTAGCATTTCTAACGCAAAGGAAAATGCTTCAGATGATTAATTTTTCCTTTGCTAATTAGAGTTACTGGAGTAAAATTATATTAAAAAGGAAACTTTAGAATACTGTTTAATGTCTGCATTGCTTGGAAACAGTTTTCTGTAAAGATATTTCTGTGTACACTTATTCTCTTTAGGGAATGGATTTGTGTTTGTTTTTAGTTCTGCATTTGTATATGTCTAACAAAACAGAGGCTGAAATTACAAACATGCTTTCCAATGTCTGCTTTTAGAGAACAGACATTTAGCCAGTGGAACTTCTCAGTAACATATCTTCTAGCCTGGAAAAAAAAAAAAGTCACTCGATGCTCTTAAAACATTGCAGCAGTTGTATTTGTACTAAACCACCAAGCTGTAGATTCTAAACAGCACAGAGAAATTACTCGAGGCTGACTACAAATCTGACCAGGAAAAATTGCAGACTGCAAATAACTCACAATCCTACTTTGACATTAAGATAATAATCTGATTTATATTTCTAGAATATAAGTTTATTTCTATAACTGTAAGTAAAAGAGCTGTATTTCATACTCTTAGCACATTCAATAAAGGAAACATAGCTGCTTGCCTTCACAGTTCTTGAAGGCATAATTTTCACAGATCTCACTTGGAAAAATTACTGGAGTTTCCTGAGCTGAAGTTTCCAAATGAGGCTTATAATTTTGGATATGAAGTTTACCACTGGGGAAAAAAAAAGAAAGAAAAAAAGAAAAAAGAAAAAAAAAACCAACATATTTGAGATAGTTTTGTATTGTGTGGCTTAAAAGGAAAATTGTGAGTTTGACCAGTTTTCTTTTAAGCCAAATGATCCATCCAAAAAAAACCACCTACAAATTCTTTCCCGTAAGCTATGAATTCATCATTGCCCTTGATGCCAGCAGAACCTTTGACACGGTGGATCACGTAGATACAGGTTATCTGCAGGAATCTACATTTCCTTTTTCCTCTTTTGTGTTGTATCCATCTGGTTTAGGGTTTGTGTGATAGGAATTGCATTTATTTGCTCCCTGAGTTTGTACAGAGTCTCACACCATTGAGATTCTTGCCCATGACATTCAGAGGTGTGTACAGGTGATTATGTCCTCAAGCCTATGTTTGTACATAGTGGAGGTGAAGCTGAAATTGCTTTGAAAAGTTAAATGTTATTTACTCAGCCTTCCCTGGCATGCCTGGGTTACTCTGTGCTAGTAATACTGTTCAGTGGCATCTCATGGAGACAATATGAATAGCAGTTTCTTCTTACTGACATGAAGTGTAAACACCAGCAAAGAAAATAAACCCATTTTTGTAGGCACTTAGCCGAACTATTAAAAAAACTGAGCAAGGATTTCATTTCAGTTGTGACCTTAAGGCTGTTGGTTTTTTTTTCCTGCAAGGTCTCGTTCCAGTATGGTCTTCTTGTGATAAATTACTGAACAGCTTAAAAAAGAGGTTACAGAAAAAAAAGAATGCACATTGTTTCTTTGTGATATGAGCTGCATGTCCTATCTTGTACTAAATTAATAATAAACATTATTCAATATTTAAAAGTGGAAAAGAGCAGGTGCCTGCTGAGAACAGGTGTTACCAATTTTACCTTAAATAAAATCCAGCAATCCCTTCCAAGTATTACTTCTATAATATGCATTAGAAAGCATACTTTGCACAATACATCCCCAGCTGGAGAGAAGAAGAACCTTTTGTCATGCATTTTCTGATCTGGTCTTGTTTCTAGAATTTACTCCCCATTTTGGTTTATAAGGGTTCATTTTAGCTGATTTTCATAGAATCCTGTAAACACCATAATGATAATTTTAGAGTGATTGTAAATATTGTTCTATTTACAGTGAGTAGCCCAGTGACTACCTGCAAAAATAATTCTGCAGGCTGCTCAAAGGGAAGAATTTGCTGAAGGTTTATTTTAATTTATTTTAAAACTTCATATGAAGTTCATTGTTGTCAATTACTGAACATGCATGCAGGAGTGGTGCCATGTTATCCCAGATTTTTCTCATGTCTATCAATGGGTTGAGTCCTGTGAGAAAGGTTTTATTACAATAAAATTAGTGAAACTAAATTATTTAATTATAATGTAGATGGAATTATTTTATTATAATGTATTTTAACGTGTAAACAAGCATTGTCCAAGCAAGACAGTGTGGTGAGATGGAGATCAGCCATCATCTTTATCCTTCAGAAAACCCTACTCTTTTTACAACATGCCAACATCTAAAACCATGGAAACCATTTTGAAATAATTCTAAAGGAGAACACCTTAAGCACTAGGGAACCACCATTGCATTTATGGATAATCTTAGTTTTACATCCCTGACAGAGTCTGACAAATTTTATTGGTTTGGGACTGTACCTGAAATACTGGTTGTGCTGGCAGAACCAATGACAGACTTCTTCCTTTTCCACCTGGAGTACTGGGATTGCTAAAACAACTAAAGTACAGTTCTGAAGAGCTTTTTTATTTGGGATCTTAATGCATATTACAAATATTTAAATATTTAGAGGAAGGTAAATGTAACTGTACAATAGCTTCTATATCTTCTGAACACATAAAAATATTAACATGTTCTTAAGCAACTAAAAATTGTATAAGGAAAAGCTTCTTCACCAGGATAGTAATACACTACTGGAGCAAATTGCCTGCAGGGGTTGTAGAGTCTCCATTCTTGAATGTTTCAAGGCCTGGCCAGACAAAGGCAGAGCTGGCCTGATGTGGCAGTAGCCCTGCTCTGAGGAGGAGGCTGTGCTAGAGAACACTGGTGCAGATTTCATCCTAAAAAATTTTCTAGACAGGCTGGATAAAATCTGGGAACCTGGTCTATGCACACAGTTGACTCAGACCTCATGATGTCTCTTACAAACTGAGTTAGCTCATGCTGCTATGACCTCCAGAAGTGCTTCCCAACCACTATTACTTCCATGATACTGTGGATGTGAAATCCAGACTAACTAGTGAATATATTTATAACATTCTTTAAAAATAATTTTCCAGGTGTCCATGCAGGAGCTGAAGAGAGAGTTGGAAATGCTTAGGCAGGAATTGAAGTCCCCAGGCTGAACTGAAGTGGGGATCCTGGACTCCTGGGCAGTGGAGTAGGGGTCAGGTGGGGCTGTCCAGGGACATTTGGGCCTCAAAGGCCTAGTTCTTGGGATAACTGCTGCCTTCCAAGGGATTCAGCAAGTCCCTTCTGTTCTCCCTCCTTCCTCCCTCGTCACTATGTCCTGGCTGCCTGAATTACCACACTGCTGGCCCAAGGACGTCCTTTATTCTTCGTCCACATTCAGGTAAAATATTGGTTCAGTTCTTAAGCAGTTCATGTATTTAATGTCTTGGTAGCTAATCAAGTATTTATTTTTTGCAATCAGAACACTTCATACGCACACAATGCTGTTGGAGGTTTTAAACTGCCTGTTCTTGTGTAACAGCACTGATTTCAATGGACTATTCATATTAGAGATGTGGAAACTGATCAATAATAGCACATAAATCTAATGATTTATATGATCTTATATATGATCGAGGCCTAGTTCTTGGGATGACTGCTGCTTTCCAAGGGATTCAGCAAGTCCCTTTTGTTCTCCCTCCTTCCTCCCTCGTCACTATGTCCTGGCTGCCTGAATTACCACACTGCTGGCCCAAGGAGGTCCTTTATTCTTCATCCATATTCAGGTGAAATATTGGTTCAGTTCTTAAGCAGTTCATGTATTTAATATCTTGGTAACTAATCAAGTATTTATTTTTTGCAATCAGAACACTTCATACGCACACAATGCTGTTGGAGGTTTTAAACTGCCTGTTCTTGTGTAACAGCACTGATTTCAATGGACTATTCACATTAGAGATGTGGAAACTGATCAATAATAGCACATAAATCTAATGATTTATATGATCTTATATATGATCATATTCCTTCACTTAGTATAATGATAGTGTGGGGAGAGAGATACAATGTAAGTATGCATGCTGACACATTTTCAGTCACTTTTCTTGAGGACATATCCATCACCAATCAGTAAAGAGTACATGTGTCTAACCCACGCAATTTTACATCCGTATTACTCCAGTGGTAATTAGTTATATGTATAATTTCAACTTTGCTGCATTGTTCTGCACATTTATCTGGCTGACAGATACATATTCACCTTGTTATGCTGCTCCTCACAAACCAGCAATAAGTACTTTCCTTCCTATGAGCAGATAGATCCCAGACCGTGCTCTTCTCTGGAAGGTGCTGCTACAGCAATGTCAGGATTCCATGAGTACAAGGTGCCAACCTGTGAAATACATCTGAAATTAATTACAAAAGCAAAAGTACCCAGTGCTTTCATCACTGTCTTGGAAGCCTTTAGAACCGACTTGCCATCTCATGTTAACTGAATAGGGTTTTCAGAAAGAAGAATCTGATTTTATTTGCATGCATATCTCAATACAAAGTACAGACTTAACTTCTTTGAAGTTCTCCTTCAAAGCATCTTCAAAGGTGGGCCTCTAGTTTGTAAGGAGATATACATGTAAATAAAATAAATATTCAATTAAGTTTTTAATTTGCTGCTTTAACAATAACATTGTTGCCATTAAAACACTGTTACCCTTGGAGCATTTCAGTCAACAAGTATACACAAATGTACACTGTAATGCATGGTGGAGTTGTCAGAAAAAAAAAGCCTTTTAAAGGAAGAAAAAAGCCTTTCCTGGACCATGAATCATTATCACAATACAAAATTAGACAAAATCTCAGATAGAGATAGTCCAAAACATGCCTTTTTCCTCCCTCAAACTCTATTTGATTCTAGGCAACAGTGTTATCTGCAATAGGATTTCTCGTAACAAATCAAGACCATACTACCTTTAATTCTTTGCTCTTAACTTACTATTATATTTTAAAATAAAATAATTATTCACTACAGAATTATTTACTCTGTGAAAACATAAAGTCTGAGGCTTTCCAATTATCTGTCCTGGTAGGCTCTGTTAAATCAGATATAAAAATAACAGAGGCACCTTAATAATAATTCTAATGTGATGTAGTGTGCAGGGATAAGTAATTCACTTGGAGCAAAATATTTCTTGCATGCTAAAATTTATTGTCTTTTCTGTAGTATTTGTTCCCTCCTACTGTGACACTAAACTGAAGTAGGGTTAACTGTGGAATCCAACTGTGTCCTGAATATGAAAGTAATTTTATTTTAAAAATGCTTAGTGATGGAAACATTTCCCCTTTATTTAAAAACAGACCATCAGTCATTCTGTTTCAACTGCTTTGGTAGAAACAAAGGACACCCAGTCACCTTCCATCACACAGAACACCTTTAATCACACGGAGAAAACAAACCACACCTCTATATACCAACTGCAAGGCAGGTACATTTACTTGCTCATATAGCATGTGAGAAATGAGCTGCATGAACACAAACATTCCCAACATTTCTCCATTACAATGGAGAAGCAGTATTTCTCTCATACAAATGGTTGCAGAAATCTGCCTGTAAGTCTCAGTTTGTCCACTTTTTGGTGGAGAAGCAGTATTTCTCTCACACAATTTTCCCAAATGGTTGCAGAAATCTGCCTGTAAGTCTCAGTTTGTCCACTTTTTGTATCCCCCTGTATATTTGTACACACACATATATGTATGTGTGCAAATGAGGATTCTGCTTGGGCAGCCCTGTGACTGGCTCACAGCCCGTGTGACTTTTGCTAGCTCTTGTTTCCCTGTAGCGCATGCCAAACCAGATACCACAAGCCCTTTGTATTACAGAATCAACTGTTTCAGCTTCTCTACCTGTCCCTCAAGTCTTGTGCCACTGCCTTTTTGTGTAATGCATCTCCAGTGCATTCTCAGTTGCCTACATGCAAAGAGCCTCAGGTTGTTTATTCCCGCAGGTGAGCTGTCAGTGTATCGCTAATCTATCACTCACCTCTTCCAACAACTCTGGTCACAGTGTATCAGAACTGATCCAGCTCCTCAGACCCAAACTGTGTCCCACTGCAAGGAATTACTTTGTCTATAGGGCGACCTTCAGTAGACATTCGGTCCCTGTCATTCACATGAGAAACACTCCAAATGGAATCTCCTTTTGACAGACAATCTCCCCTTTTGGGTCTCCAGATGGCCACTGGGTCTCACAGCTGTAACATCCCATCCAAGTCTCAATGAGACACTGCTATTTAATAGCCCTCAGGTCTAATTCAAGGTCCATAAAAAGGTTCATACCCAGTATCAGGGTATGACTGGAGAATCATTCTCCTGGTATCACGGACAGTTTAGACAGAGATAGGGATGCATTTTAGGTCCTGCACACCTGTTAAGTCATGATGTAGCTTCATACTGAGACACACACGTGCAAACACCAGCAAAGCTTCTGGTCAATGTTTTATCACCGTGGTTGATGCGGATTATAGCACCTCTCACAGCTGATGTGCGAATAATGTCTGAGAGTTTTCCTCACAAAACATACCGCAATGAACAACACGCTTCTCAAGTCAAAAATAAGATCTCATTGCAGGTTTAAGAAATTCAAGCTGACAAGTTGTAGAGATAGTTGATAAATTCATTTCTCTAGGTCACAAACTACTTTCACGTGGGGAGAAAACAGCTCGGGCTACCAGCCACAGGTAGGAAAGGTGTGCCGACCATTCCAGTCCACAAAGCCACGATCGGCAGGGAGCACTGAGGTGAGAAGCGACGGCCAGAAACGCAACAGCGACAGCACCAGGAAACAGCCTTGGTGGGGCTGGGCTCCTTAATTACTCAGGCTAGGTAGGCACACCCTGCTAATTATACTGCCTGCCTTGAAAATTAAGTTCCTGCAAGCCAAGGACTCAGGACTGAAATCTAGGTCGGAAATGACACTGAGAGCTGCATCCAGCTCAGCGTAGCAGCGGGGCTCCTCGTTTATCTGGGACGACACCCGGGCCGGGCACATCTGTGGCGGGGACGCGGATGGCCGCTCCTTGCCCGCGGCAGCCGCTCCCGCGGGCGGTGCCTCGGCAGGCGGAGCCGGGAGCCGGCACCGGGAGCCGGCACCGGGAGCGGCGGGAGCGCGGGGAGGCGCTGCCCCCTGCGGGCGGGCACCGGCACTGCCGGGGCCGTGTCCCTGCGGCTGACACCCGGGCACGGCCCCGGGCACGGCCCGCCGCGGGCTGATGGCCGCTCCGCTCCGTCCCCTCCAGCCTGCAGGGCTGCGGGGGCACGGGAACAATTAGGTTGGGAGACGCCTCTGAGACCATGGAGTTAATGTGTGACCGAGCAGCGCCTTGTCAGCTGGAGCGCGGCCCTCAGTGCCCCGTCCAGCCTCGCCTTTACAGCCCGCGGGCCGTGACTCCACCGCCTTCCCGGGCAGCCCGCTCCAATGGCTAGTCACCCTTTCTGCGAAGAAATTCCTCCTGATGTCAAACCTAAACTTGCCCTGGCTCAGCTAAACACTATGTCTTCTTGGCTGGAACTTGCTAGCCCATACAGCTCCATGTGAATATAGTGAGTTCTCCCAGCCTGTCCTGGGGAGAATTCCTGCTGCTGGCCCTATCTGGGGACAGCGATGCCTTGCAACACCTGAGGATCATTTCCCGGCGGGCTCGGCTGCCCCTGTATAAGCACAGCTCAACTGGCTGTGAACTTTTGCTAATAAACACAGGTAACAAAGGCTACAAATGAGTCGGGCCCCCGACTGGGGCTCCACATAAATCATTAGTGTGAGGTGCCCGCTGCTCAGTGAAGCCCTAAAAGCAAAGGCAGCCGCGGCCTCTTCAGTACAGAGCGGGTTGCGGCTGGGGTGCAATTACAGGCAGGAGATGGAGTGAGCAGGGGAGAAGGCAGACCTGGGCAAGGACCGGGTCGGCAGCGCGGTGCTTTAACACGTGTGGACTTGGATCAGATATTTCGGGAGAAACCCTTGGCCCTGACCGGGGGCCCGCAGCCCGCCCACCGCGCAGCGCCGCGAGGCGTTCTGGGAGCTGTAGTCCGCCCGCGGGGGAGACGGCGGCTTGGGGCGGGGCTCCCACAATGCACCTCGCGGCGCCGCCGGGCCGCCCCGCCGTCACGTGATCCGCGAGCCGGGACGGGCCGGGCGCTTCCGCGGGGGTCCGCGCGCGCTGCGGGGGGCGGGGCTTCGCTCAGGTAGGGGGCGGGGCCTGCGGGGGGCCGGGGCCGGGGCCGGGGCTGAGGCTGAGGGAGGGACGGAGGGTCCGTGCTGTTCCCGCTGCTCCCGCTGCTCCCGGAGCGCAGCCCGCGTCCCGAGCCCCCGCGGTGATGGAGCGGCGGTACGGGTACGGGCTGCCCGGGCTGCGCGCAGGGGGCTCCTCATCCCGGGAGGTAGCGGCGGGTCCGCGATGGCGCCCGGGGTCACGTCGCCGTGCCCGCGGCGGCCTGTGCCCGTCCCGAGGTGTAACGGGTGCCAGAGGCGTTCCCGGCGGGAGGTGGGAGGGAGCGCCCGGTAACCGCACACGGTGGGCCGTGCGTGCGGGGCCGGGCGGGGCAGGGCCCGCCGGTGGTGCCGGGGTAATAACCATAACAACCAGCAGTAATAACAACACCACAAGCAGCAATAACAATACAATAAGCGAGTCACGGCAGTACCAGCGAGAGCTGCAGCAGTAATAGCAGGGTAGAAGAGCAGTGACAGCAGCTGCGTCACAGCGTCCCCGTGCCACAGCTCTTGGCGGGGTTTGGCCTGAGCAGTGGCGGTGTTTCCGAGGCGCACTCCACGGGACACAGTGCTTGGGATCATTGGGAGGTACCTGTTGGCTGATGGAGGTTTTAAGTCTTGCCCTTTCTGCTCATCAAGCAGGCCAGGCAGGTTCTCCTGAAAGCTGGGTTCTCTTGCAGAAATGAGTGACTGCTCATCTCTGAAGGAACTACAGGTTTCCTTTCCACGAGCTGTCTTTCCACTTGCTTTTATTGTGAATGCCACTTTTAATGGATTTTTCCTCAATTTTTTTTCTTCTCTATGAAGACATTAGTCTAGATGCAGTAAATTGGAAGAAATGGAAGAAAGGAAGATCAAGAGGAGGAGCCCCAAATCATCTTCCAGTCACTCTGCTCAGGTTGCTAACTCCAAGAAAAGCTCAGTGCCAGTCAGTAAAAGTACAGCCTTTTCCAACCCTGCCCCACAGCCTGCCGTACAAAAACCAAAGCTAAAACGGTAAGCTCAGGGCGTCTGCAGACTTAGCGGGAGTGAGAGCCAGAACCTAAGACAGTCTAAAGGTTGTTCAGACTGGCTGTGACACAAGAGTTTCAGACTTGTGAAAAGTTTTGATGATGTGTCTTTTTTAGCAACATGATTTATGTTTAATGCAATGTGATGGTTATTTTACAGCAAATGAAGTGTTTTGCACTTTTCTTGTAAGCTTAATGAAATGTTACACAGTGCTGTAAACCCATACCAACAACAATTTAGCTGAATGTAGCCTGATGTGACTGGTGAAAGACACAAGCTGGGTGATCAGATTTGGGCATCATATGGGGAAACAGTAGAGCCCCAGATGTGCAGCTGTGAGCAACAAATAAATATTACACGACTGCAAGGTTGGAACTGACAAGTACGGCAGGAAATGAAGGTCATAAATTAAACAGGATGAGCTAGAACTGGAATTTCCAGGTGTTTTGTGATTTGGGAACCTCTCAGTTGGGGCAGAGTAAAGAGAGACATTCAGTTCTTCAGAAGGCACCACATCAGAATAGTTTGTGTTTTGTTGATGATACATTGGTTTCAGTTTGAGAACATTAATTTACCTCTGTTTCTTGGCTGTGGCAGACACAGTCGATAAATAAATGAAGAGGAACTTTAAAGTGAAATGTGAGTGGAGAGAGGCAGCAGAATTGACTGACCTCTGAGTTTTAGGTGAAGATTAAATACAGAACTGTCAGCATCAGCACAGAGAGTCTGTTTGAGGGATGCAGTATTTGCCTGATGAATAATGAATTTCTGCAATGTAAAATCTATACATTATTTTTCAGGAAAACTGTGTTAATACTTAGAGGGAAATATTAGTAAATACTAATGTGCTATAAATCGGTGGCTTCTGCAGTTGACTGAACAGTCTGCTCAACATTCTCCTGGGATTTACTAGAAATTAATTTATTGCAGTCCACAAGATTGTCTAGAGAAGAAAATGTCCTTTTTGCTTTAAGTTCTTGCCATTCTGGCACAATTGTTAAACTCACCAAGCAGTGCTGATACAGACAATTGTCTGAACTTTCCAAGCAGGAGAGCTAATTGACATGATAATGTGAGGATGAACTGCTGTTGTGATAATGGAGTAAGAGTATTTAATTAATTTTCACTTTATCTGCAAGAATGCAATGAAGTAAGTTTTCCAAGACCAGTAGTGTATTTTATTAAACATTAGAATTGGGTAGAAAAAATGGATGACCTGTCTGTTGTACAAACCATTAAGTCTGAAATTGAAGCACAACCTAAACTGAGTTGCTCTGAGTTGAACTGGGTATGGTGATTGTTGGGCTGCTGGTTGTTTCTATAGCATATGGTCTATATGATGTTTTACAGACTACAGAAGCTCTTGGTCTGGACAAAGAATTATTATTTCCCATAAGAAAGAGAGACTTTACAGAGCATGGGAAGAGTAGGGCTTACTGTGCTTTAAATCCCATTATCTTCACTAATTAAATCCTCTTTTTTAAGTCTGTGATTTTTTTTTAATATCCCATAGTATTTTAAATTAAAATTTTTAGGCTCACATTTTTTCACTGGATCAAGTTCTGAACAATTCATCGTAAGGCTGCAGGACAGCCTCTTACCTAAACTGTATTAGGATGCAGTCTGTCTGTCTGTCTCTGGGTCAGAGATGGAACGTACCATGCTTCTCACTGGTAGCTGTGTGTTTAATTTCCATATTGGTTGTGTGTTCACAGGGATTTAATATGGTTATTATTTTTCATCCATGTAGTTTCATCATGGGCACATGGTGCTCTGAATAAGTGCTGTGTATGGGAGATCCAGGAATTTTGATGATTTTCTTGCAGGAAGGCTTGTGGAGTATTTTTAGCAATTTGATGTTCGGGCATGGACTAGGTTCATTTGGTATATTGGAGTAGTGGGAGAGTGGTTTTGATGGTGAGATTTACAAAATTGGGATGTTATTTGTGGGTTGAAAGAAAGAGCTCTAAGAAAATTTATGTGGAAGCAAGGTTACCTTCCAAAGCTTATAACCAGCTGTTTTCCACATGGGTTGGAGTCTATAGGTGTTTGTGGCAAGAGGAGATTTTTGAGGGGGTTTCTCTCTGGCTTGCAGATGCTTTTTGGGTGATTTTATGTAGATGGTGTCTGCCTGAGGAAGTGGTGGAATCACCATCCCTGGAAATGTTAAAAAATCGTGAGTGTGGCGCTTGGGGACAAGGGTTAGTGGTGAACATGGCTGTGCTGGGTTAATGGTTGGACTCAGTGATCTTAGAGGTCTTCTCTGTGCCAATGCCCTGCGTGTCACTGCTGGGTCATGCTGGCCCACTTCAGATTACTAAGATGGCCATCACAGATGTGGTCCATTGATGGTTCCTACTGTGAGCAGGAAAGCAGATTGTTGGAACCCTTCATTTTGCAGCATCAAAATGCTGAGATACTGATGTTCTTTATTTGTAAGACAAGATGGTGGTCCAGTATTTGTCCTAAAAGCAGTGACTGAAATATACACTGTGTATTTCCCATTTAATTTTCAAAGCTCAGATGTACACTTCCTTACATTTAAAATTTACAGTGAAATTGAAAGCAGGAAATAATACTTGTTTTGTGCAATTATTTTTTTTAGCGTAATCAAAGAGAAAGCCAAACCTCCAGGAGGTGAAGCAAAAGGGGCACAGGCAGCACCAATCCAGCATTCTTTTCTCACAGATGTATCAGATGTCCAGGAAATGGAAAGGGGACTTCTGAGTCTCTTGAATGACTTCCACTCTGGCAAACTTCAGGCATTTGGTAAGTGCATGAATTGTGTCTGTACTGTAGTTGTTTTTTGTAGCTGTACAGTGCTAACATCTGCAAACAAGTGTGCTGCGTGGACAGACTGCCAGCTGTCAGTTGGACTCTGCCACATGAAATCAACATCATTAATACATCTTACTGCATTTTTAAATTACAGTCCCATTGTAAGGTTGTGTTGTGAGGTTATTTATATGTCATTTAATTATTCCTGCCAGTGGGGAAGCACCTTTCCTTAAGATACCAAGTTTAAAATCAGTTATTTTTGTAGGAAGAAGTAACTGTATTTAGTGCCCAGTTTTGTTAGTCCCATTGTAAGGTTGTCTGTGTTGTGAGATTATTCATATGCTATTTAATTATTCCTTCCAGTGGGGAAGCACCTTTCCTTAAGACACCAAGTTTAAAGTCGATTATTTATGTAGGAAGAAGTAACTGTATTTAGTGCCCAGTTTTGTTGCATATGAACATTTAAAACTGTTGGTAACAACTTTTATGAAATTCAATGCAAGCTGCATTTTACCCAGGTTACTGTTCTGTCTTAGCTTCTTAGTATTTTTACAGCCTCAGAGTTGATGGAGGTTTTAGAAGAAACATTGCACATTTTTGCTTCTTTTCCCCCTTGTACTAAGTAGAAAAATACATGCATACTTTTGCAGGAGTTTAGTGTTACATCAGTGTGTCCATTTCACACTGATTTTACAAAAAAACCTGAGAAGTTTGTATTCTATAAACCATCTGTTCCAAGAAAGCAACCCTTAGATAAATCAGAATTGGAAAGAAGGGTTTTTTTACTAAAATTTAAGTTAAAAACCAGGGCCTTTCTGAATCAGAGAAAAATTCAAGAGTATAGAAGAACCACATGCATTCTAAAAAACTCAGAACATTGGGATAGCCACTGTAAATTCAGCACAACACAACATCCAATAGGATGACAAACTTCAGTAGTGAAACAGTGAGAAATCATCAAGAAAGTAAACGTACTTATAAAATTGATGTTTAAATTCTCTGATGGAAAAAGCTGCATCTGCACACCTTCATTTTCTCTTTTGGGTTTCTTTATGTAATAAAGTTTTTGCTTGTTGTTTTAGGAAATGAATGTTCCATAGAGCAAATGGAACACGTGCGGAGTATGCAGGAGAAACTTGCTCGCCTCAATCTGGAGCTCTATGGGGAGATGGAAGAACTCCCTGAAGACAAAAGAAAACTAGCCAGTGATTCCAACCTGGATAGACTGCTGTCAGATGTAAGTACTGGGAAGGTAGAAATCATGGAACTTAGCCCACAGCAAAGCTCAGTTCAGGAAAATACCGCTCCTGTGTGCGCAGTGATTTACAGTTGAGGAGAAGGTAGCTCTTCGATGAACCAAGGTGTGCCCTGCCCTCCTCTTGGTTCTGAGAAAACACAGGAGTTGTTTTCATTTGTTACAGCTGCTGGTTGCTTTGGGGCAGGGAGCAGCTGGCTGAAAGCTGCCTGAGCATGTCAGCCTGCTTAGGGACAGCCCATGTACTAGGGAACTACAACCACTTTCCCTGCAGTCCATCCTCCTGCATCTGGGGAAGGTGACACATAACAAGGAATATAGATCTGTATATTCTACACTTTGTCTAGTGTATTTCCATAAAAAACAGAACTGTTAAAATGTCTTTAAATTTCTTGAGATCAGTAGATTTAAACTTAATTTGGAACTTAGCTCATTGTATAGAATTTAGTGTAGGTTTGATTTGATTTTTGTAAGAAATCATACATTTCAGCCCAAACTCTTAGTTATTTCCTTCATTGTTTTAATGTATTTATTTCAGCATACCAGCATAATTGTTGCATTTCTTTGACTAACAGAAGTGCCATTTTTCATATTTTCTACATTTACATTGCAGCTAGAAGAACTAAATTCATCTATGTATCCTTTTTCTAAAACATTTATTTTGCATTATATTTACTAACTGTAGTTAAATTGCAGTGTGTTTCCCTAGTAACTGTTGTCTTTACAAGAGTCAGATTCCTTTGATAATGCCTTTGTGTTGTTTGTTTTTTAATTTTGCACAGAATCAAAGTGCAAATCCAGGTGTTTATTTTGCACATTCCTCTGAGCACTGCAGGACTCAGTACCTAGAGTTGTAGTTAATTGTGATGCTGTGCTTCTAAATTAGTACTATAATACAGCATCAATTTTTAGGTTCTTCCAATACATAAGTGACTGTATCTTAACACATTTAATTATAGGTTGTTTTTTCACCTGGTGCTTTATTTAGCTACCATGTACCACCTGTGTACCACAGTGTGTTGTCAGTGGCAAAACCCATCAGCAGCAGGGTCTTTCTGCATGCATGTTATTGAGACATTCTGGAACAAACATCCATAGTAATATTCCTTCAACAATATTCAGAGGCATCTGTCCCACTGATAAGTAAATTCTATTACCTTTTTTTTTTCTAGAAATGTGTGTGGTTGTTTATCACTGCTTCACTGTGGAGAGTGAGCTGACCTAATTTTTTATTTCTAGGGTCACGTACTTCAGCAGAGCTTAGGTAACTGAACAAATGTGTGCTCTTAGGCCACAGGGAAGATAAAGCTGAATGTCTCAGCTTGTCTTTCACACTGTGCTTTTGATAAGCCAGGATGGCAGCGGAGGAATGTAGCACTCTGCTTATGCTGCAATCTGGTTATTTCTGTTTTTACACACTTTGTATGCACCAAGGAGGCAAGGCTCGAATTTCTGGGGCTTAATATCCTGCACTGGTATCTACATTCCCTGCATATCCGTGGAAAGCTCTTTAAGGCAGTCGTCATAAAGAGGACAAGTGGAATGTGATAATAATATGTAATAGTGATAAAAATAATCTGCCATCACCTTTGATCCCCAGGCTAATGCTGGAGGTACGTAATGCTCAAGTGTCATTGAGAAATATTAATGTGCTGGTGGGGAACTAGCATAGGACTCACCACAACAGAGTTTGTCTGGACTGGTGCATACCCCAGCGTAAGCAGAGTTTTGTGTAACACTGCTGTCTTGTTTATGCCTATCTGTATGTGAAAGTGTTACTCCTTAATGATTTGCTTCAGCCAAAAGCTACATTTAGCCGATGCTCAAGATATTCCAAATGGTACTACAGGCTGAGAGAGAACATCTTTGTCAATCTGGATTCTCCAGCTTTGCTTTGTTTATCTGGACAATGGAATCAAGAAGAGTTGTGACTTTGTGTTGTTTTTTAATTTTACACAACAAAGAATCAAAGTGCAAATCCAGGTGTTTATTTTGCACATTCCTCTGAGCACTGCATTATGTCAGGGCTCAATACCTAGAGTTGTAGTTAATTGTGATGCTGTGCTTATTATTGCCTTACTTAACAGAAAAACTGGAGAAACTTGGAAATATATTTCTTCTGCTCAGTGTTCATATGGTTGCAAGTGGTACATGTATATAAGTTTATTGGCATTTCTCCAGTTTTTATGAAGGTAGTGATAATGTTGCCTTTCTGATCATTATACAGACAATCTGCTCACTATCTCTTTAGTGTTTTGTTGATTGGTGATGTCACAGATTAATTTATTGTTAATAAAGTGAAAAGCTTTAAATACAGTATGTTTCATTTGCAGAAGCTGCTATTGGAAGCTGAGTTTTAGCATTGTCTGAATGTCTGCAGAGTTTACGTTTTTCCTTACTATGAATAATTATAAAATCTCACCAAATTAAAATTAGCATGCATGCTTAGCAGTCCACAAAAATTAAGTATTGTGAAATTCCAAAATTGGGTAAATAGTTACTGTTCAATAAATCCAGGATAATCAATTTTGTAGTTACTCTGATGTTATAAATAGGCTACTGTTGTTATAATCTTTCTGTGCACAGCCAGAGGGGAAAAAATCTGTATTAGTGTAAAATCAGGCTGATTTTAGATCCAAAATTTCTATCTTGGTCCATCAAACCATGCCTTTGGTTCTAGATTTATTTTATATTCAGTTTTTAGGTAACACATTCAGATTCCACACTGATTTTACACTTACTGAACAAGGAATAGAATCTTTATCCTTCTACCTGAATGCAAAGCTTTCATCAGCCCAGAGTGGGCACGTGGCCAGGGAATAGAAGATTTCTTTTGTTTGGCACCTTTGGAGAAGAGGCTCCTTCAGCCACAAGATGTAGTTTTGGACGGTGCAGCACCAAGCCTGCAGCACACTGGGGACAGAAGGATCCTTTAACCAGCACTGAGTGCTCTGGCTACAGATTCATGCAAATCTCCATGATTTACAAACCAGTAGGGATCCCAGTGGTTGTCCCCTCAGGTTGTTCTTGTTCTTTAGGCAATTTATCTCCCTCGTTGCCAAGATTCTCTAGGAGTTTGCGTGCTGGTAAATGTACCTAGGAGCCCCTGCCTGCAGCTGGGTACGTATCTGTGATGTTGTGAAATCCAAAGAAGAGAACTAGAATACAACCAGCTTCTCACAGAGTGAAGCCAAAGTTGATGTTTGTTCTCTGCATGCACACCTCTGGCCAATAATTGGGCAATTACCATTTCTGCACAGCACCTTCTCACATCAGCACTGTGCCCTTGTTTCTGGGCAGACTTCTGAACAAGCAGCAAATAAGTATCATCTTTTAGCCTCGTGCCTCATACCAGGTGTGGCAAACGTCACTAGTAGAGCTGCAGTCATACAGACAAAATTGTATTCTTGCAGCTCACTTGGATGCAGGAGCAGAGCACGTGCTCACTAGCAGGCTCTTGCCAGCAAGGGCAGTGTATCAGCATTGTAACACTCGTCCCAAACCACACTTTCAATCTCAGCATTTAGATATTCTATATTAGAGGCAGCTCTTCTCCATTTTTGGACTCTGACATCAAACTGCTTAGGTTTATTATTTCAAATCACTTACAAACATGCTGGATGTCCTGATCTTGTTTCTGTAGCAATGTATGCAAGGATAGAGGGTATAATTTGAGATACAGACATAAACAAATACCTTCCTCAAGCAGCTGTTTAGAATTATACACGAATTAGCCCCTTCAATCATTTTAAGCCTGTGGGTAATTACAAGTCACAAAGAGTGCATTAATTGCAAATAATTGAGAAATTAGGAAATTCTTTTCCCCTTACCTCCTCCTGGATACAACTTTGTGTCTTTGACACAGTCCATTAATGGTTGGTGCTTATTAGCTTCTAGATTCATACAAGAAAATTTTGTAGCAAGACTTTTGAGATACTGAACTCTTTTATGTGGTAATGAGCTAATCACATTTCTGGGCTCCTGCAGGAAAAGGAAAAAAAAAATTACTGTAACATATTTGTGGAAAGTCTTTTGTAATTAGAAAAGTATGTAAGTGGCTGCAGAAAATGAGCTCATTTTCTATTATGTTGTTTCCTGAAGAGCTGTTTATGGAGACTAAAGTGTATTAACTAAAGTGTTCAGTATATTTACCAACATGAGTTTAGGCCAGTGCTGTGGTTTAAAAACTCACACTGATAAATGGGTTTGGTGTTTGGAAGAAGGTGCTCTTTGCTGCATCATTGTGGGGAATCTGGGACACAAGTTACATTCTCCTCTATACTTCCAGTTGAAGGCAGCAACACTGGAAGAAACAGATGGGCTGAGACTATTAGTGCATGGCATCACATGGTGCCATTATGGTGTCACTGCCAACATTTTGGGGTTTTTGACAATGCCTATGCAGCACGAGGCTTGCTGCTTCCCCTGATATGATTCATCCTTCTTGGTGAGGGAGGAAGGAGTGTTTGCTCAGGAGGTAGCAGGGCTCACTGGCAGAGCTCCGCAATAGATGTGGACGGGGACTGGGACAGTACCAGGCTTGTTGCTGGCAAGATGTGGGATGAGATGCAGAGGTCAGAGGGACAGGGTGGTGGCAAAGGTCCTCTGCTGCTCCCAGCTGTGCTGGCCCCACTGGAGCACACCTGCAATCCCAGGGACTTGTCTGGTAGCAGAAGCCCACAGGAAAACACCAAGGAGGAAACATGTCAAAGAAATTAAGGATCACTCCTTTGGGAAATATTGATTCTGCAATGAGACCAGACATTGCAGATTTCTGAATCAGCACTGAACTTTGTTGAAATAAAGCTTTACAAAGAGACTTGTGGCACACATCCACAAGAGCTGCACAACCCTTTCTCCTAAGTAAAAAAAAAAAAAAAAAAAAAAAAAACCGTATATTTTTAGTAGTTGATGTTAGATATAAATTTTAAATTGTAAAAATTAGTCATTGTAATAGACCATAATTTTCCCACTATTTAGAAATAGTAAGATTAATATGAAACCTCCAACTTGCAGCTATTTAATCATATTAAACCAACAAAAACCAGAACATGAAATAATAACAAGAACAATTCCCAGCAAACTGAGAGGCTGGGACCAGACTGAATGAATGAGTAGTTTGCAAATTATCTGATCAACCCAATCAATGCAATATTGCAGAATCAAGCCGAAATACTAAAACAGATATAGTCTAACAGTTAAGCAAGTGCTAATACAAGAAATATTATACAGAACTCTAAAAATTGCAATGCATGTGTGAAGGAAAACAGGTGTATGTTAGAACAAAAATCTATGCCATCTTCATGAAAATTTTAAACCCAAAGTCTTACTTTACAATCCAAATTATATCTACTTTCAATTTTAGACACTACTCACTGTGGATTAATTCAGATCAAGACAGTTTTGAGCTCTGACAAGTGAAATGTAACCCTCTGCAAATCAATATGTAATAATCTTTTATACAAGAGAAAATAAAATCTACATGAAGAGGTATTTGTAAAAAGTTTTAAAACCTAAAAAAAAACCCCCAAAAATCAATGTTCTAAAAAGCTAGAGGAAAAAAGGATAAAAAACACTGGCAAAATTGGTACTTTTGACATGAAAAGTTCTGAGACGTTATCAATTTTAGCACGTTTTTTGGTTAGCAAATTCACTATGGAGGTAATGTCATAAAAAACAGAATCTGTCAAAATTACCAGCCTCTTGATTTTGAAAAAAATGACATGTGACTAATTACTGTTTTTCCACAGAACATCTTGCTTTAATGCTACTTTATCCCAAAAGGCTAAACGCAAAGAAAACCAGGGAATATGTGCTTTTTAGGTACACTTCTACAGCAAAAGGATCTCCTGATTGGTCTACGATCTCTTGGTTCCTCTGGATGAGAAAGCAGGTGACAAAATTCCTTCACAAGTGCAGTGAAAGACAATGGATTGAAGCTCTAGAAGAAAGGTTTGTTATAAACTGAACCACTCTTCTTCCAAAGGCAGGATATGTAACAGAAAAAAAACAAGTAACATGCTCAAAGCATAGCACTTCTGCATTTTCTGATAGAATACAATGAATTACAACTTCCTACAAAATTCCTTTCATCTGTTTCTTGAAATACACTCTGTATTTCCATATCTTGATTAACTCAAGCTTTCTATCAGCTCAAGCTATGTAAAATAAGGCACAGAAGCACTTAGTAGAGTGCTGAATTTCATAGCATTTTAATGAAACACACTCCTAAGTTAACACAGGGATTCCCAAAGTATTTCCTTTGCTTTCTGCAGAGAAATCATATATTGCTGAAGCTCCTTACTATACATAAATTTCTTGCTAAGTCTGACACACCCAGTCAGGGATGCTAAGCCTTCAGAAGCCCTTAGGTGAGTGTTCCTAAGCTGTTGTAATGTTTATTCCACTTCCTGCTCCTCCAGCTCTCAGGAAAACAACTGATAATCAATACGAAATCAATGTATTTTCTCAATATGCAACCAGTCTTTCAAATGCTAGTGTTCCTTACTTGCCTTTTGGTTGGACACTAAAAACCACAGGCCCTTTCTAGACAGTCCTGATCCAGAGTGCAGCTTCTTACAGTGCACATGTTCTACCCTATGGACCACCCCCTCTTCTGTCAGTTTAAATGCAGCCTTACTTGAGCTGAAGAAAGAAAAGCAGTCAGACCTCTGACATTAAGTGACAGAAAGCAAGAGGCACCACAGCAGCTCTAAGGGATACACCAAAAAGTGTACATGCACTGCAGAGCATGATGCATCTCCCACCTCCCACAGACTGGGAAACAACACAGCCACATGTAGTTCAACAGCAGTACTGCCAAAATTTGGGTTTCCATCAACATACTTGAAAGTCAGCTTAAATTGCTTTTACTGTTTATGATGTTTTGGTAATTTCATAGGCCCCTCAGAAATGAGACCAGTCAAAAGAACAGAATAATTTCAGCAGCTTCCAGATTAAACAAATCAATATCTCTGAGAGTGAAAGTGTCAAGAATATATTTTACCAGAGATGAAACAGAATTAATCTAGCTTTCTGTAGGCCAGAATGCTGGTGAAGTGTTATAAACAGTACTAAGAGTCTCCTTAAAGCTTTGCATTTAAGCTGCGAGATCACAAACTTCTTATTTCATAGAGTCACAGTACCAAATTTTTTAGTATTATAATTAAACAAAGGCTGTTTTGGACAATAATTTAAATGCAAGGCATTGAATACCTATATACCAGTAGGCTGGAAAAAGGTACTGTGAAATCACTTTGAAACACACAGTGTGCAACCAGTACACTGTGTACACAGTGTACAATCAGTATATGCTTTAGGTACAAATAATGTACAATCTACCTTTAAAGCAGAAACTGAACCTTTAAAACCCATTTTGCCAATTTAAAGAAATATTACAGAAAGGAAATGACACAGTATTCAACTTCCCTCCCTCCATATCCCCAAACAAAAGCAATTAATTTGAAGACTCCTGTGAAGTTTATATTTTGCTTGTGTGCTATCAGGACAACCCTATAGTGTCTCTATATTTGGTTATTGGTATGTAGACATTATTAACATCTTTCCTGTACAATACCTAGTTCATTGTTAAGACTATTAAAAGTCTTAATATAGACTCACAGAACATAGCATTTAATTTTTTTTTGTTATTAGATAATGAAGTCCTTGGTTTTCCTCTAGACAGCTGTATGATAAAAGATTGGTACATCAATATACATGGCTAGACAAGCATGCTGCATAAGCATGCAAATATATTCAAAATAAACAAGTTATTTTTTCATCTTCCCCACAGAGTAAGAACTGCATTGTTATTACTCACTTAGAAGTAATGTGCTTTTGCAACACATCACAATTTCATGAAACTACATTCCACTAGAAACTAAGACTAGAACCAGCTGGGAGTCAGGAGACAATTATTTACTATTTTTTACCGTTTTAGGAAAAAGTGATTAAGGCTAGGCCACCCATAAAGTGACATTTAGAGACACACTGCACAGCTGAAACCAGAAGAGTAATTCTCAACTCTGCTCTAAATGTAGAGAAAACACAGCACACCCCATCCATAAGGGACAGAGACATGTCACGCAAGAAACAATGCTGCAAATTTATTTTCTTTAGTTTTAAGTTTTTATAACCTCAACTTTGTTTATCCCACATAAGACATTTTCAGTAATATGAGATCATCTAGTTCATCACAATTGCAAGGAAAATGAGGTGCATGTGAAGTACAAAAAAATTGAAAATACTCGCTTACATTGGATAGACTTAGAATACTGCTCAAAACAAAGCGGCTTTTCAGCTTTTTACCTTTGCATTTTGGAAACCTTCTCTGCAGTCCAAAGATAGGCAATGAATGGAGAAAAAAGCAACTCCAAAGCAGGTGGAATGAAGAAAGAGGCACATTATTAGGAGACACAAAAGAAACGCAAATCAAACGAGGAGACACTCTTCCAATGACAAAGTCCAGAAAAAACCATTCCCTGGGTGTTTCAGAAAGGCCTGCTGCTGTCCATCCATCCCAGCTGGGTGCATGAATCACACTCCATTCTATTTAGTAGTCTACATTTATACTTGCAATAGAGAGAGCACCTCTTTTGTACTGTACATAATTCCTTGCCCCAAAGAGCTTACAATCTAAGTTCATACAAAAGAATGCATCAAGTAGCTGGATCGAGATCAAAGAAATGGAGAAGATAGGGAAATAATTTTTTAAGGGATTAAAGTTGGGTTACATTACTAAATGAGGTAACTTTTGAACACCATTGGCAGTGATGTTCTTAAGACATTAAGTAGTTTTTCAGTTAGAAGGTCTTCTGATCATGAAAAACTGGTTTAAAATGTACAGAATGATGCATCAAAAGTAATCCACAAAAGTTCTTAAAAACAGACTTGTTGGCAAGACACAAAAAGGTTCAGATTTTCTTCACTTGAGACACTAACTTGTCATTCTATTAGGAAGATATGGATGTTAGAGAAATTCATATGTACATGTAACATTTGAATGTAAAAGGCTTTTCACATTTAAGCTTAAAATGTTAAATTCTGATTTAAGAATCCTGTTGCTATAAACACAGACTTAATACTTAAATATTATTATGAAAATAGTGCTATTTTAAAAATGTATTTTAAACTTTAAAATAAACTATGGACAAGATACAGTTGGTTCAAAAGATCAACATTCTTTAACTGCAGTGACTCACTTTTCCCACTTTTTAAAAAAGGAAAAAACTTTTTCCCACTCTCTTCCTGCTACTTGTCAGTTATAATAGAAGTGATTGTTCCATCAACTTTAAGGTTTTACTTTACTTTGGGGGGAGGTGGTCATTTGTTTTGCTGGGTTTTTCTTCACATTTCCCTATTCGTATATAGTTTTCTGAAGTCAAAGCCTTGCACTTTAAATAATATTTATATGTCACCTTTGTGACTATTTAGCTATCATTTCTTAATCCCTTTACATGCAAACAGAAACTACCATCTTTCATGCAACTATGACATCCTTTCATACCAGAGAATTTTGCTTTAGATTATATACATAAACCATCTGCAACACTTCCATGACATTCGAAAAAGTTACAGTAGTAAAAATTCACCACAATTATTCAGTCTGTTTATGATAACCAAAACCAGAAATACTTATTTTTCACCGTAACAGCATAACCATAGTAAATTTGACTTGACCTATCCTTTTGGAAGGGAAGCAGATGTTAAGAGAATTTCATTTATGCACATAAGTGAGACAGTGATGTTAAGGACTGCTAACAGAGGATGATTTATCTTCAATTTTTAAAGAAATTTTTTAGGAAATCAAACCAGATACTAAGTCTGAAGAACTATAAATATATTTGACCCAGGTCAATACTAACATTTACTTTTTAGAAATTACATTTGTATTAAATTTGCTTACAGGAGGATACAAAAGGAGTATAGCCACAGATTACCAAGAGAATCACTTCTGATCAACAGCTAAAAATGAGGGAAGAAAATGGCCAAAAGATTAAGATCAATCACTTCTTGTACATGCCATAAAATTACAAAAAATCACCTGCAAACCTGTAATAAAGCCCTCCCCCTTATTTGAATGAGTTTTAATTCCCAGGTAAAGATGAATCAACAAAATTAAAATATTGTGCTGTTTTATTGGTGTAAAAATCACACAATTGCTAGTTCTGATTCTGCAGAGATACATCCATGCAGTTAAACATCTATGATCCCACAGCCAGAAGAAGCCATTAAATAGAATATCTGCTGTTAGTCAGCAATTAATGCAAATTTACATATGAGATCAAAATGTGTGTATCGTACAATATACAACAAATCCTAATACAGTACATCAACCTGAAGAGCAAGATACACTCGAGGAACTCTGTTAATAGTGAAGCCTGTCTATATGCCAGAGAAGTAAGGCCTGGAAACAAGATGACAGAAGGTACCCCAGAATTCCTAAGAAGCAAAACTGTTCATTTTTTGTTTTATTTCCTTTTTTTTTTTTTTGCTGGGAATTAGAAGTTTATAGAGGTATTGACACATTACTTGACAATACAATTTGTTATAGTGAAGACTGGTGGATGTGATCTGCTATTAAAAGGTAACGTGTGAGACATGCAATTACAGGTGGTGCTTAGATAATGTGCAATTAATGTTTGGGACCTACACCAACTCTTTTCACAAAGGGGAGAACTAAAGAAGACCTGTTTGATAGACTACCAATTGTGCCATAAATGCTTCTACACATGCGGCTGAATCAGGAAGATGAATGGGATAAAATGTGAACACCTGGCAATCTGTGGTTACATAGTCTGTAATGTATGCAACAAAAATCACGAAATCCAATCCAGTTGATATGGCAAACAGCCTGCAAGAATTCTCCCAAACTGAGTAAGCTGGGGAATTGCAAAGATGCAGGCTTTCTAGAATCATGAACAATATTCCAATTGTGAAAGGCAGCTTGGGAAGTAACATTGGCTGATGACAGATTAGTAGTTTGCCTCTTTTCTGGCATAGTAAAATAAATGCCATAGTGAATAAAGAGTTTATGTGCTTAAAACCAACTGATTAGCAACCCTTTTCTGCAAAGATGTTTCAACAGGAAAAAAAAAATCCATGAAAAAATTCCAGTTGGAAATTTTGGCGACAAACTCTGCAAACTCAAGTCCAACAAAGATCATGGATGCCCACAGAGAAAGATGTGAGAGGCAGTGTCACATTCAAGGAAAAAGTAGTTTGTTGGTTTTTTTTTCTCTCTGTACTGAAATTAAAATACTTAAAATACAAAAGTGGACAAATTGACAAAACAGAACCACAACATTTAATGTAGAATAGAGTGCATTGAGCTAGATGCATGGATATTTAAATAGGCCTTGAAACCAATACCCCTTTCAAAATTAGTAAATTCACAGTTAACGGCAGTAGGCTTAGAGGTGAGAGAAGGGTCGAAGTTGTTCCAGTTGAACTTCCAGGGAGATTCTCTCTTCAAGAACATCCTACAAAAGAAAGATTTTCTACTGACAGTCCACAGAGAATGAGCACTGAAAATTTCCTCATGCAATCAAAATCTGCTTCAGTTTGAAAACTAACTTATATTCTGGACTCTCAGTTACTCCTCCCAGAAACTGAACAGAAGATTGCCTGGCTGATAATTACTTATCATTGGAAATCAGTACTTTGTTCCAAGGTAATGCCAAGTATTTTTTCCTTTCTTTCAAATCACCCAAACCCAAATTTGTAACCAGATGAAAATCCAACTATAATATTTTCAAATGATATCTAAAATGTTGAGGGGGTAAGCTCTCACCTGAATTAAGTGTATTAGAAAACTCAGTTTTTGTCCCCAGTTTTTCCTCCTATCTGAATTTTATGCACCTTGACTCTCATGAACAGTAACAAGTGAAATTCAGGCTTGAGTTTTTCAATTGATCTAACTTCCATTCTAGACAGTATCATATTAGTTCATGTTTTCATTTAAGATATTTAAAAAAAAATTATCTTCACTGTAAAAATTAGATATCTTATGTAAGAAAGATGGCAGGCAAAAGACACTAAGCTGATGCCTAAGATAGCTCCAAAATAATGACAGCTGACCTAGATAAACAAATTACTATTGTTGCACTAATTATTAAACTGCAAGTAGTTTTGTATTTCAGATTATTGTATTTGTTTAAAAACATTTATAATTTATAATTTCATTTAGACTTTAAGGCTTGTTTTTTCCTTCAGAAGAACACAAACCACTTCACCTGCTCTTCTCAGTACTGCTTTTCAAGTATATGTTGAAGACAACAGGTAACCTAGTATTGGTAATGTGAGGTAAAATTTTACTGTAGCTAAAACCAAATCAATACATTGAAAAATAAGCATTGTAGCAGCAAAAGTGTGATTTGTAGCTTCACAAAGCTTGTAACAAATATGTATATTCTATGATCTACAAAAATATCTAAATATTTCATATCAATATCCTCAATTACATTTATCAGTGGATTACAGAGATGCCTGTTACTGTGCATCACTAACATCTTGCTTTCTGAACCTCTTCTCTTACACAGAGAAAGACTAAGGAATTACCTTTAGTTGCTGCTGTAGTTCACTGTTCAATCTGGCCAAAACAGTGTTGGTTTCCTTGTTACGTCTGATTGATGCCTGAATTGCCTTCTTGTCTTTGCCCACTGATCTGAGAAGATATTAGAAGTACTGTAATAAGTAATTTTGCCACTCAGCTGAACATCTCACTTATAGTCCCCCATTCTTTAAGTGAGCAGAATCCTCTTTTCAAAATTTTTTTACTTGTTATACTGTTAAATTTTCCCACTTTTGTCTGGCTTAATTAACCATGTTTATTTGCATGGAAACACAGATATATATATATTTATATATGCACACATAGTTGGTTTCAATCAAAAAGCATGCAGTGCATTTTAAAAACTTGTCATTATCAACTTTCTGAAGACCCAACACAGTGAACCACATTCATTTTCCTCCAAGTGACTACTGCAATAGACTAGTTTCATGTTAGGACACACAGACTGCACATTTTGGATTGTTCATAGCAACCATTTAAAATTAAACACTACATCTTAATACTTCCACTACTCATTTCCGACATACTTGTGGAAGTTAAAAAAAGTCCACACTCCAAAATCTCTTAAAAGTCTCCCAGCAGTAGCAGCTTTGGGATGACCATATTTAAAAATCAAAAACTTCTTAAATTGTTGAATTAATCTAAATTAAACACACTGAAATTGTTTGTAACTCCTGGAACAGAAAGTGTGTATGCTGTTTAAATGTAAACTTTCCAGTAACAGATGTATTTATATACTTCTTGGGTTACCTAGGAATAGATGGCTGTGAAGCAAGAACAGCAGCTATGACACCTGTTTTCTGTGTATGTTCCTCAGCTTCAGGTCTTAGCTCATCTTCTGATTTTAATCTTCTACGAATAGGCTTCGGTGGTGGAGCAAGTGGGGTAGTGCCTTTACCCTGAAGAGGAAAAGACAGCCCATTAATTCTCTGAAACTACATTTTATTTGGATTATAACCTGGTAGCTTGTGTTTCATATTTAGTTACTGAGGCAACTGAAGTCATAGCCCATCAGGTATTTTCTGATAGAGATCTAGCTGCATTCTCATTTGGTCTGGGAAAAACCTGAACTACTAAATCCAACCACATGGTGAAAGGCTAGGAAGTTGCTTCACACTGACAAAGAACTGTTTCTGCAAGCAGAACCACCACAGTACAACTGGGTACTGTAAACATACAGCAACGCAGAACACACTTTCCCCCCAGTAATTATATGTCTGTAATCAAATAAAAAGCTACTGTTAATCAAGTTCTGCACTAAACATTTTGATCTGTTTCAATAATTTGAAAACTTGCAAGTATCTTTTCTACTGTCTCAAGAATAAATCTAATCATCATCATCTGCTGCAAAAATTCACCATACAGATGCCTATTTGAAACACCTATTTGGCTTAGAAAACTGGGTTCAAGTGGACACATATAAAGCTGCTGTTGCAAATCAAAACAAACACTTAATTTCATATACATCAGACAACTGCACTTTGTTCCAAGGGTACTTTGCCTACCGCACTACTGGGGACATTTGCAGGTGCTTTGTCTTCAACTCTTCCATCTGCTTTGGCAACTCTAAGAGAACTTGCAGAATCAGAGGGCTTTTCAACCTAAAGAAATATAAACTGTATTTAGAAATCTACTTCTTAACATATACTTCATTTGGCAACAATTGGAATAGAAACAAGTATGCTGTGTTCTGATACATTAATACAGTTAACACCTAAAATTCCAGTTCAATTCTCATTTAGAAACACAAGTTCTATGTCACGAGGCACTGTATTGCACAAAAGAGGCTGTGGCCTGACCACAAACTGCTACAGCTGTTTCTGCTATTACAGTACCACCATTATCTATTTGTCACTGCCAAAGGTTAATCCCTCCAATGTGACTGTTCCACATCCACCTCAATGCAAAACAATCAGCAAACTTAACTTAAGCAGTTTTCAGTGGCAGCTTAAGCTACCATAGCTGGTTTTGCAATGAGGTGCATGGAGAGTGCTCAAATGGGGCTACTGACCCTCCTGAACAAGTGAAGCAACACCATGCTGCTGACAGCTGGGAGAACTTTAAAGCACAACAGGGACTTTTGCAAGCGAGGATATAGAAGTGTCCCAGAGAACTTACAATCTGGATAAAAGCTATAAATCATCAAAGGAGAACATGAAGCAGTTTCTGCAATAGCTGCTAGCAATGACATTAATATTAATGCTTCCAAACTTTCAATTCCTATGTCTGTAGTAGGAAACAAGTTTTTTTAAAACATCTTTGATGACAGAAGAATGCCAGAGCTATATTTGCTTTAGCTGTTTGTCCAATGACTTTGAAGAAAAGCACATTAATGGAATTTTAGCAGATATTTAAAATACATGACAGTCACCTCCTTTATTAAGGCATGTCTTTTTTTAAGACATTATTTTAAAATTACCAGCAAGTCATTTGGAAGACTGGCAAGGATTAGCAGAAGAAAGGTTTTTCCTGTGCTAAGTCTCAAATTATGTGTATTACCAACACAATTATGTTTGTGCCCACGTATACTAATAAGCATAAAAATCTTTTACATTACAATCAAGACCTGAGATGAAAAGAATTCCTTCTGCTTAGGTGTTTGGCAATTACTAAATAAGTGCAGCAGTGTGCAATGTAATTGCTTTCTAGCAATGGATTGAGACATCATAAAAGCCCAAAACAGAACAAAAAACCCAACAAACAACACACCACTGACAGAGAACAGCAGAAATAGATCTTAACAGTCTCATAACTGTTGGTGGTGTTAAAGCAATTGACTAGATCTTCCTTTCTACTCACCTGCAAGACTTCTGAGTGTGTTTCAATTTCATCTTCTTCCTCTTTGTTTACACCTGAAACAGCAAATGCCTCAAACTGGCTGAAGTCTGCAAAATTTGGCTGTTCTGGTATTTGTTGAGGTGAGGTACTGGTATGAGCTATTAGGCCATCAGCATCCACTGAGCGATGCACATGAGGACCCATGCCCTGCAATAAAATAACAAAAATATTAAGGGATGGAATGTTCAGGATTATTTGCCTTTTTAGTGGACAAAAATTTATGTACTATCACTAGGACAACATGCATCTAATGCAAGACATGCATGCAGAAATATTTAACAGAAAGGATGTTCAGATACGCTATTATCCAGGAAATAAGATCAAAGAGGGATGCAATGTAGCACTAGCTAGACTCATTCAACAATAGATATTTCTGCTGTGACAGAGCTATTTGGGCTCTGGGGGCTTGATACAGACTTTTAGTCTAGTTTCACAGGGAAATGTGCTCATGTAATCACTGTGTGGAATATGTCTGTCTTTGTACACTCATTTCATCCCTTTAGATAATTTCTGAATCCTTGTAGAGGATTTCTGAATCACTGACTCACTTCAGTTGCTGGTAACTCAAATTCTAACAAGTAGCTGCTGGTGAGAAACAACTAAAAAGCAATTTTATCTGTCCCATGTTAGAACTGTATAGCAGTTGAAGGGTTCAGCTGGCTAAGACAAAGAAAAAACCTTTTCAAGATGTGCTTTCTACCAAATCAGCTAACTGATATCACTCAGACTGCAGCTACAAAGATCTGTGACTACAAAGTCTGTGACAATTGAAGAAGTGGAACCACTCCTTTTGGGGGCAGGTATATTCCGTAAAGCTCTACCCTGTGCCAGACAAATGAAAATCAAAGCCTTATTTTGCAAAACTTTGGAAAATGGCTCTCGCAGTCTTTGTTACGGCCTATGCACTATATAGGAATAGACAATGAAATGTGAAAAGGACAGTTTTTCTCTCTTTTCCACAATTCAGAGCTCCAGAGCCACTCATTCCTCCTCAATATCTACCTTAATCCCTACCCATAGTTCCACTAGAAGCATTTTTTTATTCAGGAAATACTAACACTTGGCTGTAGTCTAGGTTTTGCCATCACTTACATCCTGGTGTTTTCAAAAATATGTCAAGCAATGATACTAATTTTTGAATATATTAAAACTCAGTTACATAAAAACAATGCACCAAGTTAGATTATGATTTTTCAGAAGTGACATCACCTGTGAAGGCTGTGGTCTTGGAGGCACTGCAGGCGGATAGGCAACAACTCCAGCCTGTTGCTGTCCTGCAGAAGACACATCACATTTGGCAACAAAGATTGTTACTTTGTACATTACAGTGCTACCAAAATTTCTTAACTGCCAACATGAAGAAACATTCCATTTTGCCACATATTAACCTATCATATTTGGGCTCATAATTGTAATGCCACCTCCTTTCAAACTGGCAAACAGACAAAACCAGGATTAATCAGAACGTGGATCTTGTACAGACATGGTCATACTCTTCTGGTTTTAGTATCGTAGTCTTTAGGATTTTTTTACCCTCATTACAAGTTCTTAGTTATTTTCTCATACTTTGTGATCTTGAATTTAAAAGTACTGACAAGTCATAAGTTCAATAAAACTCCTTAAGCAGAGCAGCAGAAGTGACTTTAATAATTTCCTCTGAAATCAAATACTAAATACCCATCTTTAACACATGTAATTCCAAAAAGACTCCCCTTGAAAATTTACTAGCAGATGCAATTCATTGGATATAGGTATACACCCAGAATATTCTTTCCTGACTTTGCTTCCCACATTCATCCAAAAAAACTACAACAGCAGAATTCAGAATTGACTTTTAAATTAGCTACTTAAGTAAAGGGCAGTATAAATTTTAATACAAACAATACATTAAGGTTGACAACATTTGCAACTTTTTTTATTCAGAAGTGGTGCTTTAAAAACCAATATTCTAAATCATTCCTCAGAGAAAAAAGCACTGTCTGCTTCAGGAACACATGTGCTGAAAAACACTATACATTCAGAACACATCATATCTACCTGGGGTAACTGAAAAGGATCTGTTCATATCTAAAGATGACGACCGAGAATGAGAAGCATGAGGCCTTGGAGGGGGTGGTGGTGGTGCAGTGTTATCTGGAGATGTTCCTGAATGTGATCTGCAAAATACATAAGCATCTGTAGTGATTTTAGGTGGCTACAACAGAACTAAAAATCAAAAGTTCTTTAAAGCATGCAATTAAACAAAGTTTGACAGAGTTAAAACCCCCTGACTGCCAAATTAGTTTTAAACTTCCACTATTCTTTGATTTTACAACTGCTTTTATATTTCCATTTACTTAAATATCATTTATTCAAATTATTCTTATATTATTACATGTAATTAATTGTTGGGAAACCAACAGCTTGATGCATATCCCAAACAATGACAGCTCAGGAACAGAGAATGTTAAATATTGTAATTCCATCCAAAAGACAGTCACTATCATTTTTAAGATGTAGTCAACATCCTGTTTAGGTTAAATGGGGTAAGTTTAATTTCATTAAAGAAGAATGTTTGGTTTCTCTTGGATCTGCCTCCATGTATACTGAGCTCAAGAAAAGTATCACAGTGTATGAGATTGCAATTTAATTCTCTGCCTGAAATTTTCCAAATCGATATACTTGGCATAATCTTCAGAAATTTGAACTCATTCTTAGGTAGGATCACCATCTAGTGGATATCTGTTGCAAATTCATGGAGCATACATGTAGAAAGGATAGAAAGATAAATCACTGCACTAAGTGCCATTTAAGTGTGATTTATTGTATATAGAACTTTTGTACAACTTCCTTTTAAAACCAGTTTGCAGAAGCTTCCTAACTAGTCTAATTTGAACAAGACAGAGTTATTGAATCACTGACCTGAATATAGGTACTTTTTTATTCAACTCATGATAAAATTTTTTCTATGACTGACCTCTGCAACATTCTTCTATAATTATTGTAAAATGTATACTAGGAGAGGTAAAGGGTACCCAAGTTTCACACAAAACCTGGAATTCCTGAATGTTTAAGTTCAGACACAAAGCTGAGTTATCACAGCAGAAAAGTTTACTTTTAAAATATATTCTCTACAGCAATGCCTCTGTAATACTGTGTAACTCTCCAGCTGATGAAATTAAATCTAATTATACTGACTCCTTGGGTCATCCCTCTAGGTACAGTAAAAAAAAAAACAGAAGCGAAATTAAAAATGGGAGAAAGTGGTTTAAGGAGAATTCCAAAGTATCATTATCTGACACAGCCCTGTCAGTTTTTGCTATATGAAAATACAAAAAAAGTAGTCTTGACTAATAGTAATCTTAAGTACAATGTCATACAAAATTCCAGTTGGTAGAAGAGATACCAGTGGAAGGAAGCAACAGAGTAAGTAGGACAACAAATTTCTTGTGTTCATACTGCCACAACTACCAGGTCAGGACAGAAGCTCCCTGTGCCATTAATGTGGGAACTCATCAGAAAGCTTCACTCAGCTACACAAGTTCAGCAAGAGAACCTAACCCGAAGTCAAAGCGTAAAAGAACATGTTGAAACCATCATGTTGACAGTGCAAAAACACACATAAAAGCATGACAGAGTCACATTTTCCATTAAGTAGCAATGCAGGAAAGAATCTTTCAAGTTGCTGTACTGACAGGCAAATGGAAATCTTTCTTTGCTATTGAAGTCACCCTAATTATTTTTGTTTTGAAGCTTACCTCTGAAACTGACTCTAAAATGGTTAATGGTGTAGCTGGTTTTAATCCTATTCAGGCAGATTTAGTGGGAACAATTAGCACCAGCTAGTACAGTACATTCTCTTATGTGAAATGATGCAGTTGTTGGTTTTGTGCTTGCATAGCTTTTTCCAATCCCTTAATTTACACTGGGCCTATGACTGCCCTTTATAAGTCCATTATTAAAAGAGATGGAGTTACTGCCATGGTATTCCTAACTTGTGCTTAATTCTTCTTTTAGGCCATAGTGTCATAAGGTTCTTTTCCAATAATGCCTAAATGGGTATTTTTTAAAAATACAAAAAATGGGTTTCAAGTAACAGCATGGTCTCATGTGCTTACATTCCCTTGTGTTTAAGGGGAAAGTATTAAGATTCCAACTGAATGTGGAGCTTCACATGGAGCACTTGACTGGCCAATTTCAAATTTTTAGATAACTTTCCTTCTTTAATTTTCACTTTACACACTAACAAAAGCAACATACATTGTTAATGCATTAGAAAACAGACTGTTTCCAGATTCCTGAGCGTTAAAGTTAGGAATCTGTTTTGCACCATTTTATAAGCTAGTTGTCAAATAACCAGGAGCTGAGAACAGGCTTCTTTAAACACCTTTTACTTGTTTCTTTTCACTTGCTACTCTACTGACCGTTGCCGTGTTACAGCATTTCCGATTTGCTCCGGATCTGAAGTGTAAGAGTCCGAACTGCTGTAACCATCTGCTGGGAAAAGAAAGTACAGTTTCATATTTCCTTTGCATCATTAGCACACCCTAACAGACAGAAGTAACAAATAATTTCAAATATCCAATTCCTTTTGTTACAAAAAATGCCTTGTATTGCTTCCCTGTAAGGTGTGATCTAGTCAGGATTCAAAATTCTCAAGTCCAAATAATTGAAGGACACAACACAAACCAACTCCACTCACCCAACACTATCAGTTGTTGGTTAATAGTGGCATGTACTGAAGAATAAACAATGACAGTAATGATGTATTTAAAATACAAAACCTAAGCCTTATAAACAGAAATTTTTAAACACTTGATGTTCCATCACTTCAACAATCTAGTGAACATGAGTAAGGGACATCCAAGGTAAAAAAAGCAAGGGGCAGAACATGCCTGATTTTAGAAGTGCTGAAGGACTGTCATCAACCTTAGAAATCAGAAAAAGGAAAGGGCATGTACAGAACACAGATTAATGCACTTGCTTTGCTACTACTGTAACTTCTGTACCACCAAGTCTGGAGGTCAACTTTGGTTTGGACTGAAGGTTTTTTTAAAACGTTCAGCTTTTGATTAAGGAAACCTACAGAAATGAAAGATGCTATTACAGCATCATAGACAGATTCTCAAGGACACCTTTACCCTTAAAAGCTCTGCAAAGCTTGAGGGTACCTTCCCCAGCAATGAGGAGCCTCACAAAAAGCACAAGATGTATATGGAATGAAGGTAGATAGAAAAATTCACCTTGGGATAATTTATCACAAGGGCACCAGGTAAATCAAAGTTCAAGGTGGAAGTCACTGGAGCAAAGGGACTCAGTTGATTTGTTACCAGTGAAGAGGAAAATTCTACTCAAAACCGTAAGATTTTTCTGAATTACCCACTTTCAAAGGATTACTTTAACCTCCTAGGACACAGAAGTTTTCAAAAGTGGTATGACACATCGAAGAATGTGTCCAAGCCACAGAAATTAAAATCCTGCAGATGACTCTCCTGATGAGCAAGGCACATTCTTACCTGTCACATTTTTGATACCTTTTCTCCATAACACTGCAGGTACACAGTGCTTATATCTTACACTGCAATGTGGTTTGTTTTATTTCAGTATGTTCTTCCTCTAAAGGAAAAACACTCTATTAAAGATTAAAAGATTAGACTACACTCAGATAAGGAAAAGGGAGGACCAAAAGGCTCTTGAACTTAGATCCTGCATACAGCACTAGTTCCACATTAAAAGATGTTTGCTTATTCTTTTGCATTAGAAAACTTTTTAGTAAAAACAAAACTGCTTGAAAAGTAAAACTCAGACATGGTCAGGACACTGGTTAGAACAAAGAGTGCCACTGAAACAGAGTTCACGAGAAAAGCAAAACATATTGCAAGATGGTATTTTCTGAATTCCTCCTGTATTACAAACCAATCAAAATACTTCTGTTCTTAATAATGTAAAGGATTTAAAAGAATGACTTCTTGAAACTTTATTTTTACTGAAGAAAACTTCCCAACTTGAAGAAAACAAAAGAATCTCAGAAAGACTCCAGAACTTCATTCAGGCAACATATAATCCTGGACCTCTCTTGTAGTCAACACATTTTCACCCTTTAGAAAACATGTTACATGGTTCTGAGGAAGAACAATCAAATGCTTCTTAGAGAATTCCACTTTATCTACACTGAGTTTTTTATTCTAGGATTAAAAGAGAAAACAGGAAGATGGAAAACAACTGACAAAAATAATTTTCTTGAGCACATAGGGTAGGAAAACAACTCCAGTGACATCAGTAGAACTTTAATAATTAATACTTCTAATACATACTTTGTATCAGAAATGTTTCTGTTCTTAGGATAAGAATCTCATTTTAGAGCTGCTACTATCCAGCCAGCTTTCCTTCACTGAGGGATATATCAGATCTACATTTTATGTAATGTAAGAAATGAGACCAGAAAGCACTTTGATACTTACTAACTGTATTTCCAGACGTAAATTTTACAGATGAACTAATTTTATTTTCTTCTGGGAGATCTGATGGTTTCACAAGTAGTGGACTAGTAGGGTTAGCGTGATCTAGAGGGAAAAAAGAAATCTAGATAAATGAACTTATTCAAACTAGCCTTTATTTCTGGCGCTAAAGATTTACACTGGTTTTCGGCCCTTATCTGAAGTGCTGCACTCAAGACTAAAATTGTATTTTAACTCAGAAATAACACTATTACAACATAAAACACCAATTTCTCAGTATTAAGAGCTGTGAAATTTCAGCTATTTACAAGGCCATAGAAATTTAAAAAGAAGTGTGTTGTCAGTACTATTTATTCTCCTATGCTGAAGACTCTGCATGAGTTCATGACTTTAGGAAATACTGGCACACAACTGAAAACTAAGGCCCCCCTGTATTCCTTTAAGAAAATTTATCAAACCACCTTGCTTATTATTGACCAGAGTAAAAAAAGGCCTGCCAATATTCCCAAATGCTTTCAAGTTTCAAAATAGTAAATGCAGTATTTCTGACCACAGAAGAACAAGCTTTATGAATGCAGGTTATGATCTTCATCTCCAATTTCCTTCAGTATTTAACAAGGAAATCCAGACATTCACCTGCAGTTCCAAATCCAATCTTTATAATGATGCTGAACCACTCTCCAAGAAACACTCTGCTAGAGATGGTAAAAACTCACTGTAGCAAATGGCCAATTCAAGCTCTGCACTTATCTGAACAGCAGTTCTTAACTCAGTAATGATGCTCGTTACAACTCCAGATTTATTCATCCTTGGTGAAGGAGAAAAGTAAGTACATTCAAGGAAGTAAGGCCAACTCTAACTGTATGAAACTTTCCAAATTATCAACAGAAAATGTCCTACCACTTCCAGTTCTTTTAAGCTCCATTTCCTGCATGTGGATTTTGCTTGGAGTCATTCTTATAGGAACTGGGTGCACAATTGCAGTGTCCTGTAGAAGAGATCACAGTTATGTTAACCTAGCTTAAATCACTCATAAAAGTCTCTGACAGCGAGTCTCTGACAGCATGTGCAATGTCAATTTTTAACAGAATTTCATAGATTTAGTTTATTTGCACAGTTCCGGGGAATTGAATATACCCAGGAAACCAAAGCTCTCTAGGCTGTAGTCTCTGTAATGTGAACTTAGCTGCTTAAAAGGGCACTAGAATATGTTTCTATCCGTAACTGCAAGTAGGACCTGAATTTTGCCAGCTTTCCACCATTTTTAGCATATCAGGCATCTGGTACTTTGAGCACTTCTTAAAAAAACCCCAAACCTAACAATTTAAATCTTGACTCCTCAGCTTTACTTATAATGCTTCAAAAAATAATGGGCTCTCTAAATAGTATAAGTAATGCTCAATGAAATAGGTACTTTGTAGCAATTTCAGACATCTTCTGGTGTCTTTAAAATAGCAAAAATCTAAACATCAGTATAATAAGCTCTAAGCTTCTAGACAAGCATTGGCCTTACACTTAGGCATTAGTCATTCAGACAAGGGGCTATGTTTAAAGTACTTTATAGACAATCCTTTTCATTTAGTTTGCACACTGATGGCAGACAGTTTAAAAAAATAATTTCAAAACTCAGAAACAGCCTAAAAATAGAGCCATGGCTGTCTGAGGTTTTTTACTATCATCCATATACAGAATATATGAATGGGTGGGCCAATGACAGCACAAGGACACCCCCAGATTATATTATATTCTATCCTAGAAATAACAAGAAATTTCAAAACTACCTTTGTATCAGAAATTTAATTTGTTCTGACTCTTCAAGTAGATCAATTTCACTAGGTGTAATACATTTGTATTTTCTGAAACTATTTCAATTCACTACCATGGTTGCAAGCAAAACCACTTTCTAGTCACAGCTCAAACATTTTTGTTGCAGGAAACTTTTAGGAGTAGTTAGCACTTTAAAATACACTGCTTTTTGGTCCCTCTCAAATGAGATTATCATGCAAAGAGCACTTTTACTGTGGCTCCTTCAGACCTCTGCTGTACTCTAATGTGCAGCTGAACAGAAGTCATGCCTCAAATAGTTAAATGGATTTTATATAATGCATTAATTTACATTATTAACCTAATTTTACATAAAACAACATGTTACCAACTTTGACTTAAAAAAGGCATACTGTGCTCCCATACTAAGGGATAGATGGACTGTTTTACCCCTTCCATTTATGTTTTACCTCCAAAGCAGCTACTTTTCCAACTAAAAAAGACCTGGTGTGTGAATTAATTCTTTAGATAGTTCTTAACAACTGCTTAAGAAAGCTGGTTTTCTCTCTACTGGGGAACCAGTTGTTCCATAAATCATTCCTATGCATCACTACTGAAACTGCTAAAACAAAGTCTGCCATCAGCTAACTGAAAATTTGTCATCATTTGTTCTTATTTTAGTATTGAAAACAAAGACTCTAACCCCAAAGTCTGTTACCCTAGCAAGTATCAAAGATGCTCACCAGTCTTTTCTAAGCTATATAAGCATTTCAAGAAAAGAACTCAAGGATGTGATCAGCCATAAAAAAATTCTGCATTCCCAGTGAATTTATCCATATACATACACACAAACACATACTCTATATAAGAGCTTTTCATACACCATCACTGCTCTACTTTTTAGATTATCAACACAACGAAAGAATTCAAACCTCAGGTTTCTGTCATCTGCTAATTATGTGTGAAAAGAAATTACTGTCTTATTGAAGAAACAAGACAGTGATAGTCAAGCAATTATACACAGCAAGTAACAACTATGAACTAATTTACATCATGTTTACCTCATTAAAACATAAAAATCCAGCATATTTAAAACAAAAACCATCTCAGATGAAAGAGGGCTGGTTTTTGCTTTAAGTAGGACATTTTCACTTGTTTTAAATGTTTATTAAAGGTTAATTCTGAACATGAGAAACAGTGCAGTTTGAATTCTAGCTTACAGCATCTAGAAGTGCTATTTCTACACAAACATCAGTGTTAACTTTGAGACTGGAGCACTGATATATTGAAAATTATGTATATTTATGTAGTCTCTCTTTTCAGAAGTGACAGGTTTAATACTAAGAGCAGTTAAATGTGTATTATCTGCACCTATTATATTTTGTTACACAATCAAATGGACACCAACACTGTAATTAATTAAATTAAAATGGACACTTGGTGCTAATTAAGTCTGTAAAAAAAGCAGGATGAAAGCAGCAGCTAAATACTGCATTTCTAATACATTTCAGAACTGCTTTAATGTCACATGCTGTAAAGCTTAAAACCAGCAGAACTTGAAACGCTGTAGTGTATTTCTGGCTCCCAAACTTGGCAAGATATTTAAATACATAATCCTTCAGAGCACTCCTCACTGAGTAAAGCCTTAGAACACCACAGGTTTAGCTGGAGAGATACTAAAAGCCTTAGTAATAAGTAACTCGGTAAAAATATTTGGAATATGAAACACCACACCCATTAAAGCCTAGTAGCTTTTTTTCACAGAAGTTGGCACTGGTTTTGTGCAAATCAGGCTCTGCAACTCAGGAAAAACCCAAAACAACACTGAAGACAAAATCTACAACAGAACTTGTTTATCATAGGGAGTGGCCCTTGCATCAACTTGCACTTAAAAAAAAAAAATTATGTTTAAATTCTTTGTGTATGACAGATTTTGACAGAAGTGTTGCATTAGGTCAAAATCAACAGGAAAAAGCATTCTTTGCAATCAGAGATTAAACAAGAGCAGTACTAGAAAATTTATATTCTGAAAATAAGCAAACAAGCTATTTGCCACCATTCCCCAAAAGCAGTCCATGGAATCATGCATAACAGGTAAATACAATGAATGGAAATTCAGTGTTAATAAAATTAATTTCAAACAAGCAAGCTAAGTGATTGACTTACAGGATCAGCTGGTGCAATGTTAGAATCAAATTGGGTCAGAGTTTGTGAGCTTGAGGAGCGTTCGCTAAATGTCTCCCACTGCTGAACAGACAGAGGAGAGAAGTCAGCATGATGAGGAAGATGAGAGTAAAAGATCACTGAGGAGATTTAGCATAGTAGTTCAGAGGTTGCACTGGAAAGAATCATATTTGCACAGGAGAGTACTTCACTTGGGAAGCACACTAATATATATTTATAAAGTGTTTCTATTTCTGAGATTGTTGTGGAACCAAGTTTGTTATCTGTCTAATATTAATCTTTACATTCACATTTTATAATGAAGATAACAGGTGCAAAGGCAACCCAGAAGTACCTTCAGAGCTCATGCTTGCCAACAAACATCATACAAGTAAAAGAACTGGCTAAGCAGTTCATATAATTATAGAGATAAAAATCAGAGACATGTTGTGTGCATTTGTAGCCATAAAATCCACAGAAAGGCTCCTCAGCTTTGTAGCTGCCAAGTTTCAAACCTGTTTAGTAAATGCTGATTTTCTTACAAAATCCCAGACAAATGAACACTCAGGAGAGTACTCCAATCACACCACTATAGCTTGCCAGTGCAACCCCTGAGAAGTGATTCTACGCCATAAAAGAGCATTTCCACAAGTCTAAATCACTGACAAGGCAAAGAATAAAATCCAAACACACTGTTGATTACTAAAAGCAAGTCAATCTCTGAACAATTTTATAAGATATGGGCAATGCTGTATCAATACATGGCTGTCAGGAATCCTCATGTAAACTGAGTCAAGTTATAGCCACAACATTGAAGTACATAAAATTAATCAGTGATCTGGAAACCAGATTAAAAAAAAAAAAAAAATCACAACTAGAATGCTAAACCTATTATATTTTGGTAAAATAGCAAGTAAATATTAAGCAAGTTTTAAACACTACAAATACAAGTTTCAAAAATTAAAAATACAAAATTTTTAGTGCTCAGAAAATTTGACAAAAATTATGTTTGTTATAGTTGTGGACACAACTTGGGTGTTGGACTCTATGACCCTTGTGGGTCCTTTCAAACTCAGAATATTCTCTGTGTCATATTCTTGTCCCATCTCTATAGGTAAATCAATCTAAATGATCCCAGAAGACACAAGACAAACTATATGGTGCTAGCCAACCCAATCTCGTGTTCTCCTCTACACCAAACTATATTCAGTGAACAGCCTGTATTGGAAGCAAGTCTAAAACAGTTATTTCAGAAATAATTTCTTAAGGAAATTCCTAAATAACTGTTTACAATCAGATTAAATGAAATTCAGAAAAATATTAACTAAATTTGTAATTGCTGTCATGTTTGGTAAAGCTTCTTGTAGAGAAGCAGCTTTGTCTCCTCATTTCAAACTTTAAATGAGGGCAAACATTACGGAATTCTATTCATATAAGGGTGGGTTTCTTTTCTGGTTATTTTTTGTTGTGGTTTTCTGTTGGTTTGAGGGTTTTGTTTGTTTGTATTTTTTTTAACACAAAACTACCCTCTTCATGGACAGAACCTAACAAAACCTTTTTAGTAAGGATTCCCAACTGTTCTGTCCCTGTTTAACACTCCCTGTATTAAACAGTTCATCTCTGTGTCCCTCCACCCCTTCATGAAGGTGCAGCATTGCAAATTGTTTGGAGCTCTACAAACCTGTTAGTGAGCCAGTTCTTACTAAGTCAGAAATTTAACTGCCAAGTTCTGCCAGCCTTTCTCCTGATTTGGCCTCTTGCATTTGCACAGCTGCTCATTTTCATGAAACGTATGAATAATTATCTCAGGTCTACCACTTTTAAACTTGATTTGGCCAGTGGCTTCCCAGTTACTAGTGAGACTGGCAAACATACCATTTCATTGAAGAAATACTGTTAATTGTTCCAAAAAATTCCATAGGGCACACAGCACTTAGGTTACAGTTAAGATAAATGGTAAAATATTATTTGTTACAGATGGATGCTTAATCTCTTTTACCACCCTGCTCTGAAGCCAAACCACAGGTATCTTTATTACTTGTCCTTGGGCTCCCTAGCTTTGGAGGATCTGAAGTAGCTCTTAAAACATTGTTTTATTCTAAGACACGGACAGATAAATACCAACACCTGCTCTAGGAAATATGCTGTTGTGTTCTATTCTGAAATACTACCAGAAGCCAGCTACTGCTAAATCCCCAGTTAACAGAAAGCAAAATATATTGAGAATCTACTGGACTGCATCTCAAACACTGCAAAATTTAAAAGCATTGACAGGGTAAAACTCATGCTAGCTAAAGCTGAAGTATTTGTTCTGTCGAACTGCAAAAATGTTTTTAAACTAGTTTCAAAAGGTTAATTACTAGAAACTAAACCTCACAGCCACCTGAACCATTATGAATAGAACACCAAGACATTTGAAACAAGGCGTAACAGTTGTGAACTTAAAAGCAAATCTCCATATCTGTGTTAAAGCTAGTAAGAGAGCTGCATGACACTTGACAGTTTTCAACAAAAAAATTATACTAGGCTTTTCTATTATTTTAAGCTTTGAAAACTAAGTGCTCAGCTGTGAGACTTAGATGGAAAAGACATCTGAAGTAAGAAAGAAGCAATGAGTGAAGAGATGAGAACGTGAAGCATGTAGTATATCCAAAGTTAGGCAGATTTCCATGTTGCTCTTTATTCTGAAGTTTTAAACTGATGCCTTGGTCTATACTTGGGAGTCTCCAGTAACTGGGCCTGGCAACTGCATTCTACAAACAAACAATGAGCTAGAAAGAACAGAGAAACCAACAGCTTTGAGACTAACAGGATGAGACTGTCTGGAATGACAGCTAATACAAGGATGCAGAGCTTTTACAAGCAATTCATTTGTTGATGACCCTTATAAGAGGCTGAAAGAGGAAACAATTAGACTGGTGCCTGCAGCAATATCAGAAATTTTTTCATGGAATTAAAACCTTGAGGACTTTGACCTGACTCATGCTGAAAAGAAAATGCCAAGAAGAAAGAAACATGCACAGCAACACATTTGAAAAATCAGAAATTCCTTTGGGTTAGAACAAAAAACCTAAACATTTAGTTCAACTCTTATTTTAGTATAGTTAGTATCCAGTAGTATAGCTACTGTGAGAACTTTTCCAAACCTCTTAAGCTATAGTAGACTTTCAAAAACAAAATGCCACCTTATCTTATGTGAATGGATAGTCAGTTTTATAAGTCAAGATTCTGACTGACAAAATTGTAATTCACTTTGTTGCACTAGTAGAATTACCCTATTCAATGGGTTTGAGTTGCATTAGACACTGAAGGAATCTGTTCAATTATGATGCAGGTATGAAATGATTAGCTTATTAAATCTTTTTTGGAAACAGAAGGGAATGTGTCTGGGCAAATTTTAATACAGCTGCAGACATTTGCAGCGTTTTAGCAACAACTGAATGAATCTGCTCCACCTCCCTCTTAAAACATAGCTTCCTACCAGCAGTCAGAGTCACTCTGTTAAACAGAACAACTAAGAATCACTAAATAATGTCCAACGCTTTTTAATTTGGTAAGGATGTGACTATGAGGCTAGCATTTGTCTTTACAAGTAACAGCAGGCTTTATAAAGTCCTTCCCTGCTGAGAAATGATGGAAGTTTCCTCTGCTCCTAACTTTAATCCTAAAAATGTGCTTATTTTCTGCTTCATGCTGATTTTCCATTGGTTTGTCTAAATCTTTTCCTATCAATTTTCCATTCACTTGAAGTCTAATGAAGAAAGAAAAAGAACCACAAAAAGCTCTTTTAATAGAAGGCAATACTCAGCTACTGACAGAACTATCTTACCTGTTAAAACAAGTTTTCAATTGATATTGAGTCACAGATAATAAAAAGTAGTTTTCCAAAAATAATTTCATTCTTTTTTTCCCTTTCTCATAAGGAAAAGTAAGCCTACATCATCTTTGTACATGGCTGCAGTCAGAAAGTCATTTAGGGATCTAAAGTAGCTCTTAAAACACTGGTTTATTCTAAGTCAGAGGCAAAAATGTTAAAAGAGTAACAAGAAAAATCTAGGAATCAATCCCTTACAGGCCTTTTAAGCAAAGCACATTTGTGGGGGAAAAAAATATAAAAATACTGCTTGCTAACTTTACTTTCAAATTCTGATAAAATAGAGCTCTACTGTAGAAGACTGCTTATATAACAATATAAGTATATATATAACTTATATATGCTCAAGTATGATGAAGCAGAAGTACGTGACAGTAACGATTTAAGATTTAAATAAATTTAGCCCATGGCTGGCTTCAGATCCTACTCTGAGTCTCTGCTTCTGAAACAGGGTCATGACTTCTCTATGTTACTGGTGATATTTCAGCCTCAAATCACCTCCACAAGTAAGTCTCAATGTCCAGATCTGTCAGAAACTTATTCTGTAGTTTAGCCAAAGTGTCTGCTAAAAAAAGTTCTTCAGAGGTAACAAAAAAATCCAACCAAAAACATGCCCTAAATGAAAAAAATTAGGAATTAATTCAAATTTTCCAAAACACGTTATGAGAGAAATTTTGTGATTAATACAAAGCTTAATTACCCTTAATAGCATTTTAAATAGTATCGCACAATGATACAGAAAAACCAGAATGAAACCTTTTTTTTTTGCATTTTAACACAGAACTTTCTTGTGTTTATTGTCATGCTAACTGTTTCATGATTTGTGATCAGCAATTCACTTATGACAAATTATGGACACATACACACAATTTATTTATTGACTGGCAGTGAAATAACTCTTAGATAAAAGTGCTGACCTCACTGCTCTGATTCAATTCTGGCCAGGTCTGGTTTAGGGATGGCATTGATGGAGACTTGCTTGGAGGTGCTTCTGCTGGAGAGCCAGAGTAACCTACCTCACCAGTCTGTTCCCCAACTTCTGAAACGACAGGAATCACTATGAACAAAAATCATAAATTGCATTCAGTTTATTTTTAGAAGAGTTGTTCACATCTCACGGAAAGTGCAAAGTACCCTTAAATTTAATCTTTTTCAAGAAAATACTTAGCAGCAGACAAAACCCAAAAAACCCAAGAACTCTTATTAAGTTAAATACTGTAGAAAACTTTTTATCAGGTACTACTCTTATTTTAAGAATGTTTCTGAAAATCAGACTTTGAAGATTACTCTGTACCATCCCATCCTCCCAGTACTTAGCCTTTAAGTAACTTTTTCAGATTTTGATTATATATATAATTAAACAGTTTTTCTAACAGCATGAGAAAATAACTTCACACTAGCATTTATTACATCATATCCTGCGCTGAGCATTTAATCTTACAGAATCAAATACTTCCTTATATGAAAGGTCAGAGCAAAACCAGTATCTCAAAGCAAACAAAAAAATTTGACAACAGATTAAGAAAATCATTCCCCCTTAGATTAGTCCCCCCAAAAAATTAGTTTCAAGCCTCCTTACTAAAACAGTGGTGTTTCCATTCACATTTTGCAAATTGAGTAAATCTAGTAGCTGTCACATTCCAACTGTCCTTTGGCACTGTTCAGTTTTCTCTTGAAGTAAATCTGAACAGCAGATCAAACATTCTGTCTAACACAGTATAAAATCCTGCTTACAATGTCTCCTATTCTAGATATCATCCAAATTGAGTAAATCTAGTAGCTGTCACATTGTCACATGTCCTTTGACACTGTTCAGTTTTCTCTTGAAGTAAATCTGAACAGCAGATCAAACATTCTGTCTAACACAGTATAAAATCCTGCTTACAATGTCTCCTATTCTAGATATCATCATGCAAGCTAAAGCCAGGCATTAAGACCCTCAAAAAACCTGAAAATTCAGATTACAACTGTACAATGTACAAGCAACAGGAACAGTTGAAAAAGTGACTGATAAGTAGTGAAACATATTAGCATGTCAGCAGTCACACAGAATTAAAACTCCAAACAAGACAAAATACTAAACAAAAAAATTTCATTAAATTACCATTACAAAGGACTGCTTCACGGGTATGTGATTGAAGATGACTGCCGCAAGAGCATGTTGTACCAAAACTTCTTTGAAATTTATAGAATTTACTGGTTTTAGGTTCCTAAAGAGCTGAACTCTGCAGCCTTCTCTTCTGCTAAGACAAGACAATATACTGCCTGCTAATTTTCATTTAGAATAAGCTAATAACAAATCCAATGTCAAACCAAACTGAAAACACTTGAATAGGCAGTGTGATCACTCTGAAAAGTAACAACCCTTTATTGCCTCCAGAGAGCTGCCAGGGACAGCAAAATGCACAGCCAAAACCTGAAGACCAAAAAGAAATTAATTGTGCTTCTTTAAGGTCAGATGTAACTGCAATGCTACTACCATGAAAAAAACCACACACTGAAACCAGTAACTCTTCAGTTTCAAAGGTTATGTAAACTTTCTTTAAATAGCCAGCTCTGAGGCTGTTTCCAAAATTGTGCCCCGCACCTAGCATCTTTAATTATGTTCCTTTACAGAAAGCAATAAAAATAGGTTACATTGAGGTGTCAATGTTACCAAGTAGTCAAGCTGACATGCTGTGGTCATTGCAAACAAAATAATATTATTAAGTACAAAATATAGCAGTGGCAATATTTTGTAAATACGTATCACGTGTTAATTGCTCTGAAGTGTAATAAGAATAAAAAGTTTCTATTAAGTTAAAAACCTCAACATTCTTGTTTTACTGACAGTATTCTATATAACAACTAATTTCCAGTGTTAAACACAAGTTAAAGTCAAAAGATAAGGCTGAAAATTATTATGTATAGACTACATAGCTATCTGTAAGTCAAAGAGTTCTGCAAATACCTACATGAAACACACCTATGGAGCAGTCTATGGAAAATTTTAAGGGTTAAAGTAATTGTGTAAGACATAAGGCATGGCAGATTGTTTTTCCTACAAAGAAATGGCATTGTGGCACCAACCCAAACAAAAACTCATGGAAAAGTAAAACTTGCTTTTCAGCTTTGTAAAGGTTGATAATTTTTACTGACTGAGATAAAATAGAGTTTGAAGGAATTACAATTCTGTAGAGATGTACTGCTCTACTAGAAAAATTACCAACTACACAAATGCTTAATTATACAGTAAGTCTGTGCCATGTGAGAGAAATACATATCTCTAGTTATGAAACCAGATCTAAAGCAAGATCCTATCTCAAAGAGGTATGGAACACCTGCAGCTGGTCACATACTGGATTCACAGAGGCTGTCAGAGGAGCTCAGGAGACTTCTTCCTTTGCTGTCTGAACACAGCCCAGAGGGTGCAAGGAGCCCTCTGCTACTCGTCCTGCTGGCCACTAGTTCAGAAGTCAAAATGGAAAAAAGCAGCACTTCTCAAGTGCAGAAGATTACTGGGAAACTTTCTAACAAAAGAACGGGATTAATAATGGTGCTGTCAATGCTTTTGAAATGAAGTTTGCCATCTTGTACATTGGTTTCAAAGACATTCAAGCAATTCATCTTCAACAGTTTGACGATACATTATTCATACTGAGGCATGTCAGCAGAAGATCATCAACCATTTCTTTCTTTGAGAAAGTTTTATCCCATGCAAAAAGTGCACTGAAAAAAGATACTTGGTGTCGTACTTTAGTTTCCATTTCTAAGACGATTTTGGAAGAAAGCTTTAATGAAACACAACTTTTACAGGAACTGAAATGAAAAATTATTACCAAAATTTAACTGGCTCATCTTTCTAGGCTTATTTACAGTTCTTATGATGAATTCCTGTAATTCATCATGTCCAGCAGACAAACCTATCACTAACTTTTAAATTAGTAAATGTATGCTTTGTAACTAAACATAAAACTGTAGCCACATCAATAACTTCATCTGAAGTATTTTATTCAACATAGAAGTTGTGGCAATAAATCATGTTACATGCCAGATAAGATCAGCTATTTCCAATGCTGCTGACCCAATTAAATATATAAAATAAAGCTAATTGGATAAAAACACAGAAGTTTGCAAGAATTTCAATTTTTCATTGTTTCATTGTAGCTCTTAGTAACCACAGAATAAAGTATCAGATTTTCCTATTTTTTAAGCATGGCTTACGTAGCAAGCTAAACTTTTAACATTCACTAGAACAGGGTAACTTCCCTTTAATACCAGAGGGAAAAACTTCTAAAAGCAAGTTGCCTGTAAAATGAGAACAAAAAACATATACATAATCTTTTTGGTTTAGTGTCTGATGTATAAAGTTTTCAGACAACTTAAGGTGAAATCTTATACCAATAACAGATCAAGACAAATATAGCTGTTGGGTGTGGAGTTTTGGGGGGTTTTTTAGTGGGTTTCTGGGGTTTTTTTAGAAACAACAGTTTATACAAAAATTGTTATTTCACTTCCTCACAAGATTTTTTGCTTGATCACTGCTTTAACACAAAAATGGAGAGAATGGAATGGTTTTTGACATTTGCTAGGTTTTAGCCCAATTACCTCCAGCTATTTCTCACAAATGTCTTCATCATAGCAAAATGCTTACTCATACTGAAAACACTTCAGCAGCAGCTCTTTGAAGAGCCAAACTACTCCGACAGAAAATAGGTTCATTATTAAAGCAGAGGTAATAAGAAACACAGTATCTAGTTTAAGAACTCATCCATAATTTTGAGATTAGAGTCTCAGACAGCCTACAAACACAGTATGAAAAGGGCTCCCTTGAAGCATTTAGTGAAAATAAATAGAATTCTAGCAAATCATGGTACCTGTGGCACTCGGAATATAACCTGACTTTCCAAGCAAAGACTGCTTGTTATAAAGTAATCTAAAGCAGTTTTAGAGCACTCAGTTTCCTTTATCTATTTTAAAAAAGTAAAAATGAGATGATCACAGACATCCTGTTTTTGAACACCACTTGAACATGGAACAGTAGTTTGTTTTTCAGTTACGGGACTAAGTTTTTGCCACGTATTAACAAGCAGAACTCATACAGTCAGTGTTTTTTCTGGGAGTACCAAAAGGTAAAAGGCAATGCACAGAACAATTAGGTGCCCAGACAATGAAGGATAAATCTGCTTCCAAGTCAGGAGGTGAATTTCAAAAAAAAGGGCCTGTGGTACTGATCCTGCATTTTTAAACACTTATCCTGCCCTTAGCATTGAATCTGGGAATATTTTTTAAGTACCTTTGATACTCAGAAACTCATACCATATTTTCACAAACGAGGGTGAATAGAAAGCATATTCATTTGAAAGTGAGTCTAAAGTATAGAGGGCTTGGGAAATTGAAATACAATAGCTGGTCATGAATAAAATCCACACTGCGACAATTTTGTTTTCCCTAACCTTTAAAGGACAGAGTCATATTTCTGAATGTAATAATGTATGCATACTTCTCCTAAATAACTGCCCTCTACAGCAATATGTACATGGTCAAATTAGCTTTGAGCAGTAAGACTTCTAAAAATTGAACAATGCTTTAGTTCATATTGACAAGTGCTTTCTGTTCATACAAACATGTATCTGCTGTAACAATTGGACCATAATTTTAAAATACTGACATTTGTGTTGAATCCGTATCTTACCCGTTGAGTCTTCCAAATCAATCAGTTTGGGCATTAAACTTTCAGGTAACTTTTCTGGCAAATCATATCCATTCTTCCTAGCAACTACCAGATGAAATGCAGCACAGAACTCATCCAATGTCAGTGCACCATCTTTATCAAAATCTGACAGTTCCCTAAGAAGGAAAACTTAGTGTAAATAAAATTTCTACAAGTTATTTTATTTCCAAAAGACAGGCTTCCATTTTGCTACTTGGATGAGCAAAGGTTATTGTTCCCTCTATCCTACTAAACACTTCATATTAGGGCTACATTCTTTACTCCTCAAGATGATGAGCCTTTCATTAATAACAGCTTACAGCTCATTTAAAGTCACTTTTATCTCTCCTGGTTTTTAAAGCATTTAAGACAGTACTACACAATATTATTGGCCTCTAGTGCTGAGGCAACATGATTAAATGGGAAATTACCTGAAAAAAATAGAAATCATTACACTGAAGGAAAGATAGCACCTGCCAAGGTAAGTCATTTAATGACAGCATGCAATGATGCAGTACAAATTCCAGAATACAATGAAACAGATTTGCCCAAACTCAAAGCTGAATTTGTCACCATGTACCACAAATTTACTTAAAAATGTGTATGTGTACATTTAATTTAAATTTACTTACACAAAAATGAATAAATAAATATAGATAAGGAAAAATTATTTATATTTGAACACATTTTTAACATTAAAAACCTCGTATAAACTGCTTCTATCTCTGAAGAGTTTGAGATTTTCTCAAAGCGCCTTGTAAATAGTACCAGCCCAGGCACATTAAAACCCACTAAAGTAATACTGGCATAAATATGAGCAGGACTGAACATACTAGTGTAATTTTACTTAACAGTTTCTAGTAAGTACTTATTAGGCGTCTATCAGATAGCTGTCATCTTTCTAACAATTTATCATTAATTTATTATTATTATTTTAAATAATCACACTTACCAAATATGAGAAAGTTCAAGAATAGGTAGTTTTGACTTAGTGAAAAATTCTTTAGCTGCAGATCCTAAAAAATTACAACAATTGTTTTTAATACTTTAGGCAAGTGAAATTATTAGAAGACTCAGACCTACTGTAAAGGTAATGAGTTATTTAGTAAAGGTTCTAGGGAAAATGGCACTAATTACTAGGGTTAAATGAGGGAAAGAGACAAATTAGTTTCTAGTCTTTCTTGACTTACACTGAACTATAGTAGAATATTATCAGCAAAATGCACAACTTCCTTCAAAACAGTATGCAAGCCTAAGTACAAAACAAAGTCTTTGTAACAGAACTGATGCACCCACAATTATATTTTGTAAAGAATGACTTACCTGGTATAAATCCATTTAGATCAGGTTGAATGGTTTTAAACTGATTAATATAATACTGCCTTTGTTCATCAGTTATTTTCCAGGGGTCATCATAACTACTTGATTGCCTACGAATTTCATTTGCTGTTGTAGCTGATGCTACAGTTCGTACTGTTGTCTGGTCCTGAAATGAAATATTTTTCCTCAGTATTATCTACCTAAATGCTTCTACAAATTCTCAACTTCTTGCCTTCAAAATACAAAGCATAGTTAAAACTCACAGTAGTTTAAAAAATGCAGGAAACCATCGGCAGATGGCATCTCCAGGATAATGGCAGGGTATTTTTGCACACTGATACAATATGGAATGACCGCAGGTATGTAAGCAGAAAAAAAAAGCATGGCACATATGCACAAAAAGCTAAATACAAATGTTTAAAAGTTGTAATTGTTGATATTTTTAATATTAGAAGCTTTCATTTAATCATTCCAAATTAAGGCAAATCAACAGAACAAGTATCTGTTGGGCAAATAGCACTGAACTGACTACAGCACAGATACACAGTAAACAGCTGCAATGGAAATTATGAAGAAAAAAAAATCCAAGGATTGCAACATCAATCTGAATGAGGCAAATAAAATACCAATAAGTGTCACACCTGGACAGAAGCAGGATGCATGGCTAAAAGAGCACTGGTTGGTGGGGTATCTGCAAAACTGACCCAGTTTTCTTGATGGGGTGGTGGTGAATGGCCAGACCATATGGGATCACTAGAAGTAGATGAGCCTGGAATTAGAAGAAACATTTCCTTTTCAAAAGGCAACCTTGAAAACTGTGAAAGAACTGTGGATATGGAACTATCTCCTGTCAGGGAGATATACTATAGAATGATGAGAAAAAATGAAAACCAAGGTGACAAAATTCACCTCCAGACATCTCACTTCTGTAAATTTTTACATTAGGTTAGCTTCAATTTGCACTAAAAAGACAGAACTGAGGAATGAGCTTATTGCAACACATGTAATATGTAAATTGGATTTTATCCATTTTATGGGTTTTGAATGAGTTAATAAACACTCCACATTTTCATTTAACTGAAATAAGCAACACTTGTATGGACAAATACTATCTAAAAATGGCATATTATATTAGCATTTTACTTCAATTATATTAATTTAATATTATCAATATTAAACCTTTTTCTTTTTTACATTTTAGTTTGTCATTCAAAGAACAAAGTCTTGAACATTCCATTTAAAAATCAGGGGTTTTGGTACAGACAATCCTTTTCCTCTACATAATTTCTAGGCTAACTTAACTCAGTTGCTTAAAAGCAGGCCAAGAATAATAAAAAGCATCCATATAGAATGCTGATATCTGCTATCTATTAACTATCTGGAACACAACAGTTGAAATTCACCCAATGCCCTGCTATAATCTACTTCTGAAGAACTGTTAATGTTCAATATCTTAATATTCAAATAATGATGAAGCAACTACAGAAAGATAAGGCCATCCACTGCTCTACATACAAAAGCATTAAAATTCTTTAAAATTGCAGTTGCAAATGAAAAATTTAAGGAACTCGGATCAGAGAGAAAACAAACCATTTACAACAAGTCTAGAAGAATCCCAGGACTCCATTCTACTCCTTGATTCCTGAAAGAAATGCTGAACTCCTTAAATCTAAACATTTGTGAAACTGATGAATCCACTCTTCTTGCTCAACTAAATGCCTTCTCTTGAAATATGCCAAATAAAGTCATACTTAGATAAGAATTTTTGCCTTGTATGCAGGAACAGGCTTCCTTTTAAAAGACAGGTCAGCTTCTTCTAAGTTTCTATAAACCCTTCACACAACAAGAAACAGGACACTGATGTCATAAATTTAGTCCTGCTAGTAAGATTTAATTTCAAGCAATAAACACCAAGAATTTCTTGTCATGATACTAGCTAAAAAAACTTGCTACAACAAGTGCATTCATATAGAGTTAATCAATTTATGAAGCTGACAAACATGAGCAATTTCAGGTTCTTGAAGTCTTTATGACACCACACTGCAGTAAACAGAATGAAGAAAATCTGAGAATCTGTGAGGCACGTTGAGGACTGACAGTTTAAGTGACAGTATAATTGTTAGTATAAAATACTACTATCTAATACCTGGCAACATGAAATTACTCTTTCATTTCATAAATGAAAAGTAATAAGAAAAATGCTTAGAACCAGTTTGTCTTTGCTCTTTTCCTACATACTGTAGTCATAATTGCACAGAACACATTTAATTTTGCATTACATTGAGTATAAAGTAGCATTTGCATAAGGAGAATTTAATAATTTGTTTGGGTTTTTTTTGGTGGAGGATTTTTTCTTTCTAAGTTAGCTTTAATATGATGAAAAGGTACTATTAACTACTCATTTTGTCCGAAATTCATCCTCCACTTTTGGAAGCTCCTGATGTGGCCTGATGCTTCTAGTGACTTTATCCAAAAGTGCTGAGAATAAAGGTAAGGCGTCTGACAATGCTTTATTTGCTTTGAGGTTCTTCTCCAGTAGTTCACCTAAGTCTCAAACACTAGAAAGAAAATCAAGAGAAAAGCTCAGTCTCTTTCCACCTCGTCTCTAACAGACAGTCAGAGGCAGACAAGATCTTCCCATCAGTCCTTTGATATGCGACACACAAATTTTATTTTTGATACACTGACTTTGCCCTTTTCTACCTCTCAGACACTGACATTATTACCATTAACCTTTTACCTGTTTACTCCTCCTTCACTTCTCTCAACAACTGATCTTGGTACGATTCAATTAATATCTCACTTAGCACAGGATCTGTTCCAAAGGAATACCTTGACAGCAATGGAAATGCCAGTAGCACCAAATGTGATACCTTCAGAGAACTTTACAGGTATTGCAAGAACATTTTCCTTTCTCTCCTGTTCAAATAATACCAGCAAGAACATTCTTACATTACTGTTCTTGTTATTTACTCTCCAGTGCAATGTTCCAGGACACAGGATGGGATGGCTGGAGAACACTGGAGAAGGATTACTAGTAACCATGGAGACCTGGATCTACACACAAACTCATGAACTGCCACCAGCCAATAACTCAATTTGACAAAACCAAATTGGAAACAGAAAGGTGGAAGAGAAACTGGAAGAAAACTGGGTCACAGAGAAGACTCAAAGCCATTGGTCTATTTTTATTTTATGATTTGTAACCCAATGAAGAAAACCTTCAGTGGTCTCTGTGCATCTTCATTAGTGGAAACACCTGCAACACCACTTTAAACAAAGAACAGGTCCAAGACAAATTATCAGATTTGAAGAAGCTGGTGAAGTCTAATGCTCTGTGTTTAGTATGAAGACCTAACAAATTCCTGTAGCTGCTCTCTTCCTCTAGCTTGAATATCTTACCAACATATTAATAACTTATGGAAAATTATCTAATTTCCTGTGGAAGAAAAGGTACCCCCTTTACTTTGAGATATAAATGGAAATGTAAGAAATATTTTCTCTAGTTAACATGTACTTTTCAGTAACTTTACTAGAACTAAATTTTCAACTAACTCTGTAAACTAAGAACAGCTTTCCTTATAATCAGTCTGTGGTGAAACAAAACCAGGAGCTGAATACAATTCAGACAATAAGATAAAATGCTGCAGAGATCTTAAGCCCAGGTAAGAGTATTCTAAAGCTGCAACAAGGCCAATGACAATCAGTTACTGAAGCATTAACTAGGGGACAAAGGACTATTCAGTCCCCTGCAAACCCTGTAAAAAGCTTAGGGCTCTGAAAATGCAAGGGAACTGTTAGCACAGCAGACATATTAGCATTCAACTTCATTATCAATATTACACTTTTTTCCACTTGTAGACATGCTCCACTTCTGTCCCTGAAGTGTTCACAAATGGCTACAAAATTCCTCCCAAAGAGAAAAGAAAGGAGTATGGCTTAGGGCTGCAATTTTTTGTGTTGATATCTCATGCATTGAGATATCAACACAAAGCTCTGATGTCATGCCAAAGAAAGCTAATGCATATCCTAGGACAGAGCAGAAGATCTCAGATTTTTTTAACTTGTTTTGGATCATTATTTGGATATTACCAACATAAATATTCTGCTTTGCTTCCAGTCCCAACAGACAACAAGGTAATAAAAAAAATATATTTTCACATTCTGACATGCCACTCAATTATAATTTAAAGTAGGGAAGGGTTCTTTCTCCCAAGTTTGTCAACATCATGATCTTATCTTAAACTGCTAAATCAAAGGCACCTGAGACACTTGAGAGACTCAGGACAAGAGACTTGGCTCTGACATTGCAGGATGAGACCTGAGCTAAGTATAAATATTCTACACAGGTCATCAATGTCTGTCACTGAATTTTAATTCCTGATACTAAAGTAAAATAAATGCATCCTTTGGGGCTCTCTTTACAAAAATTCTTGAAGAGAGATAGTAACAAGCCTTGGCTTCTGATTTCATGTTTGTAAGCACACTGAGCTAGTGTGACAGTGCCTCAGAAACCAGTAATATACATACAAAGCATTAGCACAATCCTAACTGAATTACAATGACAGGACAACACAAGTGACAAAAAAACTGTAAAATCCAAATTATTTTCCTCTGTTGAGAACAGGTTTTTGTCCAAGAAACTGATAACTACAGCTATAATTTATGAGTTAGATTTCTAATGCAAGACGATGTGTAAGATTTTTAAAACCAACAATTGACTTATAATTATTCTACAGTCCAATTCAATAGAGGAAACACTGTTTAACTTTGTTCATAGTGGGAGTATAAGGATGCAATGGAACGTTTACTATGCATAAGTCAGAATCTTCCTGTTTAAATATATCTTTCTTCAACAAAAAAATTAGATTTGATTTTTGCCCTTCTGGTTTAAGCAACGTGCTGTTTATTATCTGACCCACCAGAAACATTTTCACATTTGAGATTCCATGATTACATTTGACAATCTCATAATGTGAAATAATGTTTGAGAATAAACTAAAATACAAGCAGAGAGGCCTGGGTTCTCACTTTGCTTGGATCACAAATGAACTGGCACAGCCACACTGAAACTACAACACTTCACCTGGTTTCTCAAAAATATCTTGCACTGGAATCAAGATGAGCTTGTAGTACTGATCTAAACAAAACTAACCAACAGTCTGTCTGGTTCTATCTAAATGTCATGAGAACATTTTCTCTAAACAGTCCTTAAAATGTACGATCAAGAGGGGGGGGAAAGCTGAACTGCCTACAACAACTGAAATTTAAAGCAATAATTATCTGCAGTGCAAAAGGATCATCCACAGTAAATTACACTGACAATTTTTCTTAAAGTAATATATGAAAAATCACTTTACCATTAGCATTGCCAGAAGAGACAATCCTTCTATAAGACCATCTTTGAATTACTCTTAATAAACTATGAATGTGTTCCAATATGGAATATAAAATCAGGGAATACTGAGCTAGTTAGGAAATATGCTCAGACAACTTCTGAAAAATTTACCCATTAAACATCACAGGGAAATCATTGCCAAACTGAAATATTAACATAGTATCGTAACTTTATTTTTAAGATAACAATACTGAACTCTTTGACACTAGGAAGAGTTTGCATACTGTCCTGGAGTCTGTGACTTTTTAAGTTAGAAACACTTCACAAGTTAGAAATCAGACACTTGTATTTCAGCTGTAGAGAAACAAAAGTAAACCGAACTACAGGAGAAAAAACATTGAGAAATTGAGTGCTGACAGTGCTCGGACTAAACCCCTACAAGGGATTATATAAGCAATGAGTAGACTAATTTTTCATTTTAAATTGTAAATTGACTGGGACTTAGTAGCAAACAACATTCAGGACACTGACATAAACCTCTGCATACAACCCACATCACTTCTGAAGTTTTGTTTTCTTTTACAACAAATTTTAATACAATCCCTGTTCCTCCATGGATGCTTAGAATTACAGAATGACAATAATTGAAAGGTGACAGACCAATTTTGGAATATCATAACTGAAATAAACCAAGCAATCAGAGTTCAGTCTTGAACTACAACCTACAAAATGCAACATTATTTAGCAGTACCATCAAAATCAAAACCTGAATTACAATTGCTCCCAAATTTATTAAGACTACCAGGTATGAGAAAAGAAAACAGAACTTTTTAAAATAAGATATTAAGGGGGAAAGCTTTTAAATCTGAATACAGTGATACAATAACAGGGATGGTCTTCATGTTAAATGAAGAACATTAAAAGATGAAAAGTTTCACTGAAACAAGTGGTTCTACCTTGAGAGATTGGAAATGCAGACGCTTCAGTTGTTTACATAAACTTTAAAGAAATAAAATTAATTGTTCTGGCAATTCAGCCAATCTACCAGAAACATAACTCAAGCAAACAATATATTATCTGCTGCTTTCCCTTGAGGTCCCCACATTTTCATGTATACTGACAGCTTCTGCACAATTTCAACAGGATTATCAGGTTTTTTTTAAAAAACTTTTCACTGGAAAACTTAAGCACTCTTTCCCTCCCTCCAAACCCTTAGCATTTCCCATGTGAAACTAATAAATGGATCTGCAATATGCAAGACCACAGATTCTACAGTGCTATCAACACAGACACTTGAATCTGCAAGAAAATTTCCAGGACTGGAAAACACAAAGATAAGCTGTCCTAAGCTCATTTATTATACTTATTGAAGAATTCCACAACATTGGGTTACCACTGAAGCATTACAAGACATTTATACCTGGTTGTACTTCGCTAAATGGAGCCCAAAGAGGCCCAGGTCCAGCAAGAGGTCGCTCATTGTTCCCTCCGCTGGGATGGCAGTTGTGCTTCCTCCAGGTGTGTGGAGAGGTTGGTGGGGATTGCTGTGGTGAAACAACTGGAGATGTGGACTCCTAAGAAAACAGAGGAATGCTTTAAGATTTTTACTACATAACTAAATACATAAAAGCCTATCTAAAACCATTATTTCTAGAAACAACCATCACTGCAGTTAAACTCTCATTTTAGAGAGTGAAAATTTTAGTACTTATTAAAATGAGGGAACAGGACAAGTCAGGTACAGTACAACTAGGACTGAACACATTTACATCAAACACTGTAATCTAATATCTTTTTAACTTGGCATTCTTAAAACAACAGCAATGCCGAGTTAAATCATTTAGCTACAAGGGAAACTAGATTATAAGACTCACTTTCATTTTTGATAGAAGTTACATTTGAAACCAGCTCTCAAAAGAAATACTTACTGTGGCATTTGTTATCCTACCAAATGTTAATCAAATGATTCACAGTTATTTACTTGCATTTAAAACAAACGAAAATTACAGATTGGTGAAAAAAAAAATCACCAAATATGACACTTGATTTTTTAACATGCAAAATCATAGACGAAAATTTTTTAAATTAATGAAATCACCAAAAATCACTTGATTTTTTAAGATGCAAAATCATAGACACAAATTTTTAAAATTAATGATGCCAGTTAGGATATACTTCTCTGCTGCACAAGGTAATGTTGCCATGACATTAAGGCTCAAATTTCTCTTTCATCCCATACTGTACTATATTCTTCCTGAACAAGTGGGAAAAAAGAAAATCACGTGCAATTTCTACATGGAATTAGTTCTCATAAGACATTCAGATTACCCCTTTATTTCATTTATTTCATTTCAAATAAAATATAAAGGAAGAATAATTTACATTGTACAAAGTATTCATGTAGTAGAAAGTAATTTCTTCCCTATATCTTTTATCTTTTGAAATTCTTGTTTTCCAGTGCTCCCAATTTGAACTGAACTGTATTAGTGAAAACAAGTAAAACAAATCTTGAATCCCAAATATCCTGAAAAGTAATAACAAAGCCAAAAACCTCAAAATCTTTTTCAGCAGTACATGGAAAGTTTTGTACTCTATGTAAACAGGTGTTAACATATTATCAAGTGCTAACAGACACACTGAATGTAGGCTTCCCTAAAATTACCCAAACTGATTTACTTTGCCTGTATTCAAAGACCATTAAGCTTTTCAAACAATATTACACCTATAAAAGTCTAAAAGTCTTTTAGAAAGGTAGAAAGTGCCATTAATAAGCTTTTCTCCAAACAACTTATATTCTAAAACTACATGCATCCTAACAAAAAAGTTCTAGAGCCACAATGACTGTAAATTTACAATGTGTTGATGCAAACTTTTGCCTTTTTTTTTTTGCCCTCTGATTTTCCTATTCCTTGTGAAGTGAAGCCACTTTGGTTGATTCTACAGATGAGGTATTTTCTGGAAGTTCTGACTATTGAATCAGATTTCCTCAACTAAATTTCTAGGTCACAAGATTTCCAACTTTCTATTCCAAGTATTTAAATCATACTCATACATACTGGCAAAGAGTTTTACAAAATGGCTGGGAGCAATACTAATTCACTTCAGCATTTAACTGAGGGATCAGCTGACTGCACAGTCTGTGTTCCTGTTCCTCCACAGTACCTCCATGAACCCAATAAAGGGTTTTTTTGGGGGCAGCTACATGCCTTTATGAAACTTGCCTGAAGATTTCGCCAGATTTATTTTCAATGGCAGGATGTTCCTATCCTCACTGGCGCATGGGGACAGGAGGGGAAGGAGTTAGGGTTTCCAAAGTGCCACTTGGAGTCTGGAAAATGGAACTGAGGTTGAATGGCTACTGTGCCTAGCATTGTGCAACAGGCGATGGGAAAACCATGACACCGGATCACTTCAATCAATGTACAGCTCCCTCTCCCATTAACTTTTGTACAAGCCATCTTTTATCAAACAAGATTTGAGGGATGCTTGAATTTTTCAGACAAAACATCATGGAGTAAATGCAGCGAAAATTATGCTTGGACACAGATGTTATTAATTTAATCCAGTATCCTTACAAATCAGATAGTCCAGAAAGACAGAAGAAAATCTGAGGCAGACAAATGTATGATAGTCTACCTAGAGGAAACTACTCACTACTTCTAGTAACTGCACATGAACATTAAAACTTGACACACAGTCATTATGAAGCAGCCCTGCCCTAGGCTGAGAACTGTGACTCTTCAGTAAGCCTCTGCCTAACAGCTGGTTCTTATGCTGCTGGCACAGGAAGGAATTTTAATTATTTTAAATCTTTACTATACATGTGGTTCGTGCAATTCTGTAAAGCATGTAGTAACAGTAATCAGACTATCAGAAACACAAATATAGGAAATAATTAACTTTGTTCTCAGCATGCAAAACAACATTATATCAGAATTTTGAGCATTTACAGATTTCCCACAATTGATTTGGAGCATACAAACTCCCAAATAATTAAACAGCAAAAGCATGTCACCAGCTCTGTCGTCAAACTTCTGGAAGGTAGAAAATCCACATTTTTAGCTATATGGTCATTACAAGGCACACATTCCCAAACCAATTTAAACCCAATTTTAGCATTGTTCTGGCACCATCTCTCCCTTGCATGATCCTAGTCACTCAAAAATACCACTCATGGCATTCATTCACCTAGATAACTAGAATCTTAAAGAGAGCTAATACCCTTAGTTGGTTTTTTTAAAACATATTTACATATACACATGTAAATATGTGCATCTATAGCAAATGTCTGGGCCAAAATGCAGATGGCTTGATGCAAGAGTAAAGAAGGAAGATGAAAGCCAAAAAAGGCTGGGGAGGATGCAGAACAGTAGAAACACTGACTCCAATTCTAAAGCAGTCATGGGAAACCACAATGAGCAGAGAGTTACTGAAACTGCAATTATCTACAGGTTCATTTACCCCTTGTATATAGGTTATTAACTATGTATCTGCCTTTACACTAGATAAAAAGTTATCAGTTTTACTTAGAAAACATGGTTTGTTGTACAGTTTCCACTTCAGTTTTGTCTTGAGCTCCACACTTTTACTAAAGAGTCAGAGTAGTTTTATCAGAACCAATTTTATTCTTAGCTGCAATGCACATTTGCATAAAGTGAGAGAGTTTTGAGAGCTTATGAAAGCATTTGTTGCAACTGAGCAAGTAGGGTTCTTTGCTTTCACCTGTCCAATCTACTAATAAAAGAAATTCATTTTCACAGCTTGAAAAATCCAGAATCAGATTTTTAAAACATAATTTGGGTACAGAACCTAACTTATCGGCTCTCCCAAATTGTAGCATATAAGAACAGTTTGCATTATTTAGCTTACTGGTAGTTAGTCATTTGAAGTTACCCACATAATCTCTTTTGGAACTTTGAAAATTCTACTCAGTGTCTGCACACTGTAGCTGACGTTTAGTAGATCAGCTACTATTAAAATATTATTTTTATAATTTTTTAAAATATTTTAAATGCAACTACATTAAAATATTTAAACCACTACCTTTCATTTTCCCTCTCACCAAATCTCAATAAAAGTCAAAGCAATTACAACATTCTGTATTTTACCATTAAGCCACTTCATAGTAACTTAATAAGTTAAGCCACTTATTTTACCTCTTTAAATGAGTCCAGAAAATATCTTAATAGAAGCATGTTGACATAAATGGTTAACATTTTCATGTACAATCAAACTAATGAGGACATCTTTGTCAATAACTAATAAAAAAATGTTATAGCTACCAAGCAAAAATTTAGTAGAGCATCTTAATTAAGAAAAAAAAAAATCACGTTCAAAAACATTGTAAAAAACATTTTTGCCAGACTGGAATTACAAAACTGAGACCTGAAGTACTCGTAACTTGGATATTTTTGAACTGACAAGAAGTTACTAAAACCAGCATGTTAATTAAAGAAGGTGATATAATACATTGTTAAAGGAAGAGCCTTAGTGAAGACAAGCCAAATAAAGTGGCTTAAGGCAGCAGAATAATGTGCTAAAGGGACAATAATGTCCAGAGGGATCTCAGCCTCACAAGGGCATTATGAGCATACATGAGACAAATGAGATTATAAACCTTTTCCTGGGTGGCACACATCAGGCCAGAAGAAAACCACCTAATGAGAATTCCAGAGGCAATGAAACCAGACATGATATCTCAAAAATAGTTCTAAAGGTGTTGATCCAGGTCCTGATACCACCCAGCCTGCTTATGAGTTAGTCACCAGATCCATCATGACAAAAAATTTATTTGGAGATGGCAATTGCATTGTAAAACCCAGGTTTTTTTTAATCAACTGGCCTTCATACCAAAGAACAAAATAGCCCAAGGTTCAATGAGAACTTCTCCACTTACAGCACTATACATTTCTCAAGGCAGGATGTGTAGTTCAGCCAATTGAGGAAAATAATAATTAAACCAGAACCAAATGAAAAAGGGATCAATCACAGTATGAGAAATGATACTGGTATTTTTGCTATTTCCTCAGCAAAGGAACTGCACTACATTTAACCTGAAGCTGAGCATTACCTCAGCAGGGTGTCATACAAGATAGTTCCAACAATGTGGAGATTAATACAAGGATCTCAAGTGTAAAAGAACTGGCTATAGAAGGGGCAAAGCTGGATTGTATTAGAATGGGGATTACAAGATTGAAGGAAACTTTCTAATAATGCTCTTGAATGACTGATTTGGACAATTTGATATTTTAGGTAACCAATTATGCACATTACATAGCATGCTTACAAACTGTGACACAAATATAAGGCAGCAGACAGATGGGTCTCTTTCAGGACATAAGGAACAGTCAGCTATCAAATTTTAGAATTTAAAATACAGTTTATCTTTCATAATGAATGTTACTACCAAAGGCCATAAAGAGTAGACTGGATGCACAGGTCACATATCAGACCCCTACAGTATGTCAAGTATGAGAGATTTGCTTTATTCACAGCTGCCAAGATATATGAGGTGAGACATATCAATCAAAAACAGGAAAAAACCCTACAAAACTGTATTAATACTGGTGAAATTTCACTTGGAACAAGAAATACAAATGTAATAAAATATTTTCAATAAACACAAATTCAAATTGGATCACAAGCAGAGAAGGATTAAGGATTAGTGGTAACGACTTTATGAAATGAAACTGAGACTATGGATTGTTTTGTCAAGCAAAGCAGAGCTAAAGTGGAATGCAATCATTTTCCAGTAAATACTGGTAGTGCCCTGCAGCAAATACTAATGACAAAGTTGTTAAATTAACAGGCTGAGTTAAGTGGGAATTCCCACCATATTCCCATGAATATTCCTCCTAAGGCCCTGGAATAGTTTTCCCCAACAAAGCCAGTGTGGAATAAAAGGCTTCGCAGTTTCAAGAGAGAACCCTGATTTTTTTAAAAACCTCATATAATAATAAAATGACATATGAGATATCTTCCAGTTCTGTGCTTGTGAACCAGGTATATTTTATCTGAAATTACCTGTTCAATCTACAAAACAGAAGTGCACAGAAATTAACTACCAGAACTACTAACAGAACCTTAAAATAAAATCACACTAGTTTTCATACAGTTGAAAGAATTGAAATGATCAAATTCTGTCTACTACAGGTACCAAATTTGAGCTTCTCCTCCTAAGGCTGCACTGACATAGCACTAAATCAATAAAATCTGGATTTCAACTAATATGCTTAATGCACCCATAGGCAGAGGAGTACCTACAGCTTTACCTTTTATTTTCACAGGGGTATAGCAAGTTTCAGCCTGTAAGCATTAGTCAGATACTGAGACTTTAACATCTGAAAAACATGTATCTATTGAAGCTAGATATCCCCTTTCCTGAAAAAAAGAGGTAAAAGTATCCTAAAGCAGTACCTGATCAACATTGGATCATACTTAAAAAACCCTGAAAAAAGTATTTGTTTTTTGGCTTTATCAGCAAAATACAAAATGTCTCCAACACAGAACTTTTAGTCACTCATGAGGTACTTTCAGAAGACAAAATTCTTCCTAATCTCAATATTGCTGCTTCTTCCAAGAAAGTTTTCAGTACACTAACATTTTTAATAACATAGCTGCTACTACCAAGGTATAGATATGTATATGCTACCGTGGTAGAACACCTATGTCACCAAAGTACTTGTATAGATGTCACACTGTCAGCAGAAGTGCTCCAATCTACTTAGCCTCTATTTTAAAGGAATAAGAAATTCTGTCAGAAGGAAAAAAATATTTTCACCCAGTGTTTCATCTCCACTAGGATGTGCAGTTAACATGCTATCCAGTGAGTGATGGCATCTTTCATTACTCAGCTAGACTTCTAAAATCAGTTCTGCAGCTTCCATGACAGCTGAGCATGACTTCATTCACCTTCTAACAATATTAAAAAGACAAACTTCTGCCCAGTGCTATATTTATAAATTAAAAAAGCTACTACAAAATCATTTATAGCTATTCTTTGGAAACACAACCTAACTGCTATTTCCTGATTCCCTGCCTCCAAGTAAAGTTTATTGAGGGGACTGCTGAAATAATGCATTGAAAAAAATAGTTTTACCTAGAACATTTCAGTAGACAACATACTGAGTAAAGTTCTTCTACATAAATTGTGATTATAAGATATTATACTATGCATGACAAATCTCACCAATAGGGAAAGCTGCACATAAATGGACCAGTTTTTAAAGATGAAGATATTTTATGATGCCATACAAATAGTATTTCAGCCATAGCAATTTAAGAAACCAATGTATTTTCAAGTGCTGGTCACATTCTCAAAGCCACAAACAGTTTAAGAAAAAACAAACCCCCAAATTTCCTAATGGAGAATCTAACAAGTACAAGTTCCATGAGTGAAATATACAAGCTTAACTGATATATTCCTCCAGAAAGAAGCGTGATCCCTAGGAAGATGACACATTGTGATTTACTTGTCAGACTCCATCTCTTCAACTACTTATTGGTCAAAAAGATGGCATGAGAATTCAGAATCTGAAACTCTTTCTAGATTTTATTAACCTGAATGGTATCTCCAGGTCAAGATGACTAAATCAGCAATTTCCATGAAAACACAGATAAAAGCGGCACCCATCTTTTATAAAGTAACCCGATTAGAGTATTTATACGGTTATGTGAGAAACCTGGGCTCAAGCCCCTTTCTTTTTCCCAGTTTATTTCTAACCTGATATCTGAATTACTACGTATTAGATTGGGACAATAAGGCTGCTTGAATGGGTTCATTGTACAGAAATACAGCATTAGAATATTCCATAATGTAGCCATCCAATGTTCAGTTTTACAACAGGGTGCACAATTATACAACACTTCCTCGATGTTCTAGAACCTGAAACTTAATGCTGTGTTGTCTGTTACATTTGTTCCTAGTCTGCTTTCTGGGCCAGATTACTCCAAGGACTTAGATACAGAGTTTCTTTATTCTGATGATCCCAGACAGACTTGTGTAAAAAAGCGATACCAAGTTGCTTTTATCAGCCAAGACAGAGAAATGAAATTGGAATACACATACACTTCTGTGAATACGTGGCTTCTTTATTCCGAACTTGAAGACCTCAAACACCAGATTTATTTTTCTTTTTGTTATTTTAACATTATGCCACAACAGATTCCTGTATCAAATTACAACTGGTCACTAAATAAACTCAACATCATGATGGAAGCATACAAAACACAGTTTCAACCCAACCAAAACCTCACAATCAGACTCAGGAAATCTGCAATGTGCAAAGTTCTTGGTAGCTCTCTCAAACACACCTAACCAAAACCAGACAGCAAAAAGCTATCTTGAGACCTACTGCTAGCCATTTTTTCATTATATTCCCCATTTTCTCTTTGAAAGAAAGGAAGTAGCAGCCAAACCCTGATTATGGATTTCCTCTACTAATTTACTTTTTCTTTGTATTGGATCAGTCTGGGCTATTTCCATAGAGACTAATAAATGTTTATGAGTGATTCCTTGATTCCCACAGAGACTATGGGACATTTGCAAGTTCCCCAATTCTTTACAAAAAAAGCCCAGAAAAAAAGCACACCACTGGGAAGAAGCAGGTCATTCAGTACATATACCCAGCAAAATTTAGCATTTGTACTCAGCTCTTGTTTGTAGAAAAGACAATCAGAAAGGATTTCTCCATGGACAAAGAGCATGAAGACTGTAAACCCAAGGAATTGTGTATAAGAAGGCAAGAGTTTTAAGTCTTTACAGTTTTCATTAATTCACACATCTTGTCACTGAAGATGAAAGAACCAGTGAACAAAAAATAATCAGATTTCTCATTATTAAAATATGAGAAAAAGCTATTTCAAAACTTTGGTGTGTTCTTCCAGTTCTCATTGTCTCTCCTTACCAGTTAAACCGTGGAACAAGAAAATGTGAGGCAGAGAAAAGCAACTGAGAAAATTTAGAGAATTTTTTTCTAAATACAGTATTTCAGATTTGCATATATGGGAGCATGTTGAAGGACTAGAAATTCAGTCTTCCATGGCACTCAGTACCACTGTTCCAAAGACCAGGAAACTGATGGGAACAATTTAATAAATGAGTTATTAATACCATAATGACTACAACTTTATATCTGCCATCCTAACTTACCCACTGAATTTCTTTTCTGTCTCAATTCTTTGTCCATTACTGCCAATATTTTAAACACAGATTTTAAGACTCCATTAAAAATGTCTCCCTACATGCAAGTATTTCAGAGGCACATATAGTCTTCTTGTATAATATATAAATTTTTTAAAGAAAATATATTGGAAGTAACCTAGCTCAGAAGCCATATCAAATTGACATCTACACAGCAAAATAGTGATTAAGAATCCCAGTTAATCCTTTAAGTTAATTTACCTGTTGATCAGTTGATGTACGCTGCTGAACTGCATCATGGCTCACAGAGCCTTTTTTGACTTGTACCCTGCCAGGTGGAGGAGGAGGAATCACACCTGAATATGAAGCTGGAGTATCAGCATCTGAAGAATACAAGGCTGTGTGTCTTGACTCTTGTTCATTCTTTGACACAACAAATCTGGGAAGAGGGAGGTCCTTTACTGTTAAAAAAACACAAAGCAGGACATTCACTATACATAAATATGATGATTAAAAATAAAAACACTGCTCTATTTTGAAGTTAAAATTTCACAAGTGACTCAATTCCTTACACACTGAGACTGCTGCTATAGTCAAGCCAACACCCAGCAGCTGGAAAAAGCAAATACCTATTCTGCATTAGACTTCATGATTCTGCTACCCAAGTTCTGACTTTGGTACACAAAGATGACTTCACATTGCTCCACTACAGCTTTGCACCACAACTGTGCATTAAATGCAGCAGCAATCAGATAACCTGGATTTAGCTCATTTTTTTTAGATTTGTCAACATTTCATTACTGAAGCATGATTTTCAAAATTTTTCTACCATTTCTAGCACATACCAAGAACTAGGATCTTCATATAGAATGGTTTGTCAGCAAAACAAATGCTGAAATACTACACTATATTCAGCATCATCTTTTGGTGAGCTAATGTCATGTTCATATTTACAGAAGATAATATAATCTAGTTGTACCACAGAGTGAGACTATTGCTTAAACACATCTATGCATACTTTTCTACAACAAAAGCTAAATTAGCTCATTTGGAATACTGGAAATACAACTGGAAATATTCCAATATCACCTCATTTGATATGAACAACTAAAATGCAAAAGTTTCTACAAAATGCTAGGAAGCCTATTAGCTTAATGTACCAGGGTTCAGAGTAGCCCAACACAGAAATGAGACTATGTAAACTTTCAATTTTCCACTGCAAGATCTCTACCATTTTTCTCCCAATTGCAATCTTTTTAGTGCTCCACTTTGAATAAACATAAATTGTGAATTTGCTGTACAGCTTATTTGGAAATTATGTCTCCAACACAAAACAAAATTGCAAGCATGGCTCAAATTTAATTTCTCTTGCTGACTGCTTACGTAAATTACTTCTGGTACTGAGAATGAGTCAGTGGTACTACAACTATATTAAAATACAAGATGAAATTGCATACTGTTTATTACATGAGCATTGTACCCCATGCTGCAGCAGAGAACTAACATAACTAATACGCAAACCACAGCCAGCCAAATAGTGAAAAAGCCATTGCATACAAGTGAAAATGTGTATGTCTGCAAAACCAGGAAAATACAGACACCAGATGATCCAACTGACACAGGGGAAGTCTGTGCAATCAGCTGTGCCAGCACAAGTCACAAAAATAATAGAGAACTCAAAAGAAACACAAAATACTCTACTGCCTTCTTTAAAAGCAAGACTAGATAAATATAGGTTTGTTTAGCTGTACTAAGTTCCTACGTGACTAACCTGCTATTTTTACCTCTCTCCTCTGACTTTTTCCAGTAACACCAGAAAAATCTCATTTCAACACTACAACATTTGTTACCATTCAGAAATCCCTCAATTATAAATGTGAGAGCTGTCATGAATGGAACTAACCCTTGATATTGAGTATATTAAAGAGTTCTCTGTACTTTTCATGCCCACATCCTTCCTAATATTTTTTTCCAACAAAACCTGCAAAAAATAAATATTGCTTTGAAATAGACACTGCTCATTCATGTCTCAATTTTTAGCTTCCTGGAAGGAAAATTTTCTGGGACAGAGGAACAACAGCTTTGGAGGCTTGTAGCATAATGACTAATGCCCAGTATTCTTATTCTACTGCCCATCTGAGTAATCAAAACAGTACTTAAGAATCAGATGGACAACACTTATGTTAGACTTAGTATTTAAAATTTGACTGAGTTTCCACTCAGTAATGCAGATAAAGCAAATTCCTTGTCTACTGACAAGACAAACAAAAAACCAAAAGGAAAAAGTAGGAAGGTGAAGGAAATGTCCCATGCTAAAAGAATGAAAAAAATCAGAAAATTCAATGAAACATGCATAAAATTGAGAGCTAAAAAGTAGATGTGCAAAAATATAAGCTTTATATGTCTGAAGAGACAAAGAGTATACAGCTTAGTTTGGGATGGCTCTAACGCTTCGTCTTCAAGACATCTTGGAGATGGAATGTGCAGAACTAAGTTAGCAAAGCTCAGAATCATTTTATCAGCCTGCTGCATTTTAGTTGTTGAGTTAGCTGTTACAACAACACTTGAATCATTCTAGAAGCAGGAAATTCATAGATAGGACTGGAACCACTGCAACCAAGGCAACAGACCATAGCTAAAAACAGTTAGGGTAAAATTAAATGTTCTCTCTATTGTACTTGGTGTATTTTGTAGCCTTGGAACCAGTTACAGAAGATGATTTCTGAACTTCTAGGAATAATTACAAGTATTTCTAATAGTGCCATGAATCAAGAAAATTATCTATGTGAAATAAAGCTTCCAATCACTGTTAACTTTTTAGCAAGGTATTTTATATTTTGAAATGAATTCTGTACCTTCATTTCATTCTTTCCTTCAAAATTCTTGTCATTTCTCTTTTTTTTTTTTAATAGAGAAACTACTTCTGGTTAAGGTACCTTGCATTAAAATAAAACCAAGATTATAAAATCCCTGCAAAAAGCCCACATACAGATTTGTCTTTCCCTTCTCCAACAGGCATTTTATGAGAAATCCCACAATTGTTTGATCAAGTTCCAATTTTATCAGTATTAAGAGTTGAAGGTTCTTTTTCCAGCATTCCAATTTTAGGGCACTCTGCTACAACTTGCTAAGGCTTTAGATTAGGGAACACATCAGGAAAACTGTGTGTTTATAAACACACAGTGGCTTATAAACAGAAAGGGACTTGAATACTAGCAAAATGTTGACTAAAACAATGCACTTTTCCAAGAAGCTACAAAACCTCACGAAATCAGTATAAACAGTTTGTATGAGCCTAGAATAAACATAACCGTGAAAGTATACACAGTGATTCATTTCTTTTTTATAGCTTTGTCAAATACTTCTGTCATATCAGATTGTTTTTAACAGTCTCCTTAATTGCTTCATCTATATCCTTTACACATAAAAACCTCCTAAGACTTCTTTTATTTACTAGCATATAAAAATGATAACATTATTCTACAGATATGAAATCTATTAGGAAAGTCACTCTAAGGCAAAACTGTGCTCCAAAGATATTTTTAGCTTGTGAGCTGTGTACTATAATGCAAGGGCTATAGTGCCTTAAAACTCATTACTTCATCTTCCTAAGTGTCTCTTTTCATCTTACAAAACAACAAGGACATGGATCCACTTATCTCATTCAGAAGGCTACAGGACAGCCTCACATCAAAGCTCTTCCTGCAGCTCTAAACCATCTTTCTAGAGTAAGCCTTCCTCCTGTTTCACCTATTTCACCACCCACACCACAGCTGACCTTTGAAAAGTAGGGTAACAGATGATTTGGCTGACAACAGACTTCAAAAATCTTTTACAGGTCACTTTTTTCACTAGGAAAAAAATCTTAAACTAATCTTCATATCTGCTCTTAGAAGGGAAAAATCTGTCAAACCAAGTGCAAAGAGATGTAATGTTAGAAAAGATAACCTTCTGTTTGTCACAATCAAGGCTTTGGAAACCCAGCAGCTACAAAAGCTTGCAAATGCTGCACTCTTCTCTCCTTCCAGTTTACATTACTCCTCTTAGTACTTCACTCAGAGGACACAGCACACAATTTCTCACATCAGTAATCTACAGAATTAACTTGCTCCTACATAGCAAGGTGCAAGTTGTTCATTTGTCCCATGGTGAAAGCAATAATTATTCAAAGAGTAAGGTATTTCAACTTGTATTTACTGCACAGTAAGAAAACACTACCAGTTTCTCCACATTTTTAAATCAGCAACACAGATAAAGACATATCCCACTAATTTACAAGGTTACTCTGTAAGAATATGTAAGCCAACTACCAATAACTGCACTCAGCAACTCAATCCCCACTGTCCCCATCCTGTGATTTACCTGTATTTAAGCTTTCCACTCTTAGAGGGAGACCAGATTGGGCCACAGCAACAAGTTTCAAAGCAATGTAAAACTGACTTCTTCCAAAATAGCCAAGTCTTGTTGCACCACAGAGCTCCATAATCTGAAATGAAACACAGTTACTTACAGAAAGAATTTTTAAACACAACAGCTATAAAGATTTCATACATTTCAGAGTAGCATACCATGTTTTCAAACATACTGACTGCATCTCACTCCACAGTGATGACCTGCAATTTTATTGAAGGGCATTCCAGCTTGTGCCAGGTCACTGATAAAATACTAAGCATGACACATTCTAAATCAGACTTTCAGAGATAAATGATCCAGACTACCTTTTTATCTACTGAGCAGTCTCATCTAGACTGCAATGTTCCAAATGAGAAACAAAGATGCTCTTGGAATACCACAGCAAAACACTTGTTGAAGTCAATGTAGATGGCATCACTGCTTCTCTTTTGTCAACCACAGTTCCAGACAATGTGGTGGACAAATACTCTTGGTAATCCTAATTACTGTTTTCACCTCCATACACCTAGAAATGGCTTCTAAACAGACTGGCTCTACAGCTCCTCAGGGACCAAACTGCAGCTGACCAGCATGCAGTTCCCCAAATCAGTCCTCCTTTACTTTCCTGAAGATAACTGTAACATGTTTCTCCAGTCACTGAGACGCAACACTGATCTCCACAACTATTCCAAGAGAAAGATGGCTTGCAACAACACTAGCTAGCTCTCTCAGCATGCTCAGAAGGATCCCATCTAATCCCATGGATTTGATACTTCTCTAGTATCTTTGTGTAATATTACTAGTTTCTCTCCTTCAATCTCATCTCAAGACTTTGCCTGTGACCATCAGTGCAGAGAATCTCAGACTAATTTACATCCATGGGCATTAATTTCTGTCCTCACCCTTTCTACATGAGCTCTTGTTGGCAAACCTGGCCTCTTGTCACATCTGATCATTTTCCTAACTACTGGGATGTACTATTACTGGACTTAGAGAAAGCTGTCCTGAAAGGTTTCCCAGCTTTCAGAAGACACAGTTCTGAGTGCAGAGGAGCCCTAGTTGCAGGCAAGTTCCAGCTGAAGAACTGAACTTTCACAAAGCAGTAACAGAGCCACCCAATGCACAAAGCTGTTAGACTGTGTGCTTCAGCACCAGTGGACCAGAAAACAGACTTCAGTAATTCTACCCAATGAATCAGATGAGTTTATCAACTACAACTGAGCCAGATGCAGTTCAACAAAAAACTACTTGGTTATCTCCTTGCACCAGGATTCTGGAACCCTATGAAAACAAGCTGCTGTAAAACCCAAATACAGGAAGGTGCAGGAAGTTGACAAACAATTCCAAAAAGTCACAAGAGGATCAGCAGGTTTAGGATTGTACACACAACTCAAATCCTGCTGGACAAAAAATACTGCATTAAACCAGTTATCTGTGTCTGCATCACACTTCACACATTGTCCCACAACTCCTCTGTTATATGTGTTTTCCCACTGTAGTATTTCTGCAGCATGATGTCTGGAGAGAAGTCAGGGGATCACACACTAATTTCAACAGGTTGGCTGGACTACAGAAAGTTCCACCAGGAAAGAAGTCACAGTGTAACTGTCAGTGACAGATGACAATTCAAATAAAAACTGAGCCATCAACATCTAAACCTTTACTCAACCTAATGCCAAAAATAATTATCCTGAGTTTAAATAACTAGCAGAGCTAAAGCAGTGGAGATTCAAGAGACAGCTAGGAATCAAAACCAGTGTGACAGCAAAAGCAATTCTTTTTTAAAACACTGTACACTGGAAGACTGATGGAACATCCACATACTTGACTACAAGCAAAACAGAAAAAGCTGGTGGATTCAGTGACCTAGCACCAACAGATGGGTTAACCAGACTCTCTTGAGTCTTATGAAAAGAAGCAATGATAGAGGCATTTTGAGCTTATGGAATCATTAGGCAGTAATGGCTTTGTGCAATTTCAAAGTCATGGCTGAACTACAAACTACCTTTTGTTGGAGCTTGTCAGTACTGCCAGATAGATAAAAACAACTTCAGTTAAAAACTGAATTAATAACTAAGCTACTGTGACAGGTAAGTATGAGAAAGGAAAGGCAAGCATGGATTCAAAGTAAATATATATAAATACACAGTATAAGTATCAAGAAGAGCAAAAAGCTAATGATACCAAAAAAACCCCCAAAACATAAACCACCCAGTCCTCCCCACCCGTCCCCCCTCCAAAAAAAATGCTCTTCTGCTGCTGAACAAGAGGTGTCAAATCCACTCATAGCTAGCTAAAGGAGTCCTCTGTTTCAATTACAGAAACATGACTGAAGGTTGAGTAAAATCATGAGATGCAAGCATCTAGTGGAAACTCCTCTGCTGAGTGACATCATGCCCAAACATACTCCAAACAGTATAGCTGGAAATTCCCTGAAGCAGGATTTAAACATGAAACAGGTAGTAGGCTATACTGAATGGCGGAATCATGATAAAAATTATCAAAGAATTGCTTCTCTGAGATTTTGGGCTTTCATCTGCTTAAGAAGAGAGAGGATAAGGAATTTCCCTAAACTCCTCAAGGAATGCAGAGCCATCTTCAAGACAAAATGCTTCACAACTGTTCTAATCTCCTTAGATATGAAGAACCTGAGGTCACACTATTGCAATTTACTAGAGTCAGGTAAACAACTCAGTAAAGCTCCAGAATTGTTGAAAACCCTCAATACAAAAAAACACCAAAAAAAACTCCAAACAAACAAAAAACCCACAAAAATCACACCTCTGTGCGGTAGCTGTGAATCACTAAATTGTATGCTCAGTCATCATACCGCAAAGACATAACAGCATCAGAAACACCAGGAGCCAGCAGAAACCAGACATGGCTGGGCAGCAGTGCGCTGCCAAAGGGCACTGTTTCAAGCAGATACCTTCTCCAACCCTTACAGGTTTCAAATAAGAGGCCCTTGAATTTTGAGAGGTTTGTGAACCTTACAAATTCCAGGTGAAGTGGAACAAATAATTTCTCTATCAAATGCAGTGCAACACACTTCCCAGAACTCAGGAAATCTCACTGGGAGTGTCTTCCAGAATATCAGTCTCCTGGCCCCCAGGTTCTTCTACAAGGCAAATGAAGCCCATTATCTGTAAATATTATTCATGCAAAAGTAAAACAGTACTTAAACAGGGATGACTTCAATGCTAAAACAATAAATGAAGCAACATGCATGCCACCTACACAGGAAAGATAAAAATATTTCATCTGCTTGGAGAGAGTTACTTAAGCACCTACTGTTCCATACCAGAGGGTGGTAAGAGGCAAGACCTGAAGACTTTAGCAGGCTGGAAGCTAAAACAGACATGCTGTGTGCTGATGGGAGGGGAGGTGAACAAAAGGAGGACCTTTGGTATCATCTCACCCAAACTAGGACATTGTTGATTAAAAAAGAAGTCTTACACCAAGAATATAAACGTGAAAACTGTTAAACACAAAGAAACCCTACATGGAATCACACAACAGCTGAACCTGCATAGGTCCTCTGGAGATCATTTGCTCCACACCCCCTGCTCAAAGCAGGCTCAGCAGGTGACTTTGGAATGTTTCCAGTTGGGATTTTGAGTATATATATCCAAGTAGGGAAACTCTACAACCTCTCTAGACAACATCTTTGATCACCTTTAAAGTAACAAAGTTTTCTCTCATGTTTAAATTTAACAAAGACCATGAACAATTCCATGTAAACCATGTACCAGAAATACAAAACAAGTTCTCACATTCATTATACAATAAATATTTGATACAAACTTGAGTTAAACCAAACCATATGAATATACTTGTGCTTCAATATTTAGAAAATTATTTTGAGTTTTACTGTGCATATTAACAAGAACCTTCAAATGAAAAATAAGCATTAAATTTAAAAAGTTGTTTACTTAAGATACGAAAAACATAAAAACCAAATATAATAACTTGCTTCAGTTTTGCTAGTTAATAAAATATAATCGATTATGGACTGATTTTAAATCACAGTTTAAAATGTAAAAATGTATCATCATATCAACAATGTTATTTCTGTATCTCATACACAGTAGTTCATTAATGAGTTTTCAAACTGAAAATATATGACAATGTTTTCCAACCTAAAAGTTTACTGCAATACAACCTCAAATTGGTTTCTAGTACACAATGTCCTACAGCAATGCTGTCCTGAAGTCATGTACTCCACTCACCTCAGCTACAACAAAATTTAGTCACATCTCTAATGTAATTCAGGGATGTGTGATGTAAGCTGAAAAAATGTTTCCTAATCATTGCCATTGTAGTGGGAAAAAACCTCCTGACCATCCCTACACACTGAAGAATGATGAAAATCTCCTTCATTCATTTTTTCCTAGTTTGAATACATTTCTGTCCTCCCAATTGTTATCTTCTAATCACATTACTCTGCAACTGCTGTTAGATCAATTGCTGTCACTTCATTTACCTCAATCTACCTCACTAATTGCTGACCACAGCCTGGCACAGTTTTCCAACTACAGTCTTTCACCTATTGTCAACTGGACAAAGCAATACTGATTTATCTGCTAATATGAGTTCGAATTTTTAACTTCTCTTTAAAGATATCCCTTGACAGTTTCACAGATGCAACAATTGCTGCACCGTGCAACAGGAACAAGACAGAGAAATGACAAAGATCCTTCTTTTGATGAGTTATTTTTAACCAAGTCTCTGACCCAGTTCTTCACAGGGCTACACAAAGCTTGGCACTAGGTGGGACAAAAATAAAAAAACAATTGTAGACAGATAAAAAAGAATGCCACGAAAAGAAACAGTCCAAGTATTGCTCTGAATTCTGTGTTTCAACACATTGCAAACATTTCAACAGTCGTACACCTATCCAAAGATCATTTGGAAAACGCATCTATGAAGGATAATGAATACTGCTATATTTAATATTCATTCAGTGTGAAGCAGAAAAAGTTCACGTGCTGCTGAACAGCAAGTGTAAAACTACCTCTAACACATACATTTATCTTATTAGGTACTTAGGCATTGTAGTAAATATAGTTAATCAGTTGATACTAAGTATTCCAAGGCACAGAGTATATTTAGGGCATAGGGTTCTCTGCTTCATAACAAATAGCAAGGTTTTACTGATTGTTCCATGAAGATACATCTCAGTCAATTCCACAAACCTGGCTTCAGAACACAGGCTCTGAAAGAACTAAAACCCATAGTGCTGGAGGACTTCCAAGACAACACACGCTCTCTGGCACTGAACTATTTAGTGTCTTACTGTCTGAGCTTCTCCTAATACTTCTCTGTCCTTGATTTTCACACTGCACAGATCCACAGTGGAAGCAGACTGCTAAAGTGCCATCAGGAAGAAAAAGCTACTCATCTGCTTGGACAATTAATTCTCTATACATAGAACTACGATCTCCCATTCTACAGGTCATTTCAGGGTCAAACATACATCTGTTTCAGTTAAATGAAATTTCAGAATTAATCACATCAGAAATAATTAGCTGTTCAAAAAATGACCCAGTATTTTAAGGCTCAGAGGAATTATTCTGCCCTGTACTTTGGGATCTGTTCTACAGGCATGCCCATTCCCTGAGTACATGTTGTCAGATTTGGAGTCATGCTTTCACTTTGCTAACAGAAAAGTAGCAAAAATCCAAAGTTTAAAACTCTGATTTATGACAGATAAATACTTAACAAGTTAATATGCTGAACACCACACACACACACAAACCTCACAGAGCTTTTATTACTGGTGGTGCTTTTTGAAACAGTTATATTTAGGTAATTGTTGAACTTGACATATTCCAAAAGCTGTCTGCAACACCTCTTGTTGCTCCTGGTAGCCTGTGGATTCCCAGTGCATTAGCCTCATTTACTAAAGACACTTGCTTGCATGCAGTAGTAGCTTTTTTGATTTTCCTATTTACAATCAAAATTTGTGGTCTTACTAACAGCTTCTGCAAAAGCTGTTACAAGCTCTACACATGAATCTGACCTGCAGAGCCTCTCATGTAGAGCTCCATGGCTCTCCAGAGGTCAGCAAGTCCCTTCTGATTTGGTAGTACACAGCAACCACCACCCATCAATCCTCAAAGATGAGGTAGATGCACCCTACATGCAACTACAAGACCCTGACTTAGAGGGGCAACTTTTCCAAATATCTAGAGTAATAGACTGCCCTACTTGTCTACAACTCAAAGAAAATATTGTCATGTACCTCAAAAATAGGGCAGAATAAAGAATTGTACACCCTTCTGATATGTTCAGTAACAGCAACAAAGGAAAACACAGACAGCCATCTGATAAACACTCAGAAAGCAACTACCATGCTCCCAAGTAAAAAGTCACACCTGGAAGTGGAAGACTTCAAGGCAGAGTTGCTCTTTACTTGTATTAGAACTTTCCCTACTGCTTTTCCTTTGGTATAGTAGGTGCTCATGAGAAAGACACTTTACAAACAGAAATGGTAATAAAGCACCCAGAAGAACTGGAAATTTTAAAAAAATCTGGAACAGCAAAAGACAGCCCAGGGAACTACAAGAACCATTTCTCATTTTTGATGCATAAAGAAAGGCTCTTTTAAAGTAAGATAAAGATTCCACATACCTGTGTTCTCTTACTATGTAATTCTACATTACTGCTTAACCTAAATAGCTCCTTCCTCCTCTGCTCTCAGCTGCAGTTCCCCATTCCTGAGCAATAACTGCTGCTTATCTGTCTGGTCACACAATGTGATTACTCCACTCAGTAAGCCAACAAAAAGTTACTTTGTTAGTTATTTTCTCTTTTATTAAACTGAATCTGTCTACTCTACAACCTCTACAAACAAACACCTCAGCAGAGCTTCAGAAGTTATTTACTCACAGGCTTTATTTACAATAGAAAATGTAGACGTTTTTATGAACAAACTGCAATGAAGTGTATATCATATCTTACAGATATACATTATATATCTCTCACTGGTCAACATCAGATAGCTGGAACTTGATTTTTAGTTTTGCAGCTCATGTTTTTGACAAGCAAAGCCTGAAGCAGAAATGGCAAACAAGCCTCAGCTGGCACACACAGAATGACATTCTTCATCTGTAATCTTTTGAGGCACTTGGTCTTATTCTTGCAATAATTGAAAGTCCATCTGAATACTTATGAAGACTAACCGAGTTTGCCCTAACTTTATGTGTTGTTTGCTTGTTCTTATGGTTGAAGTTTATGTGAGTAAATAACTTCTGAAGCACTACCAATCTTCAAAACATAATTTATCTTCCTTAGCATAAACAAATGAATGGTATTACTTACATATAATTATCAAGTAAGCATCTAGCTTCAGCAGGCACTGGAGAGATACTTCACATATATTCTAATTGTGGGTACTACTACCATGCAGCATTAAGTTGAATATTTTTCCTGTAATACTAAAAGCTGAAGAAAGGAGCATTTATACAGACATTTTTATTCTTTTCAGACTTTCTCTATAATTGAAGCATTCCAGTGAATGATATTCTTTGCTAATATTTATTTTCTTTTTCAGTTTTAACATTTTCCCCACACATCACCTTCCATTATTATGCCCGAACAATACTAACAGAGAAAAACTCCAAATGAGCACAAGTTTCTGGTTCTTTTGCTAATGTAAAAGAAAGACTAAGGCATTCTCTGATCCCAGATTTAGTGGTAATGCTGTGGCCTGGACAAACAGTACTGTCTTGGTCTGTTCCTGCTATTCCTGAGCACATCCATGTAAGTTTATCTGAAGATCCCGTGTCCATTACTCTATGCTCCTTTCACATCCCAGTCTTTTTTTCTCTGAGCATCAATCTGAGCACTGTTAATTAGTTACTTAGCTTTGCACTGCTCTCCTTCTTCCACTGCGGCCAAGAAGCCTTAACGATGTGTCTATCAAAGTTTAAACAAACCCTGGTTAAAGTTCTAAAAACTGCACAATTACAGAGCTACACTTGAGGCTCCCCTGTTAACATTAGGTCTCAAATTTTTTTAAGATGCTTCAAATCAGAAAAACCAAGTCATTCACACTGTTGTAACAATAAGAACAGACTTTTCTACAAAATTCCCAACTACTAGTCTGCAGCAGGAGCACATAGGCACCTAATGCTAAGTTTTACACAGCTCAGTCCTGGTCATCCTTTTCTGGGATTACTGAAGTTGAAAGACATGTTCAAAACTGAGTTTACTTCATTGCTCTGTTACCATACTTCAGAAGCATTTTAGAAGTAATTTTAGATGTCAGAAGTCAATCATTCCAGAAATTCAGGTCAGACTGTCATCTTTTCCAAGTCTTTTAACCTCTCAAAACACTGTTCCTATACATAGTCAGACATGCCTAAGTTATGCTGTATTTTTTGTATAACGAGTGTAGGGATAATTTAACTCTTCAGACACTAACCCCAGGTAGAAAAACAGGCAAGCCATGAACATGATCACCAGCTTGGTCCATGAATTTATAAAGAATGACACTGCTGGCTTAAGAATACCCTTATGGTCAACAGAAATGCTAAAGAAAAGAGAGTAAGAGAGAAATAAACTCTTAAATTAATCATTACTGGAACTCCAGTGAAAAATCTGATAGTCAACATATTTCTCCCACACTCACTTCTGACTTCAAACTAATTTAAAAGAACAGCAGAACTCCAATCTGACATCTAGGAATTCTACAAGAAGGACTAACCTACAACAGCAAATATTTATAACTAAATAGGTAGGAAACTTGTCTGCAAGGACTAATATTTTGAGAGCTAGTAAACACAATTGAAAAGTCACAGAGACTGCCAGCAAAGTCCTGTAATTTCACAGCATCTGCAGTAACATTTACTGAAGATTAGACTAAGATGAAGGCATGTTTGCCATTTTTCACAGTCAGTCAAGTACTTAAAACTTCTGACACAAAATAACTGCTTTTACCAGTAAAAGATCAAATTTACAATCCATAATTTTGTACAGCCAAGTTGATTCTAAGACAGCTACATTTGCCAAAGGCCCTGATATTTCCAATTCTAGAATTCTATCCAGTTATGTCAGAAAGAATATTAATCACCCCCGCTGTCATCTGACAGCATGTTTAAAAAGAAAAGAATAAACTGTTTTCAAACTAAGCTGAGCTGTGATACTTGAAATTATCTGAGTGCTGCGTTGGCATACGGAACTATAAAGGAATTATTTACTATGTAAGTGATTGTACAGTATGAATATCAATTTCAAAGTCTCAAAACCAATTACACCAAGAAATCCACTAAAAACAAATCTAAGTCTAATAGACTTAAAGTCCTACAGTTTTCCTATAACTTCCTGCCTTTTGTTTCAAAAAATGACTGTTCTCTTCCTAAATGCTGCTGAGATATGAGACCACTCCAATTAATTAACTGTAAAAATAAATTAATTTTCAGCCTACTATAGTCTCTGTGAAAGTAACATCACTTAAATAAACATTTTAACCAGAATTCTGCAGAAACTCAAAGCATAATTCACAGGAAAAACAGCAGATTAAAAGCCATTCATGGCAATAACAGAAAGTACACTCTTGTTTATCACATCAATCAATACAGGGAATCAAAGCTAACCTACTGCAAAGCTGAAAGGAGAATACTCTATTACAGTGACATTTGAAGGGAACAAAATAGGTGATTCACAAATCAGATATTTTTAACTGCAGATCCAGGCACTTAGGTTTTTAACAACTCTTGTTTACTAAATGAGGACTGGGATACAGCATAATAAATGCATGCAAACATACCTAAAAATATACAAATATGTAAAATTATATGTAAATTAGGTAACATTATAATCATGAGTCTAGAGATTCATTAATTTTATCGTGCTCTGGCTAAAAAAATACTACAGATTACTAAGAAAATTGCTATAGTTAGAGGTATCGACACTGGAGGAGTAACTTGATAATGACCTGTTGTGAATATTGCCTCAGAAGAAAACTAAACTAATTTTAAATCTTTTCTAAGTGACATTTAAATATAAGATTTAAAATAATAAAATAAACAAAATACATGAATTGGAGTAAATAAAGTGGTTTTTTTTCATTTGGGCTTGTTACAGACTAGTTACAGGTCCGTATCAGAAAAGAAAGCTTTTTACACAGCATACATATTTTAAAAATCTAAAATTGCTATTATTTTAAATATACTCCAAATTCCTATGACTGAAAGGAAGGCATGAAACTGCCATGTATAAGGAATTGTGATTTCTTACCCCATCAGTTCAGAAAGAATAATAAATTCAGCAAATTAACCAGAATGAGTTTGAGTCTTCTGCATGTCTCTACCAAACGGGCAATCCTAAGCATGCCCTGGCTCAGCTTCCATTCAAAGTTGGCATTTAGTAGACTCTACTGATTTGACAAACAGGTAGTCTTTCTGCAGGAAAATTCACTGAAACAGTAACTGCAACAACACAGTAATTGTGAACAAGCTGTTTTTTTCTTAGATCCCTTTCTCGCTACAGCCATTTTCCAACAAAGAAGCCATATTTTAAATCAAGAACCTGAAATTTCATTCTGTCATGTTCTGCCTATGGACTGTAATTCCATTTATAATTGTGCTGCCTGTCATCAAATGAGCTCTGGCATTTGAGAAAACCACCACTGCATCTTCCGTTCCCTCTGTCAGCCAAAAACTACCACCCCAAGAACAACAGAAGGCAGCACATGCCTGCATCTCAGAGTATGGACTTCGCAATGAAGCAGCTGCATCATGGGTACACACTTTCTTACAACTTCTGATGTGAGGGCAGCAAACTCAGAGAATTGAGGTAGACAACCAGAGTGTAATTTTTTCTATCAATGAAATAAGAAGCAAAACTAATCTGTCTGTTAAGACTCCTTAAAAAAATAAACAAAAAGTTTGAAAGTGGCTAACAAGAGCCAAAAATAGCTTTACACTAGGTTTTTACTGGACTAATGGAAGCTTACTGTAATTGAAGTAACTGGGCATAACCGCGTGATTCATCTGTCAAAGACTTTCTAATACTAAATTAGAAGTTAGGTAACATTGCTGTACAATGCCAGCAGTGAAGATGACAGTTCATTCATTTTAGAGAAGATACATGCCAATACTCACACATTTGTAGTTATATAGTAATGTTGTATTTTAAAGCAAGATGCTCTGACTCATTAATTTCAGATGAGTATCATATGCACCACTGACTTGCTTCTTGTCTGGTGAAGTTTCTGTGATTCACAATGAAGAGTACAAATTCAGAAAACATTCTATGATTAACCCACCTAAGTAAGAATTCTACAAATCAAATGGAACAGCTACTATATTCATTCCATACACAACTAACGAGTTTGACAATACATTTTTTGGCTAACTGTAGCTTTTACAAGCAATTTCCCCACCACTGCAGACACCAAAAACTGACTTTATTAGCACACACACATGAGTGTTTTAGGTCAGATGTGAAACTTGCCTTTGAAGCCAATTTCCCTGAGCATGCTCCTCTGCAGCCACTCCAGAACAGGCAACTATGTTTCTCTTGTATCAAGACACATAATGAAACCCAGGTAACATCCAGCCCACAGGACCAGGCTGGAACTCCAGCAAAGGGAAGCTCCTGAAGTGCATAAATATGGTAGATGACAGCTCCTCAGGATGCCTTGTGTTGTGTCATACTGCTTGCACACACAAACTCTAATGCACATGCAACTGAGACACAAGATGAGGCAAGTGAAAACTAATTTGACAAAACCTTCTAAGTTTTGGCTGAACAAGCTCCCTGGACCAGCTCACATTCTGTTCAAAGGAAAGCCAGAGCCAGCTCCAACTTCCAGTGGTTTAAGCTAACAAACCTCAGGCCAGGTCACAACTAAAATATCCAACTGCTCTAGAACAAAGTTCTCTACTTTGTCAAAGAGTTTTCCTGCCTCCTTTCTTGTGCCAGCACTGACATTCATTCAACTCCAGTGCCACCTGATACAGAGTGATAACCAACAAAAAGCTGTGAATTATTTTCTGCCCACAACAGAGTTGGACAGGCACAAGTGTCTTAGTAAGAAGGAACACAAGGCTGAGGGAAGACAGGAGCACCTTCTTCAGTGCCAACTCACTAGTAGATTTTTGTCAGCTGCATGTGAAACCACACCCTGAGAGTGATCTGAAGACTCATAACTGTTGTGAAGTAGCTGGATTTCTTACCCCAACACACGTACTATTATTTGCTCTTTTATGCAAGTCTTCTACCTTAATGCTCATTTCAGGGATGTGCATAAAAAAGAAGAAATATAGGTTAACTGGTGTTCTGACACATGCATCTTTGGTGTGGTATTTTATTCTGATAATAAAGCTGGTTTTTTGTAGATGTGGACAAAATAGACATCTAGCTTTTCTTTTCCAGGACACTGTAGCTCAGTATGCAACACCCATAACTGTTTCAGTCTTCTATATGTTCATTTATCCCCACTAAACAGGCAGCTGACACTGTCCCTCAGAGGGAGAAATTAAATTGATTAGGAACAATGAGACACACATTTGCCCCTATGAGACAGATCTCTCAAAAGGACGCAACTCTGCAGAACAGGCTGCACATATATCCAGCCTCTAGACAGCAGATTTGCCAGTAAAACAAGTTGAGAGTCTAAAAATGCAACTGTCAGACGTTTTCATTTCCAACGGAATCAGTGCTGGACTATTCAAAGGTACCTACCAACCTGTAGTATTGAAAAGGAAAAACTACAAAGTAGTTCCTCAGGACTACTTGGTCCCCTTGAGCTTGAAGAGCGACCATTTTACGCTATGTTTTGCACACCTACAAAGTACTTAGCATTCATGTGACCAGTACTGCACTTGCATTCCAGGATTATGTAAGGATTGGGTAACTGAATCAAGCTCATTGCCCCACAAGCATCAGGTGCTTCAAAGGAACAGGTAAAAACACAGCACCTGTACAGTCAAAAGAAAATTCCACCTCATTCACAGGGTTTATTTCTTGAGCTATTTCATCTTGAGGTTTAAGTTACATAGTCTCAGCTTTCAAAGCATCAAATGCAATTTCCCTTTGAAGAACCCCAATACAATATATTCATGATGTTAAGGTATGGCTTTACACCAGGTTAAGAAGAATGCAAAATAACTAGACAACTAAATTATTTTCAAAGTATGAGGTACTTTTCAGGTGACCAACTGTGACTGCACAAGATACTCATAATGGGTCAAACTGCTAAGGGCATTTCAACTTTCTTTGTACTATTTACAGTTTCATTCCTCAGGCAATCTAATATCTTGTTTGCCATTTTAACTGCAAGGTTCTCCTTGAGATCACTAGAGTGATAAGCCAGGTCTGCTTCTTGAGTTAATTTGTTTAGGACCCATGGAATGATGCCCGAGTAGTCTCTCTTCTTCAGATGCAGTCTACTTTGCAAGAAAATATCTGACCTTCTCTGCAAAAGATAAGGATATAATCTGTGGACACTTGTTTTCAGAATTCCAGGTCTTTCCAAGTTCTTGCACTAAATTCCTGCATGAAATAGTCTCTAGTACTAGCTTACTATACACTGATTCAGACAAGTTTTATGTAAAAGAAATTTCTAAATACAGCAAAGATGTAAACATTCACTTTCCCTGGGATGATTTTTCTGAAACTGGCTGGCCACACACAAAAAGCAGCCATGGGTGGCCCCTGAGACACCTTACTCATAATACTGAGCATGCAGACTCTCCTACCATTAAGTCCAGTCTAGCAAGTCATCAAGTAAGAGATTACCAGGAAGAGCCATTTCTTATTCAGCCCTCTTCCACTTCATTGTGTCTTAAACTCATTTCAACTAACCAAGCTGGGAGGCCCAAAACACACCAATAGTAACCCTAGTCAGTAAGTGTTCTCCTGGCACTGAATTTCAGTATCCTGCAATTTGTGTTTCTAGCAACAGTAAGTTTAATACTTTGTTAAAAGGGCTGCTTATCTCGCTAGGCTGAGGATGAAACCACATAAAAGGCGGCATGGCTTTCTGAATGCAGCTTTACCCACAGCAGCTTAAAAGACTACATAAACTTTAAAGCACTGAACAATGACAGAGGGAACTGCAAGAGCAGCAAATTATTACAAATAGCTGTTCATAAGAATGGTTCATTGGGAATATGTTCCTCAAATAATCACATACACACAACACCAAAGCAGACTTTCCTTTTCCTATGCAGGTAGCTCTGCAATACTGCTACACGTCTTAACTTAACCTGGCCAAGGAAGTGCTAAAACTGTGCACATACATACTGCAAGTATGGGCCCGCATCTGTCTTAACACCACATTTTTTGTTATTAGAAACATTTGGCTGACTACAGGTAAGTTAATACCTGCCTGCAATGACGCCCAAAAAAGACTGCATGGCTTAGGTGAAGTGGACCAGTGTCAGTAGCTCCCAGTGACACAAAACCAGATTTCCTTCTATGCTGCTCTTCATCAGCAGATCATGGGGACAATCTCACCCATCCTCAGTTTTACACTCTACAGCTCTGACGCTGTGGATGGCTTCTGTCAGCATGGAATATTTTCCTACCAGTTGCTGGCCGCTGGCAGCAGAGCCATCACCAGCCCATTCCCAGCCCTGCACTCGGAGGTACATAAGGGGAGGGATGGGCTGGCACAGGGTGCACCACTCGCTGAGCCCCCTGCCCTTCCCTTGCAGCTGGAGGGGCTCAGGTGGCCTGTGGGACAACAGCTCCGTCCTACTGTGTCCAGTCCCGGGCTCCTCAGTACAAGAACGACAAGGAGCTAACAGAGAGTCCAGCGGAGGGACACAAAGGTGGTCAGGGTCTGGAGCTCTCTGGCCAGGACAGACTGACGGAGCTGGGCCTGTCTAGTCTAGGGAAGACTGAGAGAAGATCTCATTAATGCACATAAATATCTCAAAGGGGATGGTGCCAGGCTCTTTCCAGTGGTGCCCAGCGATGAGGCGCAATGGCCATAAACTAAATCACAGTGAGTTTCGCCTCAGCCCGAGGCAGAGCCCCCTCGCACCGAGGAGGGCACAGCAATGAATAGGCTGCCCAGGGAGGTGGCGGAGTCTCTCTGGACACTCTCAAACCCCACCTGGACGCGTTCCTGTGTCACCTGCTCGAGGTGACCCTGCCTCGGCAGGGGGTCGGGCTGGATGATCTCCACAGGTCCCTTCCAACCCCAAAGATTCCGTGACCCCCGAGTGCCCAAGGGCTGCGGGGCGGGCAGGGGGCGCGGGCCGGACGGAGGGGAAGGGCAGGGCCGGGCCGGGGCCATCTCGGCACGACGGGGCGGTGCCCAGGCCCGCCGACCCCCGGGGGCGCCGCGGCGGCGGCCGTACCTGCATGACCACGTCGTTGGGCAGCTGCGCGGCGCGGAAGAGCTCCAGGACGCGCCCGTTGGACGCCACCTTCTTGGTACTCTCGGTGTCGCAGTAGGAGAAGAGGTCGCAGTAGTAGCGCTGCTCCGCCTCGCTCAGCGTCATCCCCTCCATCTTTTAGCGCCGCGGACCATCCGCACCGGCGGCGGGGCCGGGCAGGCGGCGGCGGCGGCGCTGGGGGGGCGCGCACGGGACACACGC
>NW_024366591.1:15936302-16069432 GCF_014805655.1 Passer montanus
GCCCCGCTCCGCGGCCCGGCCGTGCGGCGCAGCGCCCCCTGAGGGAGCGGCGGCGCGGGGCGGCCCCGGTGCGGGGCGTGTCGCTCTCCGGCTCGGCCGGGACTGCGCTGGCCCCCGGGAAAGCTGCCCAGTAAACCTGGGGATGCTCAGCTGCGCGGCCGTCCCGGCGTAGTGAGTCGTGTGAGAGGCTGAGCAGTGCCGAGCGGCTTCCCGAGCCTGCCTGCCTTCACGGAATCACAGAAACAATTACTTGGAAAAGACTCGAGATCATCGAGTGCAACCTATCTCTGAACACCACCATGTCAACTGCACCATGGCAGTCAGTGCCACGTCCAGGCTTTCCTTACATACCTCCAGGTCCTTTCCTTACATACCACCACCTCCGCAGGCAGCCCATTCCAATGTCTGGTCACCCCTTCTGTAAAGAAATTCCTCCACCTGTCGCTGATGCGGCTTGAAACAATGTCCTCTTGTCCTATCGCTGGTTGCCTGGGAGAAGAGACGACCCACAGCTGCCTACACCCTTCTTTCAGGGAGCTGAAGAGAGTGATAAGGTCTCCCCTGAGCCTTCTCCAGGCTAAATACCCCCAGCTCCCTCAGCTGCTCCTCACGCCCATCTCTGGACTTGCTCCAGCGCCTCAATGTCTGTCCTGAATTGAAACATCCAGAACTTGGACATAGGATGCAAAGTGTAGCATCACCAGTGTGAATAATCACTTCTGTGGGGCTGGGGGCACTGGCATCATCCCCAGTCCAGGTTCTGCTGATAACGGGTGAAGGGCAGCCCCTATTATGCCCTGTAGGCCCAGCTATAAGTGGTTGCCCCACTCTGAATGCTTCCTCTTTCCACCATCACTACATTATTCATCAACACCACATAGCACACAATAAGTGCCCTGGATAATAGCTCCATACATCAGCCTTGCAAGGAAGAATGGGCAAGAGCTCACCTATCTCCACATCAAGAGCTCTTGCTCCACGTGTCTGTCCTGGATGTGTTTTCTGAGCTTCTGTGTATTTCCTTGGGTAGAATTGTAGAATGGTTTGGGTTGGAAGGAACATTAAAGATCATGTAGTTGTACCCTTCCTGCTATGAACAGAGACATTCTCCTCTAAATCAGGTTGCTCAAAGCCCCATCCAACCTGGCCATGACCATTTCCATGGATGGGGCATCTGCAGCTTTTCTGGACGATTTTTTCCAGTGCCTCACCACCCCCACAGTAAAGAATTTCTTCCTTATATCTTTTCTAAACCTACTCTCTGTCAGCTTGAAGCCATTCCTCCTAGTCCTGTCACTATATGCCCTTGTAAATAGTCACTCTTCATCTTTGTTGTAGGCTCCCTTCAGATACTAGAAGGATGAAATTAGGTCCACTTGGTAGATCTATGCTTTTTCTGCAGTACACTCACAAAATTGCCTCCAAGCTACCTCCAAGCTACTTCTGGAGGGCATGTAACAAATGCCGTGGTCTCCTGCCTGACCTTTTGACTACCTGGTCTGATTTAAATCCTCCTGGGTTGGCAATCTACTACTTCATATATTTCTGTCATTCTTAATTTATGTTTCTTTTTTTTTCCACTTCACCTTCCTTCACAACTCTTCCAATATTTCTCTTTCTAGATGGCTGTTGCTGACTGCTCTATTTCCCTTAAGAACCTCATCCTTTCTGCCTCTTAAGATAGTTACATTTTGAACTTAAAGTAGACATTCATTTTTCTTGCTATTTGAAATATACAGATAACTAAAGTTTTCTGCTAACTAAAGTTTCTGAAAATCACAGATATGTTAGCTTATAGTTACAAATGTTCTTCCCAGAAATATGCCATTATCAAACTTTTGGAGTTTGTCAACTCCAATGACATTAATGATGAAACCAAACAGATCGATCATGTTCTCAGTTAAAATTCCTCAAAATAGCCTATATTAAAGAAACAACTTTTTTAAATATTATATCTAATTATTATGATTTTATAGACTTAAGGCTAATTTAGCATGATCAGTCACTTGGAGCTATTGTCACATCAGTATCTGTGCAAGTAAAATTATTGTGACCCCCTTCCACGGTTAAATTGCATATTGTGATTCTATTAGCTACACAGAGGCATGTGTAGAAGAGGTTTTTAAATCACTTATCAGTAAGTGGGTTCCAAGTGCCTTTGCTTCTTAGTGATTGTGTGCTAGTTCAGGCATTGGAGTTTGAAACATTAATATATGCATATATCTTTACCCATAAGTTAGTGTGAGGACCCCAAAAGATTTTATTGTGAAAATAATGTTGAGGTTTATTTGTAAGAGTAATCTGGACATTTTATTATTTTAATTGAGTTGCTATTTTATTATTTGCATCTTTGCAGCAAGAACTCTGTTCATTAATGGGGATCACTTGGCTGCAGCAGTTTGTACAAGACACAAAGACTAACACAAGGAGGAAGCTCCCCAGCATGGACTGATCCCACATATCCAAGTGTCAAACAGTTCTGAAGTGTGTTCAGTAACTGTACATTTCACTAAATGCATTACATGTTGTGTGAAAATGTCATGTCATTGCTTACTGGAGAGATGAATGCTTTTTTTTAATGCTGATTAATGTGGTACAGCATCTCTCTGAAGCTGTTCAGGTCAATATTTTGGGAATCAGGTTGTTGGGTCTCATTTCCAACTCCTGTACCATAAACCTACCTACTTGCTTTGTGCCAGTTCAAAGACTGAGCAGAAATAATAAAAATTGCATGATGTGTAGCAAATTAATTTCTACTTCCAAAGATCTACATGTGGGAAAAGCATTTTTACCTCAGAGAGTCCCACTACAAGTTTTCTGTGTTTGACTGTGGGATCGTCCTTCCCTCTCCTGATGAGCCCCTGAAAATCTCCAGCCCAAGGAGAGATTTTCTGTTCAGAAAATTTACTGGTGCCCCTCATGCCAGACTTAGCATCTATTGAGATAAATAAGTAAATCTTTTCAGTGGCATCTCAATGGCAATTCATTTTGTTTGTCTGGAGAATATGCTGTTTGCTACAGGATGAACTGAGGAAAAGAGTATTCATGCGTATTGGTAAGAAGTGAGTAACTTCTCTTACTGCCACTTGCCAGTGCAACTGACCCAAACAATTTAGACTTTTTAGGTCTTTTGGTTTGGAAAGTTTTGTATCATGGCATTTCCCAGCGCTCATATTAGATACACAAAGAAGGTTTATGGTGAAATACTCACCAAAATGTATCATTAGTGACACACTTTTGATACAGTAGATTCAGCCTTCAGTACATGAAACACTTGATTCAAGTATCTTGATTTATGTTTTAAGCAGAACAAGAAAAGGACTTTTTTGTCCTGGAATTTTAGGTATTGTACCTATTCTTCTCTTTTTAATGTACCTTCTTAGAATTCAGAGTTCTGAATAGCTAAGAGTTAAACTATTCTCCATATGGTACCTAATTTTACAGTATTTTATTGTCTCTGAAGAAACTGTTAGATTACATATATTGATATATTGATATCAAAGGATCCATCCTTTAAGAGATTAGAATTAGAGAAAATCATCATTGTCACAGGAAGGCCAAGTCCAGTGACCCAAGGGGATTGAAGTGCAAGGTTGTTTTGCTGCCCATAACTTTTAGAATCAGACCTAAATTATATATCAATAATACATTATTCTTAGAAAATACATACTTTTAAAATTTGATATGTGACCAGAAGTATGTATGTTCATTAGTATTAAAAACTAAAAGGAAATTTATTTGTTTAAGGGCAATACCACCTAAAACTGGTTTCAGTATCTTTTATCAGCTGTGAACTTACTACTAGTTTCTGAAAACTAACTGTTACACATGTTGAGACTAATTTCTAGAAATAAATACAACTTATAAACAGATGCAGGGCCTGGCACTCATCAGGTGATAGGGGTGTGCCATGTCTACAGTCTGCCTGCTTTTGATGTTCTTATTACAGTTAGTGGGTCTCACGTAACACCTGATTTGCACTGAAGTAAGATATATGCTCAGATTATTTTTTTTTTATTAAAATGCCTTCAAATAACTTTCAGCCTTATAAAGTATGTATTCAGGTCCAGTTTCCATTTTGTATCTGGTTCTCCAAGTTTAGAAAAATGGCCCTGAGGTTATTTGTCATTGCCTTTCTAAATTCTTCCGCATACATAATGCTGTGGAGCAGGTTTTACAATCTCTGTCAATACATTCCCTTTACATGCAGCTCATCAGGAGTTCTGGGAACTTGTTCTATCCTGATTCATTATTGTAAAGACAAGTAGATTAGGTCTAGAAATGAACGGGAGATGTTTAAAAATATTTGCTGTTTCAGACTTTAAAACTGGTTTGTTGTTACTGCCTGATTTTTTTCCAGAAAAAGAAGATACCTTTGGACATAAGGTACGTTATTCCAGACAGAAGAAGATTTTGAGAACAGTGTTAACAATTACAAATGAAAGAAGTTCCTTTCCTGCTTTTCTAAAAGCATATGTATTTCCTTTTTATAGAAGCAACATTTTATTAGGAATATAGCCATTTTACAGACATTGTACCCATACTTTAGTAAATTTCTGCATGTATGTTGTGTTACACTTTCCAACTGTACATTTTCGCAATTTTGAAAAACATCCGTTTTGTCGTGTGCTGTTTTTACCTTCTATGAAATGTCATCCATATTTCAAATAACCTACCAGTTCTAGCAGTCCTGTTGGGATTGTTTTTCCATCAAAAGGACAGCCTACATTTAAGGCTGTGAGATTTTCCACAGTGAAAAATCTCTTTCCACACAGAGCCAGGTAACAGACAGTAACAACAATGGGGGTTTTGTTCTTTCCCTTCTATACAAGGAGAGCACCTTTGCAAGGAGCATTCATCATGTGAACACTGGATCTAAAGCAATGAGGTTACTCACCAAAGTGAGTATGCAGGCACATCCTAGAAGGGAAAATAATAACTTCTCTCTCAGCAACCTCCCTAGAGTGTTGTGTCAGCACTGAAATATGCATGGGATCCTGGCTGAAGACATCTAGTGTCTCTAAACCTCCTCAGTGCAGAATGGTGTCCTTTCCATATTGTTCACTATTGCACCAGTTTTCCCCAGTCTCTCCCTTAAACATTTAATTTGCATGTGTTTATCAGGGTCCTTGTAAAAGTTGCCCATGTTTAAAAAATTGAATTATTTTCTCTTTCACCCAAATACTTCATGTGATTGAAAAGAGAAAAGCAGTCAAAAGAAAGCCTTTAAAGGAAAAAGTTTCAGTTAAAGCAGTCAAATGGAAGATATTGGAAAAGAGCAACTTTTACTCCTTATGATTTTGGCAGATTTCTACATGAGATTTCCCCTCTGCATGTCAAAAGGTGGTGAGCCCCCTACCCTTACCCTGCCAGACCTACATGTGTTTGGCTGTTTTCAGAGAGGCATTCCTTTACAGAATATATTGAAAAGAGTGATTTTTTTTTATATTTATCTGTCTGAGCAGCTGATTGAATACCTCCTCTCTTTAGATTTTGAAACTACTCTGTTTCTTCCAAAGAAAAGAATGTCTCTTGCTTACATGATACTATGAAATAAGTCTCTCAGTGAAATTAAAACTCCTTGTAGATTCTTACAATGTTTAACTGTAAATTCATCTGGTCTTGCTGCATATTTATTTACAGTTTATTAATAAAAATGTCTACATCCTCTTTTATAAATATATTCTCTATAGTTTTCTGGAGTCAAAAGGGATAGATTAGCTTTCTTTGGACTTTTTCACACATACATATTTATTAATAGAATTATTTATATATTGATAGCTAGCAACTGCCTTGAGATATTATGAGGCTATATTCAAATTACTCTTTAAAAATTATTTACAATACCTTTGTAGTCCCTCAATTTCTTTTTTTATTTTGAAGCTCTAGAATTTTCATTACTGAAGTCCCAGTTAGTCTGAAAACAGTCTTAACCTCCATTGCCTTTATTTACTCAGCTTCCTTCACCCTGGATTCTTCAGCCATTCTCATTGTTCTCCTACCTTTCACTCTGTCCTCTTGCTCCCTGAATGTGGAAGCGCAGTGTAACTTGATGATGAAACAGGATGTTATCCCTTCCTGATGGGATTATTCCTTGTTATTCCTTCCTGATTATTCCTCATTATTCCACTGAATAATGATCTCCATCTGGGAGGGTTGTTAACAGCTACTTCAGGAAACTTCTGGCACATTACTGAGTTTGTCAGAAATTGGTTACGAGGTGGGAAGAAGTGCTGAAAGCAAAATTTCACATCTCTCCCATATTACACACATACTCAACCCTCCCTTCTTTTTATATTCCCTGCTTTTAGCTGTATATATAAATGCATCTGTCCTTTTTCTTACAGTTACATCACTTACATTTTCATTTCCATCTTACTATTTTTTACCTAAAGAATTTTCAGTTATAATCAATTATGCAAGACTTTTAATTTCCCCCTTTAATCTTTCTTTCTGCATATTTTTTTCCTCACAGACAGCAATACAATCCTACACAATATTGACAGTAATGGGGTTTGTATTCCATCTTGCCTGTTCCTTGTGCTCCCTGCACCTTCTCTATTCTGGATTAATGGGTTTGCTATTTCCCAGAGTGATTCTCCCTCAGAATTTGACTCAGACTGTTCTTTTAGCTATTTTCCATTCATATCAGTTTCCCAAGGATTTGAATTAATTCTTTTTTTTTTGTCCACAGTGATGGTCTTTCTATGTTGAGATAAATAAAATATATAACCCCCACTGTCTTTTTTTTTTAAGATAGCTATAATCTAGTTTATTTCTTAAATTCCTCTAGAGCAAAAATACCCCCATGTGCTTTCAAATATGTGTCATTTGTTAAAAACAACACTGTTATGACATTTCTCTGATGTTTCAGTCAGGTATAGGAGGGATATTAACATGCTGTGTGCTCCATCTGTGGTGGCTCTAGGAAGGAGTCTGATAATTAAAGGTCTTCCTCTCTATATATAGCTTTGCTTTAATATGTTTTACAGACTCTCATATCTTCACAGTTTCTAGTTTTTATGCTATTTTTTTCTGTCCCCTATCTTATGTTTTTCTCTTTTTTCTCTTCTGAACATCTTGACTTATTTTGAAGATCTATTTCCAACTGCATATCTTTATCCACATTTATTGTGCGGGATTAGCAAGGGAAGCTGGGATCCGTGCATGATCACAAGACAGGCAGTGGCCACCTTTGCTGGCAAAAGCCCCACACTGCCGCCCCAGCCCGGGCAGTGGGCAGGACTGTGTGGTCTGCACCAGCAGCCCACAGCCAGGGACATGCAGGGCAGCAATGCAGTGGGACTGCAGCTCTGGCCAGGCCCTGCAGCAGAGCCTGGGATGAATCAGCTCCCTTGGGACAAGGCTGGCCCTGCCTGTGGCTGCCCTTCCAGCAGCTGACCCAGACCCCCACAGCCAAATCCCTATCTCCTTTGATCATTGACCTCACCTACACATCCTCAGCTCATGTGTATTCTTATAAAATCTAGGATAATTCCATCACATTGAGGAGCATAACTTTGCACTTACCTCGCTATACTTGACAGCAGAACTTGATTTCAAAATACACTAGCATTTTCATTGTACTACCATTATAATTTACAGAAACCATTCACAGATCCCATTTTTTTGAATTTGACAGTAAGATATGTAAAATATACAAAGAACTGAAATAACTTCTGTTTGCATTGAGACTCTCAAGATATCAGAGAAGGATGTAGTTTTCCTGTCAGTGTATAAATAATTCCTGAAGAAAAGCTATTACCATTGAAACTTGACTCAGTTAGCAAATGCTAATGACAGTCCTGTAATGTAAAATCAATGAAAGTTATTTGAACTAAACCCATGATTTGAGCAGAGTGGAAATACACTTAATTAACACGCATTCAAGTGTTCTAAATAAATGCAATCTCTTTATTTTTGAAACATCATGTTCTGTTCCAGTCATTTTAGCAGGGCTATATTGGGTACAATTTGGCCTAAGCCTACATAGTGCTACAACTTTCTAAGTGGAACCATTGCCAAGTACTTTATTTCTCCCTGTTCCTTTAGGAAAAAAAAAAAAGTTCAGACCTTACAGTTCTTTAAATTAATCATAAAATGAATGTGTTATAGACTAGCAGGATGGAATGGATATATGTGCATAAATTCAGAGAGATTATTGTATCTTTTTCTATCCACGCATTTTTTCATTGAAGTGTCAACTTGTGTGTGCTTTCCACCAAAGTAATTTTCCAGAATTTGTGTCTTTGACAGAGGAGAGATAATACTCTTGAGTGCATGAAGCACATATCTCTCTTATACTGGAATATGAAATAAAAGGTGAAGAAAATCAGCACTTTGCATCATTACTCTTTCCATGTGCCTTTTCTTTTAGGCTAAGAGTAGTTTCGACTCTCTTATAGAAAATTATTTAATCAGGAAGCTATTAGAATGCAGTCACCTCTCTGACTGAAGGGCTGTGTCCTGAATTCTTGTCTCTTCTGTACTCCCCAGCAGATCAAAACCCAGTTGTGATAAAAGGCAATGCTGATTCTTTGGAAGAACCTAAGCACTGTTGCTACCTGACTAAGGTAACAGTCTAGATCTCTTGGCCTGAACAGGAACCAAAAGGTTGCAGACTATCTCAGCCTCCTTGTCCTCTCCTGACCCATGGACTGAGGTACTAGGAGGTTTCTTCATGGGAAATGTCTGGGTAGTGCTTCTTTTTATAGGTGTCTTCCAAATGGCTGAGAGACAGTGAGGGCAAGCCTCAGGCACAATCCCTGCAATTCATTTGTAGAGGATGTCATAGAGATAAGAGGAATAGCACTGGAGAGCAAAGCAGAGCTTGCCAGGAGCACACAGTGGGCTCATGCTTGCTTCCCCACATCTCCATCTACAGCTCATCTACAGAGTGAGAACAGAAATTTCTTGTTCCACTCCCCAGTCCATTTCAATAAAAGTTGTTGTAGCCCTGGTAAAAAGCCTGGGACTAGGGGGGCCAAGAGTGCACCAAATGTGTTTTGTAATGATGGAGCTGATGAACTTAGAGGTCATTTTCAACCTAAATGCTTCTATGATTCTATATTCTATATTCAAATGCTTCTATATTCCAAACCTTTCTCTTGTTTATATTTGATCATAGTACTCTAGCCCCTCAATTGACTGAAGACTTAGGAAAAACAGCTGAGAAAAGGAAACCCAAAAATAGTTTACTGAGTTTTTTGGTCAGATTATTTATTTGTGTAGTTTGATCTTATTAACTTGAAAGAAAGAGAACACTTTTAATGCAGAGCTACAATACTTTACATGGAACCCCCTCCCACAAACTCAGAAGCTACCTTTCACATACAACCTTTTTATCAATAAGGGCTTTTCTGATATTGTCAATGTACTGGAAAAGCCATAAATATATATATTATTAGATATCCAAAATCGATTTAGATACACTAAATCGAGATTGATGCACTTAAAGTGGCAAACCATTGCTTTTTTTGAATGAGGCATAGTGGAAAAGGATGCAGGAAACTACGAACAATAGGTCTGGTTCCCTTTTCCCCTTCTCTTTATATAGAGATTATGAAGGAAGTGAAATGGTTCTGTTTCCTCACATCTGACCCATGAGAAAAATAGCCTGTGCAGTCAGTTTTAACTTGGGAACACATACAAGCTCTCTTTCCCAGTAATGAAATAAAGGATATGTATTGCTCAGAAAGGGAGTAAACAAAACAACGCCTTCATTTCTCCTGGTGTGAGATACTAGTCTCAAGCCTTCTGCTTGCCTCCGTGATGGAAACAGTTTGATCTGTAGTAACCAGTTAACCAACATAACAAGTTTTTATTCATGGCTATTTGCTATATGAGAAGCGGTTAATACTGAGCCTTTGTATTTGTTAACACTGTTCACTAATTATTAGTTAACACTGACTTACTTTGCTTGCTCTGTGATACAATTGATTGTTTGAAGGGAAAAAAACCCTAGCCCTCCAATTTCTGTTTCCTGTTAGCACTGAAATTACAGTTATTTCTGGGCTTTAAAGCAGCAATAGATACACAAATTCTGGAATCATCAGCCCCCTCCTCACCCTCATAATTTCTGCCAAATTTGCAGATCAACAGAAGTCTACTTTCATGTCATCTAATATTGTTTTAGAAGATTCCATTAAAATTGAAATGGAGATTAACTGTTTACAGTGCAGGAATATGCTGGTTCCTAATACACTACACAGTGATGATGCACTCAAAGTGGCAAACCCTTGCTTTTTTGAATAACACATTGTGAAAAATGGAGGAAGGAAACTGTAAGAACAAGTTGGTGTAAACTTACTTGAGGAAAGCTTGGACTCAGAGGAAGTGCATTGAGAAGTTTCTGTAACTGTTCACAGAGAAAACACTTGCCTGTGTGCATGACAGTTTTTGTGCTTCTTTCAGTAAACATGAAGGAAATGGGATCCATCTGTGTTATTTGTGTGACAGAGAACAAATAATATTAGCTTCAAAATATGACATCACAATACATTCAGAGGCAAATATTATTCATGTATGTGTAACACAATCACATAGGATAACTATATACCAAACAAAAGGATGGTCATATATTTTTCTTAACTGTATTTTTAAATCTAAGCTTTTGCTATGTATCATCAATCCTTGGACATAATTTCCTCAAGGAAAATAAGAAAGGCTAAGACTTATCCCAGAAGCTTGGGATATACAATTGCAATTCACTTTGCAGAAGAAAAATTCATAAAAATATGTGTTAGATGCAGGAGAAAATCCTCCCATTTGTAATCAAACCATGTGGCATAGATAAAAGCGCAAATTAATTTGATATTCTCATAGTACATCCCTGGTAGAGATTTATCTCCTCTCTGAAATCAACACACAGCTTAACCTTCTTCACCATCAAAGAAATCCTCCTAGGCTATTAGGTCAATATGCCAGACCACTGCCAGTGCTCCATGGGAAGCTCTGCTGGGTGTCTGATTGTTGCTCCCTCTTGCAGCTTCACACAGCAGGAAATCAAATCATTTAAGATCCAATGACTTGTGGCTGTAGTGCCAGTGAAATTAATAAAATTCGATGACACGTGAATTTGAACCTCATTTGGATTTCAGTGCTGGCATTGTATCTTTAAACCAGAAAAGAATTCCTAAAAGTCAGTTTGTATACAGATCTTACCTGAAAAAATACACTTCCCCATATGCAGGAAACAATAAAATGTTTCTGTATGTGACTTAAAAACAGAGTATCAATTCAGTGCAATTGCAAATATTATCAGATTCAAATGGTGTGATTTGCATCATAAGCACTGCTCTTCAGCTAAGAACCTGGAATGCAGATAAGCAAAATTACAGACAAAATTAATCCTTAAAAATGCTTATGAACAGGAATCTTGAATTAAGTGATCATTACCTGTAATGAATCCAGTGATGAAAGTTTTCTTCCCGTTTTTAGCCAGCTGTAAACTTCTGTCAGCAGGTCTTGACATTTCACCAATTAAAAAAACCGACTGTGATGACTTGTGCCATGACACGATTTCATATGCTAAGTAAATGCATTCTGACAAATGCAAATACACAGTTCCATTTCAATAAGATTTCCTTCAGGAAAAGATTTTATATACTTCTGTCATGACTCATGGTAAATGCCTGAGCTTTAGGAAGGAAATTTATATGAAACCAATAAATAAAGATATTACATCTACAACTGCAGTATGAATATGAATAGTAATTCCATATTAATGTAACTGTCATCTCTGCTGCCATTATTTGACAGATTTTTTGGAAAGCCTGTATTTTTGGTTTTCTGAAAAACCCCCCAAAATATCAGTATGTATATGTATATATGTAGAGGGAAAGGAGAAAGGGAGGTGATTTTTTTTCATGATGCATACTAAACAAGAAGACAGAGGGTCTGAATTCTGTTCCCATGCTGTCTGGAGATCAGGAGATGTGCTGCTGTTTCCTTGCCACACTAGATTTTTTGACACCAGGAATATGAGAAAGTATTTAGTCTTCATGTGGCTTGCTCTCAAATATTCAGCTCTTATAACAAATAACACATTATATAAAATCAGCTATTTATACATTTTTTTCTCTTTGTAAACTGTCTCCAAATACTGTTTGTTGCACTGCTCTCTCAATCCTCTTTACTTCACACCCTTTTGTGCAAAAAAGCATCACTCCCTGACTAATTTTGGCTTTGTGCCTGTTGAGAAAGGCTTTGGGTTCAACCTTACATTTTTCAAAAAACTGCTCTCAGACACATGGTTTGCTGTATAACTAATGTTATGGGCCGTCTTTTAGCTTATATTGATACAGCATCTTTCTGTCATTTCATGCAGAGGTTTACTCTTGGCTTAGGGATGGAGAAAGTAATTTCAGTGATTTATTTCAAGATTTTAAATACTCCTCTTTTCTATTCCACCGTAGTAAAGGTTTACATGCTAAATTTAGGAAGCAGAAGCATTATATTGTTCAAGACACCTAGTGAATAATGAGAAGGCTGTGATGCACTGAGGCCATTCCTGAAATAACTCCTCTCTCCTGGACAGACTTCAGTGAGCCTAAGTGAATCATTCCATCTGCCTCAACTGAAGTGCTCATTCAAGAACCAACACTGTCAGCAGTCACTGTGTTTGTATTTGTAGTCTCCCTTGTTCTGAGGCTGGTCTGGCTTATTTGCTTTTACATTAAAAGAAAAATTTATGTTTTTGCTAAGTTACTTTTTCAGCTCACAGAGAGTAAAAAAGAGAAAGTGTTGGGGTTTTTTCTATTGTTCTCTTTTCGTTTGGTCTTTTTTGGTCATTATAGGAAAAGTAAAGCTAAGAGCCTGTACAATTAAACATTTTAAGTATGGCTCTATATGCAAATTCATGGAAAGTTTACCAGAGTATCCCTATGCTTTTCATTTTGGTTAAATTATTTTCTCCCTTGAAACCTGCTGACTTAAGACAGAGAGAGTGGTCAAGGAAGACAATGATTGGATCAAAAACTATGAAGATGTTTTGGATATGGAGTGCTGTTTTCCTCATTGATTGGCTTGTCTCAAAAAATACGGCCATTCTTCTGACTGCCCCTAATATACATATTACTTATTTCCTCAGCTTTTTATAACAGCACTGTCTTGAATTTTAATTTCTCATTGTACCCAAAGACCCTGTCATGTTCAAGAAACAGATATCTTACATTTTCTGTGGGGTTACAAAGTCCACAGGAATAAGGGACGTAGTAGATCCTCTACCACTTTAAATCTTTAAATCATATTAAGACCTTTTAGATCTGTTTTAGCCTGGGCTGATGTGGCTTTTGAGTCAAAACCCTACAGCACACCTGTGTGATGGGTGCAATACACCCGTGGTGAGGAGAGACTCAGGACAGGTCGATGGCACAGATACCTGATGGGGCTGGGCTAAGCAAGACACATCCACACACTCCTGTTTGAATCACAGCACCACAGTTTCCATCCACCTTTGGAGACAGTAAGGAGAATCTGGCACTTTGAACAGGTACAAGTTACTGGTGTTAAAGCAAGGGGATGGGACACAGGCACTTGCAGCAGGAATTGATGTTTCTACTAAATCAACATGTCAAACAAAAATGTGTTGTAAGATGACAGTAAGACCTGGATTACGTAAGAAGGCTGTAAAGATGATCTCATCTTACACAGCTAAAATGCATAAAGATGATCTCATCTAACAGTGAAATCTGCAATCATGGTGTCAGTTCTAATGGTTTTTAGCTGGGGAGGATCTCAGCAGAAAATGCTGTGTGTGCATGAGATGGATATGCCTGCATACGCATAAGCACATATAATGGAACAAAAATTAAAAGTAACATTATTATACAAAACCAGAACAGCATGGGCTATCAACATATACTAGTAAAGTGAGACTGTTTAGTTAATATATGCTGGAAAACAATATAAATGGCCATTACCTAGCACATGCCATTTTAACTTCCCCCTAAATTTTTCAGGCTTGGCCTTAATGGTGTTACACAACTATCTCTGGAGAAACCTGAAACAACAAATATGTTGACCACGTGTTTACTGTAAACATTAAGTACTTTTATAAAGCTAATTTCTCATGGGTTGAGAAGCTATTCAGATGCCACTCAGAATCAATGAACAGCTGAAAGGTAGAAGGAGACAAAGAGGTAAAGCTGGTAGTCAACTGATAGTCGTGACTGAGAGAGGTTACTAATTACTAGTGTGCTCTTAGTACCATTTCTGCTTGGACCTTCTGTGCTGTTCAAAGCTGTCATTGAAGACACGGGGAAAGAGGTGATGAAGTTTGTGTGATCCTACTTTAAATTACACAGTAAAATACCTGATGGTACTGAAAAATGCAAAGTAGTGTACTGGGGGGAGAGTAATCCTATATTATCTGTAACAGAACAATTAATTACTACCACTTTGGAAATAGCTTTTGAAACCGTTGTGCATGGCACTAAGGACTTTTAAATAAGTCAAGTAAAATGTTGGGAATTTTTATTGTTGGGAGTGAGAACAAAACAGAAAACATCCTTTATGTCTTTTGTATATACTATACCCACATGCTGAGTAACACTGACAGTTCTGCTTCTTCAGTCCCAGAAACTAACAGAGAATTATTTGAAAAATTATAAAGAGAAACAAGAAGGATCAGCAACATAGAGACACATTCATCTTATATGAGATTAAATTAGGGAGTGTGATGGAGAAAGGAGAAGATAGAATAATTACTTGCTCCAGTAACTGCCAGAAGCCAGGAGAAAAACCGATAGTTTTCATTGATTGCACTGTTTTCCAAATGCCTTCTCTTGGTCCCTGCTGGAGGCAAAATGTCCAGTTATATTGATGAGTTGATCAGATGCAGTATGTCTACTGTGTTGTTCTCAAGTGATGTTTTTCACATCGTGCATAATTCCTCTGTTTGGCTGCCTTCATGGGCATCTGGGGGGACAACAACAACAATCAAGTGAGACGCCAAGGAAGGTCAAATCAGAATAGTCTGTTTTAAGGCAGAGTCTCTTGACTTTTAGGGAGCACTTTTACACAGCTAAAATGCATAATGAATTATGAGTCTGATGATGACCTTCACCAGTTATATGAAATATGTATGAGTAATATTTCCATGTCCATCCTGTGAGCTTGTAAAGGACAATTTTGCACTTCTTTCATTTTTAAAACAGCATCAATTTGTGGAAACAGAATGATGGGAAATCACCATCTCCATAATTATCATGTTTCCTGCTCACTGCTGCTGCCCCTGAATGACATAATCAGTCATTAATTTCTGATGCTGCCCAGCTAATTTTTGTACTTTGGCAGTATCTGTGACCTTAATTGTCATGGTAACAGATGGTTTTGATTTCTTATTAACCTATTTTAACATTACATGACTAGGAAGGGTCATGAAAGAAATAGTAACAGAAGTGTTTCAATAATCTCCTGATGCCTGGACACAAATACTTGGGTATAACACTTCCTTTTTAAAAGACAGAATAAAAAAAAATTAGGCTTACTCAAAAACATGTGTCAAAAGAAAATAAGATGAGGAATTACAGAGTTTTGTTCATCTTTCTCAGATATATAGTTGATGCTTCTTATAAATTAGGGTCTATGAGTCAAAACTGAAAAGGATTTTTTATGTAGATTTCATCATCAGTACAATAATATTACCTTTAGTCTGAAAAAGTCACAAACTATTACTCGATCAAACAAATTATTCATAATAACAATCACATTATGCAAAAGCCTACATTATTTGTGCAAATGTAATGAGGTTTTTTGATGATTAAGAAATCTAGATTATGTGCAACTGAAAGCATGTTGTCAACAATAAAACCAGAAGATAAGCACTTTTATTCTATACTGCTAAATAACTGGAATCTTCAATGTATTTGGTAACATACTAAACAGATTCACTTTTAAAAGCTTTATCTCAGATCTACCTTAAAAAACTACCTTTTTTTACTGTAGCATTTAGCATTTTGTCAGTCAATATAACAAAGACCTTAGGAAAAGCAGTATGCACATATGGCATCATATGCACAGAGCATCAGTGCTCTTCAGATGCTGCATTCTCCTGGGAATTTTCAATGTCTTTTGATCCAATTCAGATAGATTTAAATTTCATTTATTTCCTTAGCAACTTAGGAATGTATTCCTTTTAATGTTGTTTTCCTAACTATCAAGGTTTGTTTTTTGCAAAGAGCACCCCTTACTGATGTAAAATCATCACAGTATCTAATCTGTTCCAGAAAATATTTTGGTAGCATATTGAAACCAGAAAGCAGTATGGTTTTGGTTTTTTTTTTTAACTACCAAAGATTCTGTAACTGATCGATAGTGATTATTCAATGGAAAAGTTAATCTTTTCATGCAAACACCATCCAAAAAATTCCTTGGAAAAGCAATGGGCCTGGACTGCAATCCCTGGAGTGATAAAAATGTGATCTTCTTGGCATCATTTCCACTGTGCTAATCAATTTATCTAGCTGCAGGTTTGAGCCCTAGCAGAGCTTGCTGCAGTGGTTTGAGGTGCCATCACCTATTTATTCCTCCTCACACCCAGGATGGGAGAGTGTAAGAAGGGACCAGCCCCACATGGCACAGCTCACAGTCTGAGAAGGAATCTGAGCCTCAACTTCAGAAACTAGTGCATGAAAACTGTGAATTGCAAGGGCTGGAAATAGTTTCTTTTATCGAGTCCGCTTTATGGTAGTCATGAGGAGGTGGCAGAGACAGCCGGTGACGGCAATGCCTTCAGCTGTGGCAGTGAGAATTTTTGGGAGAGCCTTGACTCTGACTTGGGGCTTGGTGGCTTTTCATTGTAGGAGTTGATGCAGCTCTCAGCTTAAATGCCTGAGTCCTTGAGAGAGGATGTAAATGTTTCTGTGAGGTGAAGAGGGACAAGAGTAGTAGTGAACGACATGGTAGAAGACAGAAAAAAAATTAAGTTGCATTCTTTCTGCAGCGTAGGGTGCGAGGATATGGGTGCTTAATGGAAACACAGATACACTGCAACACAACTTCATCGACGGTAAATGGTGTGAACTTAGCTCGTTCACTTTCTTTGGAAGAAGAACTAGTTTTCTAGGAGAAAATAAATGTGGGAGGGCCTAAGGAATGTGGCATGATGTCACCCGGGGAAGCCAGCGGAGATGGGGCACAGGGGCCATGGGAGGGTGACGGAGAGCGACTGAAGCAACACGGTAAGTTACAGAAAGCTGACCCACAGGAAGAGGGGCGGCTGCTGAAGGGCGGCCCTTGGAAGGCGTTCTACCTAGCAAACTCACCAACGCCCGTGCCGCGGGAAGACTTTAACGCTGGCACGGGGAAAGGGGTCCCGGCAGGGCAGGGCAGGGCAGGGCGGCAGCAGACCGCTCCCACAGCGCCCTGCCCGGGCCGAGCCAACATGGCCGGGAGCGCCGCCCCGGGGCGGTGGGAGCTCGGCGCGGGAGGCGGCGGCGGGGGCAGAGCCACCTCCGCCCGCCCNCCCGGCCCCGCCCGCCGCTGCCCCGCGGCTCCGCCGGCTCCGAGCGGCCACAGCAGCGGCAGCGGGTGAGTGCTGGCGGGCGGCAGCGGGTCGGGGACAGCCAGCCGTCCGTCCGTCCGTCCGACCAGGGAGCCGCCTTCCCTCCCTCCGCGCCGGGGGCAGAGGCGCTGCCCGGGCTGCGGGTGCGGCTGCCGCTCTCCCGGGCGGGGCCCGCTTCCCGGTGCTCCCTGCGCGGGCGGCGGCGGGAGCCGGATCCCGCCGGGCTGTGGGAGGCGAGCCGCGCTCTGCTTCCCAGCGCGGGCCGGCCCAGGGACCGTCGGTGCCTGCCAGGGGACGGGCGGCACGGGGGGCAGAGGCGCTTGTCTGTGTGTCTGTCTATGTGTGTTTCTGTGTGTGTGTGTGTCTGTCTGTATGTGTCTGTGTGCGCGTGTGGCGGGGGGTGACAGATGCGCTTGTCTGTGTGTGTGTCTGTCTGTGTGTCTGTATGTGTCTGTGTGTGTGTGCGCGTGTGCTCGCAGCGGTTCGGCGCGCTTCTGCCAAATAAGGAGAAGTGTTTCATTTCCACAGCACCAATATACCGCCTCGCAGCAGCGTATTGGCGTCAGGAGTATCAGAGCCTAATAGCTGGCGTGCACTTTTGATGGTTGCTGTGTTGAGCATCTGCAGTATAAAGTATTCAAGTTTTGAAATACCGAGTATCCCCTACTCCTTGCTCAGCCACGCTTCTCTGATCTCAAAAGTCTTGCCTAATAATGTAGAATTGAACTTTTTTTATTCTAAATAATGCTGTTTATATTGATGATGTACGTGTATGAAGATAATTAGAAATCAACGTGAATGTAAAGAGCTGAAAGTGTAAAAGAGCCTTTAAAATAAGAAGAGCGTCTTTAAAGAGAAGATAATTATGCCATTGTGATGACCAATGTCAAAAGTGGCAGTCTGACAAATAATGGGAGTGTAAGCTCTCTAAGAGATGGGTCATATTTTCCTTGCTGACTTCATCTGTTTAGTGCGGAGTCCAGCAGCGTCCGGAAGTTTTTGGAGTTCCCCTTAGGCATTTGCAGCTGTGCAGCCTGGCTGCTCTGCCCTTTGCAGCGCTGGTCCCACGGGGCCACGTCCACTTTCAGTGTCACCTGTCGGTCGGCTGGTGCCCGCTGCAGTGCTGCTGGTGCTGTGCACTAGGGATGAACCTGTGGTTCCCTTGGGGCTTTTGCCCAAAACCCATGCTGATAATTAATCTTGCTCAGTTTTGCATGTTAAAAAGAAACATTTTTTTGGCATGTGAATTTTGGATCTAAAAATCAGACTCTGCTGCAAACGTTTTTTTGCCTCTTGGGAAAATCATAAGGGATCAGGAAGTGGAACTATGTCACTCTTGCCTATTTTAACTCAGTAAAAAAAGTAAGGAGGGGAAGCTTTTCTCTTAGGAAGAGGTTGTGATGCATTCAGATGTCTATTTTTAAACTCCACTTTCATACCAGTGCAGAAATCCCGGTTTCTTGAACAACAGAGAGGGTCTCTGTGCTCACTGAGCCCTTTTCAGCTAGTGCTCAGCTCCAGAAGCTCTCAGCAGCTTTTGTTCCAGCTGCATTGTTGGCACCCGTGGAAGCTGCATTTGATGCTTTGCTTTGTCTGTGATGCCCCATTTCTTGTGCTTACCTCAGTGCCAGTTTTTGCTTAAGGAGTTCAGCATCTAAAGCTTTCATTGTGTGGATGCTGCTTTGCACAGGATAGGCCATAAAACACCATTCAGGTGCCTGCAATTGTTAACCTCGGTGCTTTGTAGCTGGGTAGTATTGTGTGTGGCTGTAGTGCTGCCATGTGCTGTGCCACGTATGGCTAAAGTGTTGCAAGGCATTGGTACAGATTGGTGCAGATTGCTGTGTGTCAGAGCAGTGAGGTGCCCCGGATAGGTTTGGCAGCTTAGTAGGCTCTTGGGATAATTCTGGGTGGGAAAAATGTTGACTGCCTTAGGTCACTTGCATAGTTTGGATCAGTTCTGCTTTCAGTAGCTGGTGTGCAGGAGCTGCTGTCCTTTCAGAAACCAGCTATATGTGTCTGCAGTATCTTCCCAGGATATGTAGAAAGCTGTGGTGTGGTTTAAGAAACCAAATCTACCACATACGTCAGAGAGAAATTTAAAGGCAGATGTTCCATTTTGATTGAAGCCATTGATGGAAAGTTGCGAAGCCCCTGAAGTCATGTGATGTTAGTGAGTTGCTCTGATTCTGTGGCAGCTTAAGCTCCTTCCTTAAAACAATCGACCCTCCTCTTCTTTGACCTTCCCACATCTGTCATATTTTGAGATTGGCTCCTTATATTTGTGTATAGAATGTAACAAGATTGTAACTTCTTTTCCCTTCAAATTCAGAGGCGCAGAGGCTCTTTATCTGTTCAAGACTGAAATCCTAGATTATCCTGTAGCCATGAATCTCCAGGCTACTGGGATTTATGAGGTGTTCTGACATTCCTAAAGAACTGAGAACACGCCAGAACAGTGCAAAGGATTTACAGGATTCCTAATAACTTTGTAAATTTCTTTTCCTTTTAGACCACAATGAATGTGGAACATGAAATTAGCCTCTTAGTTGAGGAGATTCGGCGGCTGGGAACCAAAAGTAAGTACTGTAGCATCTCTGTATGGATGTGTTCACATTACAGATGTGTGTATGTACATACGTGTCACCATGCATGCATGTCATACACATGTAGTCGTATTACATCAAACTTAAGAACCTGGCAAATTCAAATAAGCAGGTAACCTGAAAACCTGCATATGCACTTCATGTTGGACTGTACAGTAACTGCCTGTGTCCTGTCCTTTAAAATAGTTCTGGTGTAAAGTTAAACATTTAAACCTCTGCAGCAGAGAGGATGTTGGCCTGAAATCCTGCTCCCTGAATCCTGAATCAGTTGCAGGAGTCACCTTTTCTTTAGGCTTTCAATACTTGCTACAGTCACCATAGAAGAAAGTTGCACCTTCTCCTTCCACCTCCTTCCTTGGTAACTTCTGCAGAATTCATGCATTTCCGTCCTGTTCATGATCTTATTATTTGGAAGAAATTGGTCTGTATGCCTAAAACTAATCCAGGAGTTTTGTGTGTAGTTCCAAACTTCATTAAATTTGCTTAGATCAGAATTCATGCATTTCCATCCTGTTCATGATCTTATTATTTGATCATATTATTTGTATGCCTAAAATTAATCCAGGAGTTTTGTGTGTAGTTCCAAACTTCATTAAATTTGCTTAGAAGGTACCATTTTCTCTTAAAATTGTTTTTTATTGCTGAAACTCCTATTTCTTTACAAAAATTTATGCAGTTTGTGGATGTGCTACCTGCTCCTATATGTCAGTTCTGGTGCCATTTGTTCAGTTCCACTTGTTTTTCAAAGCCTAAATGCATATGTACATCTTGCATTTTGTATGCCTGCATTTGCTTCTTAGGAATAACATAACTTTAACAAATACATTTGAATTTTTGCTTTGTGTGAAAATTCACATTGCAGCCTTTTCAATATGACCCTCAAAGATTAATGAATGAAAAAAATGTGAAAAAAAAATTAATGTATCATTTAGATTTAGGTTGGAGGAGCAGGCTGTTGGACTTGATCCTTATGGGTCTCCCTCAATTTGAGATATTCTAGGATTTTAATTATTTAAAACTAATTTCCTCCAAACGCTGTGAAGAGGTTCAATAGCCTGTGCTTGTCATAGGTTTCAGAAAGTCATCAATAAAAGTAAACAGAGCAGATATATGGTCCTTGATACAAGTCTCTGAAAGGAAAGGCAAAGTTAGATTAGGCAGGAGTTCTGCCTAGTGTTTATCATCAGCATTCATAATATGATCCCAAATAAACAGGGAAACACAGTGGGATTTGCTTTCAATGTTCTCTGTGTCACCTTATCTTCCCAGTAATCTCCTAACTTGAAGGAAATCTATATTATGTCTTTTATGTAGATGCTGACGGACAAGTGAGCGTGAAATTTGGCGTGCTGTTTGCTGATGAGAAGTGTGCCAACCTCTTTGAAGCCCTGGTGGGAACGCTTAAGGCGGCAAAACGGCGCAAGATCGTCACTTACCAAGGAGAGCTGCTTTTACAGGGTGTTCATGACAACGTGGATATCATGCTGCTGCAGGACTGATGCAGTGCTCCAGCTATGTGTTAATGGAATTGCTTGAAACAGTTTGATCAATCAAACAATTGTTTGATTTGCCACATACTCTTAATAAGGCTGATCATTCCGAGGCGTTTTGATGTATTTTCTATATCTTTATAGTCAAAAGAAAACTGTCCTATTTTGAAAAACATTCCCTTTTGTAAGTCTTCCTAAAATGGTACTGTATGTGAGTAATCTTAAAGATGCCAGACCTTTTTCTCTCTTCTCTTTTTTTTTTTTTTTTTTTTTTTAATCTCAGGTAATTCTCTCAAATGTCTGGTGGTTATTTTCAACAAATGAAGAAAGAGGACTGGTAATTTAATGTTTACAAATGAAAATGTGCCATGAAAGTATAAAATAAAAGCACATACTTAAATTTGTGTTATTCTTACTGCTTTGGTTTCTCTTTTTATTTGCAATCTGAAATGAAAGCAAACTGAATTCCTGCAAGGAGCATATTTAGTCAACTGTTCAGAAAGCACGGCAATGAGATAGAAATAATTTTGTAGTGTGATTCAGTAGAAGAATTGACTGCCCTTTGGATTGGCCAGATTGTGCACAAAAAACCATGACTGTTAAATGTACCTCATTCATCTGTGGCAGGGTCATATGCTTTTGTTTTCTTGTCCTCTAGACTTGTGAAGGAAGTGGGTGAGGAGCTCCCTGAATGCTTTCATGCGGTGTTAACCGGAAGTTAGTACAGCAGCTTCAGGTTGTGGTTCTTTTCCTCACAGCAGTCCTACTTTCTCTAAATCTCTCCAGGCAGAAGGTGGCAGGGGAGGGGAAGAAAAAAGCCCTTTCGATTGTTTTCTACCTTACTGCCAATTCTTTTTATCAGGTAGAAGTGTACCCTCCAGGAGGGAGAAAGAGTTGATGCATGAAGAAAGCAGTTGTGGGTAAGCAAACTGCTTACTGCTCTGTGCTTACCCTCCACAGCTGCAGCTCTTAAAGTTGCAGGATAGGTGGATTTCCCTTAGCAGCCTTTTACAAGTACAAAACATTTGAAAAGTGTCTCCTCATTTACAGATCCACCAAATGGGTGCATTGTTATTGAATCTCTACAAAGCTATGTAGTTCCAGCTGCTACCCTTTTTGTCTTGTTTTGCTCTGCTTTCTGCAACAGGAAAACAACTTAGATCCTGTGTGCAAACAGATCTGGGCTGCCTCTGCTTTTGCTGGCCCCAGAATCTGGAGAGCAGGGAAGTGATACACAAAGAAACTTGAGCTGTCTGGGTCCAAGCCAGCTGGAGTGAAGGAGCAGAGCAGGAGCTCAGCACAGCTTAGTGGCTCCAGGGCTCTGCCTCTCTGGTGCAGCTCTTCTGCTTCCAGGCCTGAGCTGGCAAGTGTCTGGACCCTTGTGCTCTACAGGTGGAAAGAAGGGGGACAGAGACCCATGCCTTCTGCCAGAGGGGTGAGACCAGACAGCTGTGAGTTGCCGATAACTACAGCTGTTTTTTCTTCTACTTCTATTTTGCTGCAAGAGTCTGGATTGTCTGGATTCACAGAATAGCCTGAGTACGCTGGCAGATACCAAGTGCTTTGTGATTATCTGAGATGCCAGTTTTGGTACAGGGAGTACCAACCTGTCCCAGCCAGGAAGTAGCTCTCTGTGCAAGCTCCTGACAGCTCTTTAAGCACTGAAGGGCTCAGCCTCGAAAATCTAGTGAAAACCAAACCAGCAAACATAAGGCTCAGTGCTGAGTTGGAGCCAAGGCAGGACTATGAAGAGACCTTTATGTCTCTCTTACTTTAGGTTTATTGTAACAATACTAATAAAAATGCTCAGGGCTTCTGGGAACACCATGTAGAAAGAGACAGGGAAACTTGGAATTAAAATAAATCTGTAAGAATCAGAGGAGAATGTGGCTTGTATACTGCCTGGGGCAGTTGAGTTTCATTTTCTCTCTGATTCTGAGAGCAGGAGAGGAACAACAGGAACAAGGATGTATGTCTAGGAATTTGCCTCCAGTGCAAAGTTTAATCCAGTATTTACTGGCCTCAGAATTGTGTAGGGTTTTCACTTCAGGTTATATACAAGCACTGTTGACTTTCTAATTTATTTTTTCCCCAGAGAAAATAAAATACTAACATTTCTTCCCATGCATGGGACAACACATCTATTAAGGAAATAATTTCCTCAGCAAATGGCCTGGACATGAGACGTAGTTCCTGGAGCATTTGATACAATAATAGAAAGCTGCGGGGAGGAATTACCTATTTCTATAAACAGTAGTACAATCAGCACTCCTCTGTGGTGGGTTTGTGATCATGCCAGCTATGGCTCTGAAGGAAGTTTGCAGGGCAGCCAGGAGCACCAGTCATTCCAAAACAGAAAGTACTTCTGACTGTGGGGAAGTAGAAAGAATCAGAGATTTCTGACAGCAGCATGGGAGCTAATATATATCAGTAGCTGTCACCTGCCTGTGATAATGCTGGGAAATCAGCGGCAGTGTAGCTTGGCTAATTCCGTCTCCATAAGATTTGAGAGCATGGTGGAAACTTGAAGAGAGGTTGGATGAGCTCCAGGCAAGGCTAACTGATACAATTTAAGATGTCACCTGTGCACAGCTTCAGCTGGAACTGATAGAGTAGATGATGGAGTGGAGTGTGTGCACTCACACTCACTCATCTCTGCTGTTTCCGTACAAAATCCAGTGACTGGAGATAATGTGCTTTTCAAAGGAGTTTTAACTAAGCTGTGAAGGTGCTGAGGTGCAGGTCTGCATAACCTCTTGTGGGTGGTGGTGACACCTTAAACTTTGCAGCTATTTCTCTTGTGAGTTTGTGGTTGTTTTTTTTTTTTTTTTTTTTTTTTTTTTTTTTTTTTTTTTTTTTTTTGTTTTTTTTTTTGCTAGGAGCATGAGCAGAGCAAGATTGAAATATATGCAACACTACATTTTATGTGCCTCTCTTGTTGGAATGAATTCATGTTCCTTCCAAAGCTTCCTGGAGGTATTCTTTCTGCTCCAAGGGATTTCACTTGATGAGAGCAATGTCACTTTCGCCATTCATTCCTGTGTAAAGCTTTGCCACAAAAAAAACACTTGAAGGAAAGAATAAGAGGAAGAGAAGCAGGAAGTTCTTACATACTGAAAACTTATTATATTGCCACTGATACTTTATTTTAAATTAGTTTTATAAATAGACTGAGATTCTCCTCTAGTCTGGCAGCACAAAATATTAAGCATGTTTAAACAGTTGCAGAGCCTTTGCTAAGATGAGAGCACATAATTGCCACAGGACTGGCCTTATGGCTCCATACCAAAACACGAACCCTTAATGATATCTTTGTATCATCTCCACCTAGTATGAAAAACAGTCCTAAAAGTTTGTTCCACAGTCTCCAGCAGATGTTCACCATTACTTGAAAATCCTTCAACTGATAACATGATAGGAATCATGCTTTCAAGGACTTATAAAAAGCACAACATGTATCTTTTGGAAACTGACAAAGTCAGTAATTTTGCAAAATTCATGTGATCTGCCTTTTCTCTCAGCAGCAAAACGCATAACAATTTAGAGCTCCTAATGATTTGATTTTCAATGCAAGATATCTTCAGCATTTTGATCTGAAATGGCACTCTCAAAGAAAGTCAAGAGCAAAGTGAGGAGTTGCTCCAGTGCAATGATTTCCAGGATTCTGTATGGTCACTATTCCAGGTACCTCTGGTTTAAAAATAAGTTGAATAGGTTATTTGAGGATATTATTTGACAGTGTTTCTGGAAAGCAGTGTTTTTAACATCTAGTTACATAAACTGCCTAATGTGACTTTATTCTAATAAAGTTTTCCTGAGGGTGGCAGTTCAGTTTAGTTCTGCCACTCTGAGTACAGCTTTAGCCACAAATGTGCTGCAGTGTGTATTTAAGCAGCCGAAACCAGTCTGCTGGCACACATTTTGAATAATACACCAGAAGCAGCATTATCTTCTGGTGTAGCCTAGATGTCATTGCAGATTATGCTTATCTCTGCCAGAGCACCTGAGTGACTCAAATATCAGCCTGCTAACCTAGAGAGGGAGTCGTTCGACCTACAAATGCTCTCCTGAGTCTTGTCAGATCAGATCCAGATCAAAACTCCTTTCAGAGAAATGCTTAGAGTCAGACCTGAGCATTTTCTAGTACAGCATTTTCAAAAATATAGCAGCATTATATCCATGACCTTGTTCCTTTTTGGAGCTTCTTCCTGCACAGCCACTGAAAGCTGAGTGACACTAAGGGTTTTGCTGCCACCTTGCCATGCTTAAAGCTCTTCTCCAGAGAGGACAATGGTATGTACCATGTAATTGTATATGCATACTATGCATACTTATTGGTACAACATGTACTCAAAACCTGACTCTTTTTTCCCAGTGGGGAAACAAGCAGTAAAATGGCAATTATGTTTGAATAGGAATATAATGATCTGCATTTCCTGGTCTTTGCTAAGTCTGCTAAATGACACAGAAGATCATGTTAGTAAAATTGATAGCTTTTATCTTCCAGAATTAGGTATTTTGCAAAGTTTTGGTAATAGAAGACATATTACTGCCAGGTCTTGTAGTAGTCAAGAGGCCTTGGTCCCTCTGCAGCTGATGTTCTAAAAAGCTTCCTTTATAAAATTCTATTTTGGAGCACAGTATGATTTTCTTGGAAATCTGCTTTCTTAGGGGAAAAAAAGAAAGTTAACAGCTGTTGAAGACACTCACTACCATTCATGAGGACTTCAGCATCATGAAGCAGCTCACAAAGCAGTCAAGATACAAACATGGAAATAACTGTGTTGCACGTAACTTCAGTGGTATTGGAATATTTAAATCCAAGTATGTGATATTTGCAAGGTACTCTGGTAGGTCCAAGTCCACAGGCACCAAAGGTTTCACTGGAAAACTTTGCTGGGAACCTAAAATCATGCAAACCTTCTCATACCCAGAGGCATTGCCACCTTGTCTCCACTGAACACCAGTGTGCCTGTCTCAGACACGTGACCACAGGGAATCAAGCCACATACACACATGCCTAAATTCAATCAAGGATGTTGGGAAGCAGGGACACTGCATAGTCCTTAGCTTTATACAGAAATGTCTGTAATTTTCTCCTTAAGCACCCACTCAGACATCTTTCATTACCCTGACACATTGGTTCTGACCTGAAGGCGTGGGAGCATCAGCAGCAGGTGGGTGCAGGTTGCTGCCAGCCCCCTGCATGGCACATGGTGTGCCAAAAACCGTCAGCAGGCAGAGAGAAATTGCTGTGTGAAAAGCTGTGCCTCAGGCTCCTTGGGAAGCTGCCCTGTGCTTACTGTGTCAAGCAACACAGGTTGAATGGTTTGCTCAGCACCAAGAGTGGGATTCCCTAACCTGTGTCTCTGTCTGGAAAACAAGGCCTCTCTGTGTGCTTACACTTGCATTGTGTTCCACTCGAGCACGTCCAGCCAGCTGGCCCCATAGCAGGGAGCTGCTGTAGTGGGGCTTCTCAGAGTTGTTTTCTTCTCTGCGAACATTTCTGGCAGTCCGTGAAGTCATAGAATGTTTCAAGTTGGAAGGCACCCATACGCTTGTAGCACACATTGCTTGGTTCTTTCTCAGACACCTTGCATAGTGAGAAAAAGAGCTCCCAGTCATGCTTGGGACCCCATTCATAGGTGTATGTTGGAACGCTGGGGGACACAAGACAGATGATGGACTTTGGACCTGGTTAACATAAGAGATTTGATAACAGGATGCCTTGGCAAAAGCAAATGGAGCTTTGAAAATTAGACCTAGATTGCAAGAAGATTAAATCAAACAGGTTTACCAGAAAAAGAAAATCCTATTAAACTCTGCAAGCAAGAGATGTTGTTATATGCGTAAGTTTGTGAATGTGATTTTAACCTAATCATTGTAGTACACATTACTAGTCTCCCTAAAATAGTATATAAGCATTTGTATCCCAAAATAATAAATAAATAAATAAATAAAATTGGGTTCTGATCACCGAGTCAGTCTCCCCATCTCTCTCCATCGCCAACAGATGTGCACCCTAGTATGGGTCTTGACAGATTTTTCGGGATTACCGAACAATATTGTTTTAAAAGTATAATACGTGGCCCAGAGAATGAAGGGTTAAAACATGGCAATACCACAGTCCCACTGCCTTTGCTAAGTTTAGGCCTGTGCACAACATGCTTCCCCTACATTTTGAAAGCAGCCAAAGACAGCAGGGTTTGCATTTGGATGTTAAAGTCAAACCTTCCTCTCTGTGGTCTGCAGCCCGAGCGCCAGCAGGATGTTGTGGTGGGTGACAGCCAGGGGTGAAACCCTTCTGCAGAAAAGAAAACAAAACCAGTTTGTGTCAGCAGAAGCAAGAGGGAGTAAATGGTATAAACACAGCAAACTAAATGATACTGCAAATTTTTGCTTTATGGCAATCCAGACTACTCGTGATCATGCAAGCACATATTTTAAATTGCTATGTTTTGAACAAAAAAAGAAACATCACTAAAACTGTCTAGAAAACTCCTGACTTTAGCTGTTCCTTGCAAGTTGAATGTGTTGCTGTCAAGTCTCATGACAGTCTCCTTTAAATTTCAGAAACAAAACTAATAATCTTTGCATTGTTAGTTACAGACAATGGCAATAATCTTGGCCAGTTAATGATGTCTTTAGGGTAAAATGCAGACAGTTGGCATTTTATCAATTTATAATTATTTTTTAAATGGCAGCGCCATCCCTTCTCTCCCCCTCTGCCTCTCCCACACACACTCAGCATTTTATGAGTCAGGCTGCAAGAATATCAAGAGACTGATGCAAAAATTAGATTTTGGAAAGTTCTGTTTTAAAGAATACTTGAGGTGCTTTTTCTTTGCCTTCCTTACTTTTCTGGTCATATTTCCAAGCTGCTGCACAAGAGCAATGTTTTCATTAAATCTAAAATCTTGAGGGTGTTGTATGGCTAAGGTGAGGCCACAAAAGAAATACATTTTCTTTGCATCAAATTTCTAAGAATGCTTCTGTATCTTATAGAATATTTTTGCAAACATCTAGAAGTCAGTGGGGCAGTTCACATGAGATCAAACCATGTATTAGGCTGTGGCTACAGAAGAAAAGAAGCAATCAGTGTGAAAATCATGAGTTTTATTACTGCACTCACATCTAAGCACATTCACCTCCCCAGCACAGGTAGTGTGTGAGCCACCCAAGTGTTACATCATGATCCTCTGACTTCAGCCACAGTGGTTGGGGCTACCATACCACTAAACCAGATGGTACCAAAGCCACAGCTTGGATATAAAATCACACTCTAGACATATCTGTCTCGTGAGAGTGGTTTGTATTACCAGCTTAACCCATCACCATTACCATTTAAAAATCTACCTGGCATGAGCTGTGTTTCAGGTTCAAAGGTTCACTGGGGTGGTTCAGCTGTGGAGGCTGCTGGGTGATCTGGTCACCTGGCTGCTGGAAGGCAGCAAACCTGGGGGAGAAGCCCAGGATGAAACTTCTGAGAAAATCTGAGGTTCTAGTGGGTGCTCTGCCCAGTGTTGCCCATGGTTATAAGAAGAGGCTCTGCTCCAGAGACACTGTTGTCTCTACCATGAATACAGCCATGTAGCTCCTCCTCACCTGGAGGTCCAAAGCCTGAGGGGCGAGCATGGTACTTCTACCTCCCAACCCTGAGGTGTGCCTTTTGGGGTGACTATCCAATAGAGTGACTATCTCTGCCCTTGTTGGAGAAGGTTAGGTGTGAGTTTGTGCCTCTATAACACCAGCAGTCCATTTTACAGGTACCTATTCTCTTTTGTTTTAGTTTGTATCTCCAGGGCATGCCCAAGCAACATAACCATACCTGTTATACTACAAAATATCTCCATCTTTGCATAATGGGTAGACAAAACAACCTTTTTAATTCTTAGCCCTTAATTCTCAGTAGATGTTCTCATTAAGGCATCTGATCACAGATCCTATCCCTATGGCTTTTCTGGTAGCACCAGGCTTTTTGGTGGAAAATCTCCAGAGTAAGTATTGTTCCTTTGAATTTGTCCAATTACACACCGCAAAGCCTCTCCTGACTCTTCCCTGACTGGAACATCTGTTTTACTGATGTAATGGTGCAAATGACAGTAGGGGGTCTCACCCCTAGACTTTCATTTAGATGCTTTCCCAATATATTTTTTTGTCAGACTTTTTTTCCACTATTGCAACAAAAACAATTTAAAAAATCCATTAAGACATTTTGCACTGGGTTGGTGATAAGGTGTGTGAGAGAGAGATGGAGAGAAATACAGTGCAGGACTCTTTCTGGATTTCAGAAAGAATGGCTGACAACAATTAAATTAATAAAATAGCCATTTGAATAAGAGCATAAAGAGAGAAACATTGTAAGTAATTCTTAAGTCCCCACATCATTAGACAGGCCCCATATGTTTTTCCTTAGGGCATAACCCTCTAAGGAAAGGTCCTTCCTTTATGGTCCTTTAAGCTAGTTAATAATTTCCTTTAAAGCACCCAACTCTTTTCATGAAGGATGATTTCATGAGAGCTTCTCACAGCACTTTCAGATAAGGCCAAGGCCAAATTGGATGGTGTAATTGCTGGTACGAAGAGCAAGCTGCCCACAGGCTCCTCTCTCCATAACGGGGTGGCCAAGTTGGTCCCATGGTCGAGGGGTCAATCTGTGCAGCACAGCTGAGGCTGAAGGCCATGCTGGATGTGCAACGTGGCACAGCACAGGCCTGAGACTGCTCAGGTTTGCTGTGGAAGGTGATTAATTCCTTGATGTACAGTGTCCTCCTGGTCAGGATCACTACACAGATGAATTTTTGTTGATTCCTTCTAACACTTGTCCTTGTCTCACTTCTGAAATGGAGTCATTCAATGTACCAGTGAAAATGGGAAGAAAAATTGGGGAAGTATATTCTGATGCTGTTTTCAAGTAGAGTAACTGGTCTTCATGAGAGCTTGAGTGTTTCATGTGTTGGAGTGGACATTAAAAATTGTCCCAATGGGAATTTGCCAAATACACATTTTCTATAATGTAAGAAGTGCATTGTATCACATAGAGTTAGGATATTAAAATGTACCTAATCCTTCTTGGTGTCATGTGCTGCTTCTGAGCCTTCCTCTTGAACAATTTTGGTCTTTTCTGATTTCCAGAACTGTTCGGTACTCTAATGTTGGCCCATTTTATACAGACCCAGACACTCCTTCTCCACCCTGTCCTGTCTAAACCATGAATTCACCACCTATGGACCAGATTGAGGAAGCTGTGGTTACTGTCAGGGAGGAAGTGTGCAGCAGTGGCAGGGTTTCATTTTGTACTATTCACTTGCTTTATTCTAAAAGACATGCTCTCTCCTTTAGTCTCCTGCCTTTATTTTTCACAGAAATTTCATTTCCTACATGGTGGAACAAGTGAAACAAGGAGCCTCATTAATTCCCATATGGGTGATCATCCATTGTACATACACTAGGATCCAAATAAAGGCTCTGTGGGAGATGTCTTTTATAACTTTAGAGTGTTTAACCTTATTCTAAAGCATATCATGTAAGTGCTGCATGATGAATCTGTATACTCACTGATAAGCATTATCTCCATGTTGATAAGCATTTCTACACACAAATCCTTCACGAGGAAGATGGAAAGCAGGGTGTCACTCTGGATCTGTGCATGAGTTGCTGGTAGCACACTCTGTTCCACCCCTTCACAAAGGCTTGTGCTCCATTATTTTGTCAGGATACTGATGGGGCAAATGCAGATGGCCAAAGGACTGCAGCAGCCTGAAAAATGCTTGTCATCCAAGCTGGAATGGAGCTCCATGGGAAACAAGACAGTGCCCACATCACCACTCCTCGCTCCAGACTTGCAAAGGCCTGCCACGAGGCAGAGGTGGCAACTGAGCTCCTCCAGAAAAGGTCAGATATCTTTTGCAATAGCAAAAATTAATCAAGCTAAATATGTAACTCCTCACAACCTGCACGTACAAGTTCAGTTTGCTCTCTCATGTCACTCTTATTGTTAAACTAAGTCATGGCAAAAGGCAGGGAAACTTCTTCTGAAGAATGATTTTGTGTGTGCTTATAATTTGGTAAACTTATAAATGCGTTTTATTACTTTTTTTCTGTGGATACACAATGGCTTTTAGAAGCAAGTGTAATCTTCAAACACACCCTGTCTGATCCCGTGTCACTAATGGCATCTTACTGAGCACCAATCAACTGTTTGTTCTAAATCCTTTTTCAGAGATTTCCCTCCTTAGCATTTCATATTAGCACAGTACAAGATCTCAGAGAGTGCAAGACTTTTATAAATTATGTGTAAACTGGATGTAAGATTGTTTTCCCTCTAGTCCTCAAGACTGCCTATGAGCAAGGTCAGAGGATGAGATGGTAAAAATTATAGTTTTCCTACACTCTGGGTGATGTTGCTTATAGGAATGTGCTTCAACTTTTTTCCACTTCTGTTTTATGTAACTTAAACAATTTTGTAAGTGTCCTTCATATTTTCCATAATTTTTTCTGCTTATTACAGCAGGGCAGTCTTGTGGAAGCAAGAATGTTGTCTCTGCAGCTTCTTTCCCCTTGCAGAACAAAGCACTCCTCCATTGTGGCTTTGCATTTCCCACAGATGGCAAAATTCTGTATAGTATTACTAGATCAGAAAAGGTGTTTGAGCTCAGTTTGCACAACAGCAGGTGATTACATCAAGTGCAACTACTGTATGATTAAACCCAGTATTTCTAAACATATGCTGAGCTAGAAAGGGTAAGTTTTCTTGGAAGTTTTCCAGAAGAAAGTATTTGATTTTGCAGCTTGTATTTTGATGTTTATTGAAAATGTCTCAATCAGAGTTGTAAGATTGGGCTCAATATATTCAAAGTGGTTTGAGTCTTTCAAGATCACATCTTTTTTCCATTTCCAAACCCAATAGCTTCAAATCATCACATTCCACCACAGCTGAAGTGATTTATATGTCTTAGCAGTGCTGCAAACTGCAGTCTTCTATCCTGGAACTCTCCTCACAAAGTATTAATGTTCCCCAAAGATTTCAAATCACTTCACACACCATAAAAAGGGCTAGGTGATTAACACTCTTAAAAACTCCTTATGCTTGGCAGAGATTTACATTTATATCCTAGGCATGTAGAAAACCAGGTTGATACTAACCAAAAGATGTATTATTTTGTACCTTTGAATATAAAAGGTATTTCCTAAGCTTTTTTGCTCTGCTAGTCAGCTAAATGTGTCAGAGTCTGTAAAATTACACTCTGCCTCTCAACTTCAGCAAGTTCTCATAAAAAAAGTTGAGAAAACTGGTGGGATTTTTTTGGCATAAAATGCAAACTCTGTCACTATTAAATTATATTTCCCTAAGCTAAATACTGTTTATCACTACCCTTTATTCTCTCGTTTTTCTTCTCCATGAGCTGTAGAGAATCTCCTCTTCACCATGGGATATGGTTTATATAGAGAAGGGGGTGGCTCTGGGACCATACAAAGCAGATCCAAAGCTGCATGCAAGGATTAGAGCAAATCCACTGGATTTCTCCCTCCTCCTCCCTTTCTATGACCTGGTAAAATGAGGGGACACAGAATAAGTGCTTGTGAGGTGGGATCAGTGGGTGTTGATGTGTTGGCTAGAAGCAGATGGACCTTCCAGATTTGTTGCCATTGGATACAAACGTATTTGCACAGGTGGAGTAACAACAGTCCACTGTGGCAATTCTCCTGTTTAATTTTTTTTGTTTGTTATTTTTGTTTTTAAATGCAGAACAAGTTATCTTTTCACTTTCTGGAAGGAAAGAGCAGAGCTTATTGCCTTCCCTAACCAGCTTTGAGCACACACAAAATCTGTCCTCTCTATCCTTGTGCAAATAATTTCAACCCTCATTCATGCTGGTTCTGTTGGAGATTAACTCCTCCAGTTGGTTCAAATTATTTTCTCTTCCTTATATTCCTTTTGCTCTACCACATTTTTTGGTGTTAGCTCTTGCTATTAGCCCTCCTGAATGGAAGTGCCAAAATCTGTGAGTTTGCCTTATCTCATCAGACTGGAGCTAAATTCAGTTGTCAGCACATTGCTGCCTCTACGGTCAGTCCCATCCAAGGCTATAATCAAGGGCAGTATCAGTAACTTACAATACTGGTGATGCAAAGTGCAAAGCTTCTTGATGAAAGGACTCCTTCCTGCGTATGTGGCTAGGGGATTTCAGGCTACCAACAACCCTGAGAGCAAACAAGCTGAACCACATAGAACCACATAGTTATTTTGTAGCACAGAGAATCACTGATGTGTTAGTAGGGAAAATCAAATGTCAGCTCCTCCAGAGCACTAGGTTTGTCCAAGCATCCTATTTTCTTTGTTAAGTTTGAAGGTTTATTTATTTATTTGTTATTTATTTATTTATTTATTATATTGCCTTTCTTTGTCCTGTAGGGAGATGAAAAGTCAGCAAACTGAAGCATATCTGCATGTGTATATCAAGACAGGCAATCTCATGGTCCTACAAACAGAGAGTCTGTAGGATGAACTGAGCTATAAAAACAGGAGCAAGAAGTCTGTGTTGGCCTGCCTTTGAAAAAAATAGTCAGCTATGGGATCTGTGAAAATATCACCATGATGCCTCTGAGATTAAGCAACAACCAGGTTGTTGGTTTTATTTTTTAATGGGAAGCTTTTAATCTTCATCTGTGTTTTGGATGCACACATAGGAAATTTGGAAAATTAGATGGAAATGAAACATTAGCTGGTCTTCAAAGCCTGTCACTGTTATTTTTTGTGCCTGCTATTTTGCCGCTGTAGAAGCAACCAGAACCACCTAGAGCTACTGCATGGGGCTCCTCATTTCCTCTCAGCAAAGAGCAGGTTACAAGTATCCAAAAGTTAGGGAGTGCAATCTGTTCCTTCCAGAGAGGGTCCAAGGGGTACCACGACAGGTGGGCTGCCACTTCCCCCTGTTCCAGGGGAGCTAGCTTGAGTTTAACTCTGATGGAGATCAGTTGTTTTGCCTGAGGGAAGCAGGATGAGAGCTAGTGCTCTCGAGAGCTTGGATAGCTGTTTCCTGGTCCTGGCACCAGCCCCAGCTCTTCCTGTGACAGCTTGATGACTCGTTTTTCCTGTATGCAAGATGAATGTTTCAGTATTTACTTATTTGGCAAAGAGAAATGATGATTAATTTGTCTTGGTTTTTGCAGTCTGATGTACAGAGTGGGGTTAGCTGCAATGTGTGCACACATCACCCCCAGCACCATGAGCATGAACCTCAGCAGGAGCAGCTGCTTTCAACTCCTCCTCAGCCATGGAGGGAGGTGCCTGGAGGTTAGATGCAATGTGTGCACACATCACACCCAGCACCATGAGCAAGAACCTCAGCAGGAGCAGCTGCTTTCAACTCCTCCTCAGCCATGGAGGGAGGTGCCTGGACTTTCCCTTCCTTGGTTCCACACAAAGGTGGTTGTTTGTCTTTTATCTGAAGGTTTTGTGCAGGTATGGGTGTTTTGAAATCCCGTGGTTAACCATTCCCCAACTTCTGGGCGGGCCCTGTGCGTGGTGATGAAGATCCAGTGAATGTCATCTGGCAGGCTTAAGGGGCCAATTGTGTTACAGATCATCCTCATCCTTCTGTCAGGGCAATACCTCCCATGAAGACAAATTTCAATCTAATTGTAACAATATTCTTCGAGTACAATGAGAAATGATACAAGAAGTTTGTGATGACAACAATATAAATCAGCACAGCAGTCAGTGGGAACACCCCACAGGCCATTCATCCGTACACTTCCATGAACTGGTGTTCATTCTGTGAATTCATTATTTTTCCCTGCTTTACTGCAAAGGATTTACAGGTCTGGACATTAAATCTATCTGACTTCTGTAACAGAGTAGTAAACAACACTGCAATCTAAATTTAAACTCAATACCTGAGAGACCTACTCTTTCAGATTAGAGATAAGGGAATTTAGGGGAAAAAAAAGTTCAGCTCTTCCAAGACTCTTCATCTCTTCTCAGTGTTCCCAAAGACTAAATATCACCTTCACACTTTCTGCCCTTTTCATCGTGTGCCTGGAGCTATACTCCATAAATTTCATATGGATTCACTAGAATTGCTTGAGCTTGTGGTTCCAATACCAGCTTTTCCTTTCTGCAATGAAGAGGTCTATATTAAAGAAAAGCAAGAAGGAGCCCAAATGATGTGCTCCAGAGCCCTCAGTCTTACTCAGAGATATCAAGGGATGATGGCAAACTAGAGAATAAAAAAGACATCTCCATTTTTTTTCTAATGTCTCCTTTCTGGTTGCTAGCAGATTTTTTTCTGCTGGAAATTGCATATCTATTACAATTTCATGATTATTATTATTATTTACAGTGATTTCATGCATGTTTCCTGGTGTGAAACTCTGTGATATCCAACACACTTTTCTTTTGGAAGTTGAAAAGGACTTCTTACAGAAAGAGAGACCTTTCAGCCTGTGACAGGAACAGCAATGGCTGTGCCAAGTGGAGACGCTGATGGCATTTGTGTGCCACCTTTGTGTTATTTATGACTTTTACCCATCCTCATCCCACCCAAGTCATCCCAAATACTTCTTGTGGCAGAAGGCACTGAATTGTTTCCTAATGGAGCCTGCTCCTGAAAAATCACAAACCTCAGATGCTCAAAGCAGCAGCCAGGCCCAGAGTAACAAATACCCTCATATTAAAGGTGTGTTTCTGTGGCAAAGCAAGTACATGGGGCGTCCTCTTATCTTCTCCTTTTCGAGTTTTCAGGTTGTCATGCAAGTTTTTTTTCAACTTTTCACCAAAATTATCTGCAGTGGCCTCTTTCAGCTTAATGCTGTGCCCAGCAGCAGGGGCTTTGAGAGAGACCTAAGTTTTCAACACCCACTGCCTGGATTGTGTCTCCATGCAAGCAGCCCAGATGATCCAAGAGGGAGGGGACAAGCCAAACATAAGCTACAGTGTGAATAAGCACAGGGAAGATGGTGCTGGGAAAATCTCCTGGGATCTTGCTGTTCCAAGTGCTGGTGGGTAGCCATGCCAGACCTCCTTCTGAGAAGCTGTCTCCAGCTTGCTGGTTTTGCCTTGTTCAAGGAAGTAAAGTTTCGTACACTGTTTGTAAACAAGTGGGGCTCTGTCAAAACCACCCACTTGTCTCATCATTACTCTTCTTACCAGAAAATTACTACAGAACCTTGAATTTTGGTTAGGTATGGAGGTTAAAACACAAAAAGAAGATAAATACTAATTTAAATACACAAGGTTTGCTTGGTTCTCTTCAGGCGTCCTGCAAAACTAATTTTCTTTTCTTCCTTACCCCCTGCCTGAGGCACCCATTGTCTATAATTCAGAATTCACTTGGGAATGTAATTTCTCTTGGAAGCCATCCTTCCTTGTTATTTCTGATTATTTTTTTTCCCCTGGAACTTGCCATTTGCGGGAAATACTAATGATTTCTAAGTTTGATATAATTTGGGCCAAAGCTGAAAAAGAAAAAAAAAAAGTCCTTGAACTGGAAATATGGCCTTTTCAGACAGGTTCATCTAACTAGAACACTCCTGAATTACTGTATACAATTTTGTATAATTCCAGGACAGCAGTCTGAGAAATTCCTCTGTAAATGCACAATGCCATTGATTTTTCAGTGTAAGACTTGATTTCAGCCATGGATTTAAAGGAATTTTACAAAGAACATCCATATAACAACCCTCATTCTAAGATGTGAGATTTTAAACTCACGAGAGAGGATGATTTGCTCAACATCACATCATACATGTATGAAATTGTTGGGAAGAGAAGGTAGATCTCCTGTAAGGGAAGTCAATAATTCACAGAACATACGCAGCAGACCCCATCCCTGCATCTCAGCATGAACTGATGGTTTAATTGGCTATGTACATGATTTTGAGTCACTAACACAGAGTCTATTGGAAAGAAAGCTATTTCTGAATGACCTCTCTCAAAGCTTGCAGTTCCATTTATTCATTCATTTTAGTTCTGTTTAGATGTTTACAGCATCCCATTTGTCTTGTTCTGTTGGTCTGTAAAAGAACAAAATGTACTCTTCTTCAGACCTGAGTCTATATAAAGAATGACGCCCTATTGGCATATAAAACTGGAAAAATATGAAATAACTAAGCTTCCTTTGGCATCTACCGATTCAAGTTGGATTAGTAGAAAGAGAAAGGTCAAAGTACTGGCAAATTCCTTCTCTCTTCTGGAGGGAAGTGAGCAGAAATCTCAAAGGCAGAAAGTACATTCTTCAATGTGGGATTTTGACTGATAATATAACAGACTGAGCAGAGAACGTGGGGGAGGAAAATCCAATTGATTTAAGTAAAATGTAACAGACACAGCTATGAGTAGGTTTTGTCTCTATTTAATAATAATGAAAAAAGGTTTTAAAGTAAAGCAATTAATTGGAAATTATTAATTTAAAGGTAATTAGTTGGAAGAGATCTGTGAATGACATCATCAAGGCTAATAAAATGTTTCTGAGTTTATTTTCTCTTTTTTTTTACATTGCTTTCATACAGCTGCAAATTATATCTCTTCCTTTGCTACAACACATCTTGTTCAAAGCCATTTTTAAAAACCTCACAGTTGATGTTTTGGTGAACAGCAGTACTTGAAACCAGAACCAGAAATTCCCAGATGGTCTTTTTCACTTTTTAAATAGGAAATGATGCATTTCATGCTTCTGAAAGCAAATGACTAGGACCTGGATCCTCAGTCCAGGCTGCAGAGGCCTCACAACATTTAGTACGCATTTTTTCTCTTCTTTCCTATGCCATCAGTTCATTATGAACCTCTCCTCTCCTCTCCTCTCCTCTCCTCTCCTCTCCTCTCCTCTCCTCTCCTTCTCCTCTCCCATGTAGTAAAAGCCCAGAATTGTCCTGAGACCTCTAAGCTGCCTGGTGCTGACCAGCTCCTGTGGTCACAAGCAGACACAATGGAATGGGCTCCCTGCTGGCTCCAGGAGCTTTGTAGGGCTGAAATATAAACTGTGGGCTCCTTTTTGGCATCCATGCATTTTTTGTCAGGCACTGGCTATTGCTGGTGCAGTCAGTCACAATTTGACCTATATCTGGAACAGATTTGGTGGATGCCGATGGCAGGGGAGTGATTCACTACCTGGCATTATCTGATTGCATCAGTCAGCAACTCCCACGAGTCTGGGGGAAAAAACCCTAAAAGTTCACACTGAGCTATTTTGTGACAGATTTAAAGCCCAGAACGTGTCTTTCCACAAAACACACTTACCCCTTGCTATACTTAGGCATGATCTCAGAACAATCATTCGGGATCAGCTCTTGGAATAAAATTAAAGTTGCAGCAGCAACCATACCAGGGCTGTCACCAGCAGGACCCAGACTGGGTGCGTGCTGAGGGTAACAGCTGGTGCAGAGAAATGAACAGCCAGCCATTGTCCCTGCACCTGGCTGGTACTGCTCCCACAGCCGGAGATGATAAACAGGGCAGCCACGGAGGCGATTGGTGTATTCTTCTGGAGAGATATGAATGAAATCGTAATTGTGGCAGAAGTGTATGATGTGTAGGAATTATGTATAAATGAGACGTGATGAACAAGATCTTCCACTCTCCCCCATCAAAGAAAGCTTTTTAACTCTCTTGTCTTAGGAACAGAACAAAAAGACCTTGGGGAGAGGGTCCTTTCACAAAATGGAAAAGAGGGGAATCGCCAGACCAGGAATGCAAATGAGCCTTCCAGCACTCTGGATGAGATTGTAATCCTCATTATTCCTTGTGGGTGCAGTGGAGATTTGGATTGTTGCTTTTGTTAGCTAAATGCAACCAAGCCATGACTTGTACAGGAGGCCCATCTGTTTATAAGGATGAGGATGGAGGGAGAACAGCAAGTGCCCGCAGAGGTGGGCATACACAGCTGCTACAAACCTCGGTGATGTTCTCAGACATGGAATGTGGAATAGCTGACTGGTATCACCACAAAGGTGACTGGGAAGGGACAGGGAAGCCTGCTGCACTGGCTGTGTTTAGGAGGCTGGAGGAAGAAACCTTGTCCCTGTGCTGCAGCTGCCATGGTCCCATCACCGGGAAATAAGGTCTGGGTCAGCGAGACTGAGTTTCAGCACAAGGAGAACATCGTGCTCATGCTTTGCTTTGGAGTTAAGACCTTCACCTTTGATCACAAGTGCTCAAATTCCCTTGAGTTCAAGGGACTACATGCAGCACCACTTTCCTCAATTTCACATACAGCTCTACAGTGCTTTACAGCATCCCTACCACAGATATCTAAACCAATCTTCCCATTCAATTGAGTAGTAGCAATTAGTGATAGCAGAACCCATCTCCTGAGATCTCATTATAAATCCCCAAAACCATGCGTTTACACACAATTAGTGACAACAGGAGAGACTAATCAACTGCCTGTTGCTCATCCCAGGGATGGCAAATATTTCCCTACTGGATTTTTGGAAACTCAATTGAGTTTTTCAAAAGTAAACACCACAAAAGTGAAATAAAGACTTTCCCATCCCTTCTCCTTCAACAACTGTTGCTATATCACCTTCCTACAGTTGCAGAGAAAACTTGCCCATGCGTGTCTTGGAGCCTTTGCACAAAATAGCATCCATTATTCAAAGAATGAGTAACAGCTGACACATTATATGCTGTGTTTCCTTTTCCTTTTCTTAAGAAATGGCAGGAAGAAATGCTAACTAGCAACTTCTTTGTAGTAAACACTCATGGAGAACTGGGAAAATTTCCAGGTTATGAATAATTTTGTGTTTTGCTGCTTCCCAAAAATTGTGTTTTTCACAGACACATGATATTCCCATGGAAAAATCTGTGCCCTGCCTGTAATCTCAGCAATAACTACGTGAAATTGATATATTTTTCTTCAGCTTCATCACCTACCAACTTCTGAACAGCAGCAGTGAAGGTGAGAAATGCCACCAATTTTCCCTCAGTAGTTGCAAAAGCTATGAATGTGATGATCTGGAAGCAAAGCTCCCAAGACCTGAAAAATACTTGGAGCTTCACAAGAGTCTGCATTCAGTCAGTTGTCACAAATTACATCTGAGCTGAGAAGCTCACATTTTCCCTGACAACCTTCACTGGCCAACTGCAACGAGCCTATCTGCCACTATTGCACACTAGGGACAGAGAAAGATGCTTCAGGAAACCCAGCTTTTATTGTCTTTCAAGTTGGAAGGCTTCACATAACACTTAGGAAAAATGGTAAGTGACTTCTAGGACCAAAACTACTTACTGAGACTGGGTTGAAGAACCAAAGTCGTTTCATCTCTTGATTTTGGAGTTTGGGCCAAAGCCACTGAGGAGAGGGGAGCTGCAGCACACACATGTCTAGGCACTGACTGAGTGGCTTCACTAACAGGGGATGGGAAGAAATCACCAATGGAGGTGACAGAGTCAGAGGTTGAAGGACTAATTTCTCTTCAGAACGGGTATTTGTGAATGGCAACTAACTGGAGCCCAGATGTGAGTTTTTAGTCATGTCAAGAAGCTGGGTGAGCAGAAATCTTTTATCTGGAGAGGTGACAGTAATAGCTAGCAATAAATCAACAAAAGTACTCCATTTTATCACCCACAAAGAATGCTTTACTTTATTTCTTTGTTATGGGTAGTTGTATTTGATCAGCTTGAACCTGGACATGAATGAACACTTGTTGTTCAATTCATTGTTTGGAGAACTGCAGAGGTCTGAGTTTAAGTCTTCACTATTTTAATCTAATTATTTATTTTTAAACTTTTCCTTATATAAAAGCACCTACACAGAAAGTTTAGAATACACATTTTTGCACTAAGTATTTCTGAGAGGAAGATTCCAAAATGATTCATAACATCTTCCCATTAGCTCTGTCTCACACTTTTTGACAGCCATGGAGTGGAATATGTCTCTCTGTCAGCAATTTAAGTAGAATGACACTATTTTATCTTCTCCCATTTCTTGTCGATTGACCCTGATTTCAAGTGTCTAGTCTGTATCCATTGAGAAAGTCTTGTTTGTTCCTATACGATCATGCTGATTAGGTGCAGTAATTTATTTCTGTTATTGATGTTTTCAGGTTCATTTTTTAACCTCAAAGGAGATTACACCAAGAATGAAATACCGGCCAATACCTGTAAACCTAAAATATATTGCTTTGGAGAATCTTTCTTCTCGGTAGAAAACAGATTTTGTACATTTTCTCTGCCTCTTGATTCTTTCTGTGTGCAGCTCTTTTGAAGTATAAATATGTGATGCTGTTTACACTGTTGCAGCTGCGTCTTAAGGTGTCTTCTACATTCTAAATCAAAATTCAGTGAGATTTAACAATTTGTGAATGGCTGCAAATCAATTATACTAAGGTCAGCTTTCTGGGAGTGTTGCTAGGTCTTTGTATAGAGAAAGAAATAAAATATTAAAAATTACAAACAAGAATAAAATGCAGTGAATTGTGGGATGTTTTGCTAACATCTTCCTTGTTTACTTACTAAAGAGATAATATCTATTCCAATGAAAGAACTTCTGAGGAAGTATGGTAAATGGAAAAGTGAACAGAAATCAGAAATCTGGTTAAGTTTTTCAAAATTTGTGTGAATGATATAATGAATTACCTGATTTTTAAAATACCTAATTTCAGAGTCAACTGGTCACAACTATTCTTTTTCTACTCTACAGAAAGAAAAAGAGATACTTATATTTGAGTTATGAAAAACAAGGCTTCTGCAAAGGATTGGACTGTAGAGATATAATTTGCTGATACTTTGCAGCACAGGTTGGTGTAGACCTGCTGCACTTGTCAGAAAGATGCACCTCCAGGACAAGTCCTGGCTGATGTTGTGCAGTAAGGACTTGCAAAGCCACCTCACTTCCATGGGACAGAGAAAGGGAAGGCCTCTGTGGAGAGGCTGGTAGAGACCCCTTATGTGTAGGGATCCCCATTACCCCACAGCCACCATGGGTGTAAGCAGGACAAGTTCCAGGGGGACCGTGCCAATCTCGTTCCCCTGCCAGAGCAGGCAGGGAAATCAGGCAGCACACATGGTAGCACCAGTACTTCCCAACTGGTGGAAGAATTTCTACAGCCCCAGAACATTACAGCAGGTCTCTGTGACTGCTAAAACTTGTGCCAATCTTGTTCTCCTGCCGGAGCAGCAGGGAAATCAGGCAGCACACATGGTAGCACCAGTACTTCCCAACTGGTGGAAGAATTTCTACAGCCCCAGAACATTACAGCAGGTCTCTGTGACTGCTAAAACTGCCAGGAATGACTCGATCTCTGCATTTGATGTCTGTAATCTCACTCTGAGGAGGTCTTTTCTATACATGGCATGCCCCTTGCAAGGGCATAAAGGCTGACTGGACAGCACCAAGATTTGACCTTCTGAACCAGGAAGCTCAAATTTTGCAAAACTGATGCTTGAGATATTACACTCCTGTACCCAGCCATAGAAGTTACTCCTCCAGCTCTTCTGATTACAGTAAGGAGCTGCTGTCTTGGCTCACACTGAACCATTTAGTCTGGCATTCCACACCTACTCTGGACACATGAATCAGGCCCCTATTTCACATCCACGGAGTTTTCACCATTTTATACAAACTTGAAGGCTTGAGAAGTTTTTCTTGGAGGTCTGACCCCCTGTTACAGCAGGCAAGCACCTTTATGTGCCTGTGAAATGATGGAAAGGTTATTTTTTCTTTTTTTTTCCCCTTTGTAAACCTACAGGACTAGGGGTAAAATTTGCTCTTGCCAAAACAGATTGAAGTCCTGCAACTCAGGTGGCTGGAATCAGGATTTTCCCAGACTTGTGGCCTCAGAAACTGGCCACAATTTCTCCATTTCTCTGCTTTCTAGATAGAAATACAATTTAGAAGCTTCAAAACTGTGAACTCAGGTAGGCAGGACATTTAACTATAGGAATGCAAAACACTGGAAAGCACATAATATCAGAAAATTTCCACCAACACAAAGAACTTTTAAAAAATATCTCTGAAATGCTGACATCTGCAGGCAAAGAAACCAGGCTATTTGACTCGAAATGTCTTGTGATAGTTGCTTCAAGAGTATTTTAAAATACAGCTGCTAATTTTCTTGGGAAACTAAGGCCCTGGCTACAGGTACAAGAGGATGCAGAATGTATGCCATTTTTAAAAGGAAAATATTTGGGAACCGCTCCAGTCAAACAGTTTGCCCAGTTACTTCAGACAAAATTGTGACTTACAAAATGTGGCACATTCCCATCAGAGAGATCTCACTTATTTTTACCCATCCACTTTGATTTGATCTCTATAGAGCCCAAACAGCTCAGGCATGATTTTGTCCTCCCAGCCACAGACTAGCAACATAACTGCTCAATTTCTTGCATGCCTGTCTACTCCTTCCATAAGGAAGTCATGGATGCTCTCCAGGATCTGGATGAGAAGGAAGAAAAGTTAATTTATGTGCAAGGAAAAGCTTGCCAAGCTCAGCATTACGGCTCATCCTGGGAGCTGGTATAATGTTCTTATGATAGGCTGCAGTTTTTTATTCCCAAATTGGATAAGCTGGTAGGTAGAATGTGAGCATACGGGCAGGTATGACACCCAAGAGCAGTGAGCTGCTGCTCGTCAGCCAGGAAAAGGCATGTCACGAGTGCTGCTGTTTTGCAGCTGACGGGCAGCATCCCGTGTCCCTGGGTGCAGGGATCCCGAGGCTATCAGTTACCCATTGTCCGCAGTGCCTCCCACCGAGCCCGGACTCCTGGAGAAGATGAGGCTGCTGCCCCTCGACAGCGCTTCTGTCGAGGCACGGTGCCCCCAGCTCCGCTCCAGGGGAGCGCAGCACTTTGAATCTTCCCGTAACTCACATCCTCAAGGTTCGCCCCCGCTGTCGGTCACCCCCATCAGGAACCACAGGAACTGAGAAATCCAAAGCCAGGGCTGTGCTGCTCTAAGGCTTTCTGCTCCCTAACCCGCCGCCCGAGACCGCATTGTTTTGGTTTCCTTCCCTCTCCTTTTTATTCCTCCACGTTCAGGTGACATTTTCCAAGTGTTCCCCGCTGTTTGGACATTCACAGCGCCCGGGACGCCGCGGCGGGAGCGCGGCCCGAGGCGCACGGCCGAGCCCGGGGCTGCGGCGAGGGGCGCGCACGGCGACCGCGGGGACACCGGCACCGGCTCCAACTGCCGGCGGCAGAGCGCGACCTCCCCTTCCCGGGAGGCGCAACTGCTCCCCGCCCGTGCCGGCGGGAGCGGGGCTTTCCCTCTCCCGACAAGCCCCTCCCGCTGCCCGCGCCTGGCTCGGCCCCTCCTCGCAGCGCACGCCGCTTCCCGCTGCCGCCCGCGCCTGCTCCGGGAGGCGGTAGCGGGCGGCCGAGAGGGACACGCCTTTCACCCTCCCGGCCCGGCCCCGGGTTGTGCGGGCGGGCGGCGGGGGGGTGTCGGCCGGGCCCTGCGCGGCTGCTGCCGGAGGGATCTCCCCGAAACACACGGCGGGGCGGGGTGTCCCCGCCCGGTGACCCTCCGGAGGGCGGGGGCCGGCCGGCGGCGATGCTGAGAGCGGCGGGAGCCCGCGGCTCCCGGTGGCGGCGGGCGGTCCGGGCAGCGCGCATCCCCTTCCCGGCGGGCGGGAAGCGCAGCGCTCGCCGGCAGCGGCCGCGCCGCGGCTGGTTCGGGGCTCCGTTGAAAAATCCCCGCTTTATTCCGTCACGATTGAAAATGGAGTCCTGCTTTTCGGTCAGTTTTGTTTGCCGTCGTGCAGCAGTTGGGTTTGTCAGGGCAGCGTGCTCACTTCGCATCAACCATTTTATGCTGCCTTTGGTCCGTGGGCTGGATTTTGGTTCGCAGCGGTTATGGTAAGGTGGTGTCTTGCAGAAACTTGAATTGCTATTCATGTTTGTTTCGCTGCAAAAGGATGTGTCAGGCTAAAACTAAAGGCAGGCAAAGATTTTATTACAGTTTTGCTAAGCCAAAAACCCCCACCTCTTAGTTCTTCTGCTAGGTTTGCAAACTGCAGTGCAGAGTCCCTACTCCTCACTTTTTTCCTCTTCCAAGTTCAAATTTCAGCTTTTTATTCTCCATGCTTTTCAAAAAGTGGGAGGGTAGCTACAACTGGTATTATGCTTTGTGACAGTAGTTTTGCCTATGGCTGTTAGAAATGCACTTCCAAGTGTCTTAGTTTGGTTTTCAAGATGTCTGATTCCCATGTATTATTTAATGGAAACTTTTCCTTGGAAATATTATCAATTAATTACGAATCACTTTAGCAAATGAGGTCTTCGCCAGACTGCTTTTGTGAGACTGTTACTCCAGAGAATCATGGAGAATTATTAGAATTTCCTTTTTGGGTTTGTTTCAGGTTTTTTCTGTACTCTTTGCTTTAAGTGAGCGAACAAGGGGGAAAAAAAGAGAGGCTAACAGGAGTTAGAATATGGCTAGAGTATTTTTATCATGACTTCAGTATGGTAATGTAATATGTCCAACATCCACATTGCAGGTGGTGTCTTACATGTTGGCTTTTCTTTGAGTAGGGAGAAGCGGTATTTTGAGTTTTTGTTTTGCTCAAGCACAAGTGGCAGCAGCGGTGCGTTTCTGGTGTGGCTGCATTGCCTGTGGGTGACGCGGTGGTGTTCCATCTGCAGGTGCCACAGGAGGTGATGCCCGTGAGCGCTGGTAGTGGTACAGCTCTCTAGCTGGACTGGTTATTGGTCTTCTTCAGCTGTAAGGTTGTGTGTCCCACATGCTTGGATAGCCTTCCCCTGTGCTGCCCAGCTTCCCCAAGTTGAGGCTGCCTTTCTGACGTCTAACCTGAGGTGCTCCTTTATTCTCTCTCCCTGCTTCCATATCACTTCAGTGGTCAGAAGCATCCCTTGACTCTTTCACCAAATCCCTCACTTCCCTTTTTTTTACCCTCTCACTACAGAGGTGCCACCTTGGCTTCAACATTTGCTGTACGCTGTCTGGTCAGCGTACCTGATCTTTGCCTTGGCAGGATCATTGCATCTCGTCATACCCTTCTTTTCAGATAATCATAAAAGCTGGAGTGGTAGATGTGGTTGCTAGCTTTATTTTACACTTGCTACTGCCCATCAGATAATCCTGAGCTGTAAGTTTCATAAATTGTATTCTCTCTGGTAAGTGCAAAGCTTTCAACAGTCTTGGTTCAGGTTGTGCTGCAGAATTGGGAATCTGGCTCATGTGCAGGGAAAAGATTAGACAATGATAACGGGTTCCCTCAAGTCTTCAAACCCAATGAATCTGAAATGAATCTCTGTAGTGTAGCCACAGCCCTGGAGGCAGCTAGCCCATTACTAGACTCCAGACATTTGTAAGAGGCTGTGCCCTCGAGGGTTGCTTGAGCACTAAGCAGTTTGTGGAGGATGTGGCCTGCTGCAGTGGGTGGTGGGGTTAGTAGAGTTCTGCTGTGCACAGTCAAGACTTGAGTGTTTGAGGGAGACTGCCTGGGTTGTGGATTAAGTCTGCTGGGTTGCAGGGAAGCTCCTGGCTGTGCTGCCTTTGGGCTGTGCAGCTGCATGCTGTGACTCGTGCTGCCCAGGCTCACTGGTCCTGTGAGACCCCGGGCTCGCTCTTCTCTTCTGCATTGTCACCATGTGTTGCTCTAGTGTAATCTGTGTGTGTTTGGTGTCACTGCTCTCCTGCTCCACCTGTACCCTGGGAATGCAGTGCATGATCATAATGACATAACCTGCTTTCTGTCATTAATGTGGCAAGACAGAAGTATGCAGAGATGAAAGCAGCAGATTTAGCAGTTGAAAATGTCTCTGCAGACCTTGGCTTTGCATTGTGATATCACTATGATGGTCTAATTACACAGTCACATCAGGACGCTACTTTGCTCATGAAGAGACAGTGATTCACATATGGGGTTTTTGTAACTCTTCACAGTTTGTTGTGTGGTCCATGTATTGTTTCTGCCCCTGATCCATGTGGCACAATGAAATAGAATTTTAATTTCCTCTGGGCTTCTCTGTGCAGCCCTGACTAGTTGTGCCATGTGATTGGGAACTGCCGGTACAGCACCTCTGTATTGTGGAAAGTTCTTGTTCATTTTTACATTTTGATAAATTTTGCCTCAATCCCTGCACAATTTTTTCCTTTAAACTGGCAGCCAGTTTTTGGCATGATGACTGAGAAATGTCACCAGACTTTTCTCCTGCCCCAACAGGACATTTGTTTATGGTTTTTTTGGTGGTGGTTCAATTTTTGCATGTTCAGAACTCAAACTGTGCTTGAAGGGTTCTAGACTCCCACAGGGGAATTGGGAAGGCAGAGAGCATAACCACTGACCAGATGTGATGGCTTTTCTTACTTTGCACTCTCAGTTTCTCAGCAGGTATTGGGATGATGCCTACAAGGGGGATTCACATTCTCTAGCTATGTCCTTTGTTCCTCTCTCTCTTCCATGAGACCATGTGATACATTAATCTTTCTTGACCAAAGTGCATCCATTTTCTGCACTAAGTGATGCACAGGACATGGAGAGGGGCTTATAGGGAATGGGTGGACTGGTTTAACAGTATCACAATGCACAGGGAAAGTGAGATGCGATGTCACAGAAAGTCTCATTTCTTAGGTTACCTGTCTTCAGAATGATTAAATGATGTTTCTAAAAAATATTTTAATTTTCTGATTTTCTTGCTTGTTTTCTGTGTTATGTTGCATAAAATCTGAGCTGTCATTGTGTAAAATTATATCAGTAACTGCATGGGATTTTGCACTTACCCCATTGATGGTAGTGTTCCTGATGGCAGTAGTCGGTTACCTTCATCTGCAGACATAAATGAGTATAACATTTTGTGGCTACTTTGCCCCATCATCAGAAGAGGAAAATCCACAGGGTTTACTTTTAGATCTGAGGCTCTGAGGAACAAATTCCTATTCTGTCTCTGCCTTGCTGAGGCTGGACACTTTCAGATTCTGTGTTCCAACTGTTTCATCCCTTTATCCTCTAAACGTCTTGCTCTAGTCTTGACATAGAGTTGTTTCTGACCCTAATATTCCTTATTCTATCCATTTTCTTTGCCTTGTTTCCATTCTTCATCTCATTGTCCAGTAGAGCCAAGTCCTCTTCTTTGGCTTGGTAATCCCTATCTTAACATCTTGCTGCTTCATCCCCTTGTCATTGTCACTCTGTTCTCTCCAGCACTGTTGCTGTGGGAAGACTAGAGAAAAGAAAAAGCTATGTCTCCTTAGCTGTGCTTTTCCCCTTTAACATGTAATTCATTAAAGCCAGCCAAATTAAAGTAAAAATACCCCCACAGCATCACTGTCTCTAAATCACTGTCCTGCAGTGTACTGGCCACTTGTTTTAAGGTAATTTTTTTTTCTCCCCCTGCACAAGTAGTAGAGCTGGTGAGTTGGTTGGTTTGCAGGTGAAGCTGATGGCAGTCAGATTTGTGTGCTTTTGAACACTTTGCCCAGTTTTCATGAATTTGTAGGACTGATTTACTTTCAAATAAAAATGCTAATGTAGGAGAAGTGTATGGAGAGGGAAATCAGTAAGCACAACAGTTGAACACTGTGACTGGCCAACAATTATGACTTATTAAAAAAAGAAATATCCTGGATGTGGTATAGTTAAAGATGGACATCAAAATCATCAATGCAATGTTTAATTTAAAAACAGAGTTTTCAGAGAATGAATTGTTGAAGTATTTAAGCATGGATTAATATTTGCTGTCAAATGTTCCCTGCTGCATATAACATCCAGTTCCAGTTTGACACTCTAGTGATGTTCAGTATTGGCACCTTCTGATTATTTAGCCTGAGGGAGTCCCATTGGTATCAGTGAGACCACCTGGAAAATTAAATTTCTATTCTGTTATAGTGACTACAAAATTTAATACCTATTAATCTACTAAGGGGAAATAATTTTGCCTTATAATACTATTGTGTTCTTCTAACTGCAGAAATCAATTTAATGCAAATTTCACTGTCTCTATCAATGCAAATCAGGTTCAAAAGGACTTTCATGTTAGTTTTAGGATTTGAAAACTGTGCAATTACATGCTTTGGTAGCAAATGCAGTTCATGTTTTGCAAATCCTTGCAAATGGAATCATGTTCATGGTGTTACTGAATAAAATAAATACTATCCTTTCATGCAAGCAAGTACACACCCATTTAAGTTTGGGTTTTTTAAGTTATTTGCTATCAAAATGGTTATCAGGGCCCTGACAGCATTCTGTGTTCATGTGATTAGTTATTGCTCAAGTGTTGTGCTTTCATGAGTAAGGTTTAGGTTTGATGTTTGCTCTGTTTTATACAAGGAATACAGTTTTTTAACTCATTGCTTTGCTTTGTCTGTACTTATCCCATATCTTACTCACAGTGATCTAATAAATAGTGACAAAATGATTTCTAGCTCTTGGAGACATTTGTAAGTTTTCTTCAGTCTTTCTTACAGCCTTGCATATTGAGACATCCTTTGATATTAAAGTACTGTCATGGCTGGCAGGAGTCCACCCTTCTCTGCTTTTCTTCCTGCAGCATATGTAAGAGGAAAAAACAGAGGAAAACCTTGCATTCAGCTCAGAGTAAAATCCTACAGCTAATCTTCAAGGTGTCTAAATTATAACAGGATTAGTAGAGCATGGGCTTTCTTTAAACTCTTTTGATAGAAATTCAAATAATTTCAAAGAGGCCTTTTGAAGCAGTAATCTAGTCACTGGAGTGGGTAATTCCGTTTTGAAAGCTTGTGGGATTTCGAGTGGAGCACTGGCATTTCCTGGTAGACTTTAGTGACATTTATCTTGAGAGCATTCACTTCAGCCTTTATGTCTTTCTGTCTGTCCCTTGGAGTCTATCAGTCCTTCTTCCTGGGCTTGAGAGGGATATTGCTGTTATTCCTGTGTCCCAGGATGCCTGCTGGGAGAGGAGGAAGTTTCTGTTGGAGCCTGGCTATTGGGTGTACCTGGCACTCCCCATCTCCCCTTGTGTGGTGCCGATACCCATGATGGGAGCAGTGTCCAGCTGAGGTCTCTGTGTGCCACACAGGTGCCAGGGATGGTAATGACGGGGCTGGCATTGTGAGGGAGATGTCTGTGGGAACCAACAACTCCACATCAGGAGCTGCTGTCTTGAGGAGATGCTGGGTACTGCATCTCCTGTTTCCCACTGAGTTTCTACCAGCTTCTTTAGCCTTTAGCATGGAAAATGAAATACAGTCTGTTGCAGTGAAACTTGGGAAGGATGGACCAATGACACAAATATCCCTAGATTTGAAAATATAAGAGGTGTTGGTACCCCTTGATTGAACCTGCTTTCCTTTCTTGTGCTTTTGCACTGGGTGTGGTGGCTAGCTGGCTCTCAGTCTGAGCGAGTCCAGCCTGCAGTGTTTACATCTGTGCTTGGCATTAGGGCATCTACTGCATGCCACAGTTATCTCTATTTCCAGCATGAGTTGGAGTTTGCCACTGAAAACTTGCTAAGGCAGGTACAGTAGAATCTGCTTCAGTTTTTATTAGAATGACTGTTTCTTGAAGCACCGAGGTTAGTTCTCTGTAGCAGTTCAAGTTATTAAAAGCTCTTGGAAGGCTAAAGTGAAAGGATTTAATGCTTACAGTGCTTTTCTATGGGGACAATTAATGTGCAGACTGAGCAACAACCAGTGTTCAAAATACATTAAGGCCCACCAGTCTTGAGATAGTTATTCGTCTCTGCATTCACCATGAGAGAAGTCATCAGAAAAACCCACATGGTGCTGAGGAGTCTTCCTGGCTGGGGCATGATTGCTTATGGCACAGAGAACCAATTGTCTTCTGACGTGGTTAAACCAAATCAGAGTTCACATTGGAGCACTGGGGGTGCATAGTTGTCCTGGTACTGATGAAGGTAGAGGCTTAGGTCTGTTCTCTGGGGATATTTCCGGTTGGGTTCAGGTGTTACAGCACAAGCTGGGGCAAGATTTCTCCTATACAGAGAGGGTCTGTACATCACAAGCAAAAGCCAAAGCTTTTGTTTGTGATTGTTTTCTATATTTGGACAACACATATTAAATGGAAAGAAACTGGCTAAGTTGGCTAGATGATAATTGTGCACATGATGGTGATTTCTACAAGACCATATGAATTCTCATGTTGGGTTTCAGCAGTGTAGGCAGTAGGTTCAGCTTGGAGCACAGATGGCTGTGTAAACAGGCTACAAAATTATTGTGCACATGAAAGTGCCTATTTTCCTTAGTTTGTACAGTTTCAATCTTGATTTTCTGCCTTTGGTGAGGTGATGGTTGAGCTGGGAGTGGGTGGTTGAATGAGAGCTCAAGATAACTGTATCACATGCTGGTAGCTGATTTCATAAACAGGCATTAGCTCAGGCTGTGCTGTTAGTTAGAAGGTGTTCATGTGGCAGGTATGAGTTAAGCCTTTATGATTTCCATGGTATCTTCCTGCTGCTGTGAAGTTGCTAGGTGTGGTTTTTTTTAACTTATTTTTTTTATTGTGAAGAGATTGCCTTGGAGGTCAGATGTGAAGTTAGCATAAGTGGAGTGCATTTGAGATGCTTCTAGTAGCTAGTGAGCCCTCTCTGAGTCTCATCACCTAAATTCTCTCAGGGTTTAACAGCTCCAAATTACTGGAAATCTTTTCTAGGGGAAGGTGATCACTTCATGTTACTGCTTACTTAATAGAATTAGTGACATCTTGCACATGGGGTAAAGCATGAGGGAGCTGGGCTGCTTATGGCTTTGTTCTCCTTAAATCCCTTCTGAGTAGGTGTTGCCTGCGGCTGTGTGGTCCTTGGGGACAGGATTGAGCTCTGGATTGGCACCTGGTGACAATATCAATATGTAGGTGCATAAAGCTATCAGCCAGACTGACTCCACACAGCTCCTCACTGCAGTGGCACTGCCTCTGTCTGTTGCTTACTGCCAATGGACTGCTGACCTTGGCTTCTCTTTCCAAGAGCATGAGGGAGTCTTATGGCACAGAAAAAGCCTGCAATAAGAGTGGCTTACCAGGTACTTCTGTCCACAGTTTTTTTCCCTTCCCTTGTGGAAGTTTTCGTCCTGATCATTCAGCAAAGATTGCTTAAGAAGTTTTGAAGAGATATCAGTCATCATCATTGAGTGTTACCAGTATAAGCCCTGAGCTGAGCAGTTTTGAAAGATTTCTCTTACTGTTTGTCAGCTGTTAGTTGTTGTTCTGCTGCACTGAATATCCAAGCCTGCCTTTTGGATCAACTTGTGAAACCTTTTTCCTGATTGCATTCTTCTGCTGCACTTAGGCTTTTAGGAAAGTGGCCACTCATTTCTGTATTGCCGTATTATTTGTACTATTTAACCAGTTATGAGTATGACAATACCATTTTGTCACATCTTGATAATCTTTGGAATATTAGATTATATTACAAGGTTCAACAAAGCAAAGACATCAGGCACTTACTTCAAGTTTTCTCTTTCTCTCTTTTTTTGTGGTGGTGGTGGTTTATTTTCTACAGCTGCATTACAGTATTACTGCAGTAATATTGTATGACATCAATTAAAATAAAGCTATGCTGATGGCAGAGGAAATTCAGAAGATCCCTGCAGATGGTTGGTAGGGAGTGGCCTTCGCCAGGAATGACTCAGCTCTGGTTCAGGCTGGCAGAGTGAACAATTCCTGGCTGTGTAAGGTTGTGAAGAGAGCAGTGTTCCTGGGAAAGCAGGATAGAGGTTAAAGTGCTTGTTTGCAAGGTATGTGTCCCACAGGAGCCCTTCTGGCCTAGGTAATGTGCTGGCAGCCAGTGTGTCCTTGGCTCAGCTGGAGAGATGCTAGAGTAACAGCAGACCAAGAGCAAGCCACAGTAAGTGTCTTGCAACCAATCCGGTGCCAAGACCTTTCCCTTTTATTGGGGATAATTTCTTTTTCCAGATCCCTCACAGCCTCCTGTTGCCTGACAGTTGTTTCAGGATGACAGCAGGGCCGTCTCGTCCAGCCGCCACCGCGCTTCCCTCTCCCTCTGCCCCCAGCCTCACATGTTTAACACCTCCCCTGAGTTTTACCAGAGATGGCAGATCTGTGCAGTGAGCTGAAACCTGTGCCGACGAGTAGGGGAAATAATTATCTGTTTCTGTCCACTGACTGAAAAACTCTGGTGCCTAACACAATGGGTAATGTGGGAGCCTAGCAGGGGAAGAGGGAATTTTGCTTTAGGCACCTGCATTGAGGGCTTGGAACAAATGGGAGCAGTCACGAAACTGAAGCCATGGAATCATTGCATTTGGCTTGCTGGGTGCATCTTTGGTTTTATGATGGGTGTGTAAACAGAAGTAAACAACATTCTCCTTAATATACTTCACCAGAGGGGTGTTCCTCAGGCAGCTGTTCTGCTGCTTTCATTTGGGTCACAAAATGGGAAGGATGGTCTTCATATACTGCCTTTCTTTTTTGTGAAAAGGTAGATCCAGTTCATGTGGGAGGATTTTTTTGTTGTTGAAAGAGGTATTTTTCAGATGTTTTGTTTCTATTCCTATTCCTGGCTTTTATGGATGTTTATAAACCTGAACAGAAAAAATGAGAAAAAGCCAGAAAAACCAGTCCAGGTTCCTTGCAGTCTTCTGTCATATTCTCATTTTCAAAAGAAAAATTAATTTTATGGTGACTCTGTCAAACATGAAACACAACCTTGTTTAAACGGTGAGCTATCTTTGCACAAATGTACGTGTGTTTGGAATGTCTTATGTTATTTCTGTTTTAGAAAACATTTACGTACTGCTCCTTCCAACTATTTTCAAAATCACTGTTCCAAATCACTGCAGAGGAATATGAGAAAACATTTTTTTTTTTATGTGGAAACATAATGTATTGAAAGAAGCAGCACGCGCTTGTAGTTGCAACTTGACAGCCTACGTTGAAGCTGTTCTGCTCCACAAAACTGCACACTGTCTTGTTTTGTTCTCTTTGGCTGTGAAACCCATCTTGAAACTGAGAGTTAAATAGAAATTCTTTTATTGTTATTTTGGCATTAGTTTGAAAGGAGCTGCTGGGAGATTAGATGTTGCTCTGATACTGTGTAATCTTTCAGTTTCCCTGAAGTTTAGTTTCATAGCTTTGGAAACCAGAAACTTGTTGAGTTGTTAGCTACTTGGAAGCAAATTATATTTAGGTGACAAACTGACTTGGGGATATAGGTGTGGATGGGCAGTTTGGCTGTGTAATTTCTATTTACTTCCCATCATAATCTCTGTTGACAGTAATCATTAATAGCATCATCATAAAACATTAGGACAATGATTCTAGCTCTGACCTTTTGAAGAATATCTTAAAATTTATTTCTAATTATGGGAAGTACAAGGGCTTGATAACAAGAATTTTTAAAGTCTTGTAATACTGAAAAAAAGTCCTCTGTCTCATTTATAAAATGATGATTAAATAACCCATACCACTTTGAAGGGTATGAATTGATAGGAAGAGCTCTTCACATTACCTAGAAGGACGCTCCCATACTGATCTGAATGCTGTCTCTTTTGCTTCTAAGGCATATCTGTTGCCATGAACTGGGAAAATTGCACAAAAATTGCTGTTTTCTGTTTCTCATTTATTCTTTATGCAGGAACATGTGGCATGGTTATGTTTGGCAGGAGACATGGGTACAGAGAAGTCCGCAAGGGATGTTCGGCCCTGCACAGTCTGTTTTGTACAGATAATTTGAAATGTGTGGCAAAACCAAATGTTGGCTTGAAGATTTTTTATTCTTTTCAGGTAGTGGAATTTTCTGCTTTCTTGTATACAGGAAAACTACAGAAAACAACAGAACTTTCTACTGAGACAACTTCAACTAGCCATGCTGGGCTTCTCAGTTTCTCTTATGGAAATAATAGGAGTTTAATCAAGGCCTTCTCCAAACCAGCAGACTTGATAAAAGCAAATCTGTGTCAGTGAGAGCAGGTGCTTTGACTGTCATGGCATAACTTGTGCTGTGGAGTGTGGCAACGTGTCAGAGAGAGCCCTCTTAGCTTTCTGGAGTATGTCCTATGCAGCTACAGTGACAGTAGTGAAAAGTCAGATGAGTCCCCAGAAGAGGTGAATAGACACCAGCTTCTCCTCTTAGCAATGATGTTTTCCAAAGCAATCTCAGTTTATTGGGGTCTTTTGCGTGATGGAAGGCTTTTGTTAATTCTGTTGCTGTCTTCCAGCTGCTCTAGACCTGCTTTTGCTGTGGTGACTATGTGACCAGCCAATTCACACTGTGTGGATAGCAGATCAGATTGAGGGAATGTGTGAAAACTTGCAATCATCTAGTTAACTTAAATGTTGAAGAAGACATCGCTGTCCAGAACTTGCAGCTTTGCCTTTTCTTGCCCATAGTTCCATTGTGGGAAGTTCCTCAGGTAATCTGGTGTCTGTAAATTCTTAAGGAGAAACTGGAGAAGATCTCATTCCACAGTATTTCCATTGACTGATGAAAAAAGTCTGTTGAAAGTTGCCTTTATTTTAGCCTTTAGACACCCAGTATATGATCATAATTAAGTAATTGCAGACACAGTCTGTGGTGGTGGTTTTTGTATTTCAGTCACTTATTTTATTAATTTCATTTTTTGTCCACATAGTGAAGAAGAGTCTGTAAACTTCTCAGGGAACTAGAGATCATATGTTTTTGCATACAAACTCAAAAATGTGTTCAAAGAGTGATCAAAGAAACACTTTCCTTTTTTTAGTCAGGTAACTGTGCCGGTGTGGATGAACAAGTATAGTGTCTGTATTCAATTCTAGACTTGTCTGTGTAGTACTTTCTCAGCTGTCAGCTATAATTATACTTGCAACGCTTAGAACATTTACTCTCTGAAACACAGTGAGAGCATAAGTGGATTTTTGGCATGTTCTTTTTTTGCTACCTTCTTGTAATGGTGGAAAGGAATATCTACCAAAATAGATGAATAAAGGAAATGCATAAGTGAGAATTGTTCATATTGGCCTCTGGTACTTGCCCTCACAAATGACTTCTGACGATTTGCCTTTCATGGGTTCAGTTTAACTGGCCTCTCTGAGGTCAATTGCATAGGATGCTGTAATTGAGAGCTATACTTTCAAACCTTAAATATGATGAAGGAAAGACTGACAACAAAGAAAAGCTTTTCACGCTTGCTGTGGTAGTGTGACTTGAATCGAAGTCTGGGAGAATGGGTGGAAAACTCTGAAGTGGTAAACTGACAGATTTTGTTTCAGAGCAGATAAGTTATCGCTCACTTCTGCTCTTGGCCAACAACATTATAGTGAAAAATAGCAACATTATACTTAATAACACTCAGTAAAAGAGTGGAGAAATGTTAGTCACTGGTAGCCAATAAAATTGTTGCTTCTCAAAGACCTCTCCAAACTTGTTATTAGCGGGCTTTTCAGAGATGTGAGACGGCCAATAACAAAATATTTGTCACATTATAGAAGGAACTTCCAAAGAGTCTCTAGGGAAAGCCTCTCCTGTCTCTCTTCTCTACAATTTGATAATTAGTTTTTAATGACTGAAAAGTCCATATTTTGAAATGAAATAGGCTTTTTCTTCTTCAAAGGAAAGCTTTTGGGAATGTGTTTTGCTTGCAATTTATAGGCCACTCCCTGAAGGAAAGGTATTGCAGAAGAGCTCTTCTTGCAAGTGTGCCACTTTTGGCATTAGAAACAGAGACAGAAATTAAGTGAAGGATGTGGAATCTTCCAGGGAATGGCTCAGAAAAGTTTTTCTGTGTAATTTGTGCCTCTTTCTTTGGTATAAGTAAGTTTTAAGAAGGTAGCTTTGAACATTTTGTTTGTTTATAGCCTTTTCCAAAAACTTGCTGGAAAAAGGACCAGTAGCACAGCAAAGATCTATTGTTGCAGAATACCTGATTTGTGTATTACTGCTGTAGGACAGGTGATGATGGATAGTGTGCCTCATACTGAGAGTCAGAGTCAAAGTACATCTAGGAGCATAAAACCTCTCATTCTACTGCAAATTATGTAGTGTTGTTTGTGCAAGCAGTGATAAAAATGGCATTAAAACCAACGCAACAGAGTGGTAATAATTAGTTTTTAATGACTGAAAAGTCCATATTTTGAAATGAAATAGGCTTTTTCTTCTTCAAAGGAAAGCTTTTGGGAATGTGTTTTGCTTGCAATTTATAGGCCACTCCCTGAAGGAAAGGTATTGCAGAAGAACTCTTCTTGCAATTGTGCCATTTTGGCATTAGAAACAGAGACGGAAATTAAGTGAAGGATGTGGCATCTTCCAGGGAATGGCTGAGAAAAGTTTTTCTGTGTAATTTGTGCCTCTTTCTTTGGTATAAGTAAGTTTTAAGAACTTCAGTAATCTTGAATTTACTGAAGGTAGCTTTGAACATTTTGTTTGTTTATAGCCTTTTCCAAAAACTTGCTGGAAAAAGGACCAGTAGCACAGCAAAGATCTGTTGTTGCAGAACACCTGATTTGTGTATTACTGCTGTAGGACAGGTGATGATGGATAGCGTGTCTCATACTGAGAGTCAGAGTCAAAGTACATCTAGGAGCATAAAACCTCTCATTCTACTGCAAATTATGTAGTGTTGTTTGTGCAAGCAGTGATAAAAATGGGATTAAAAACAACGCAACAGAGTGGTGATTTTTCTACCTGCTCATCAGGTAGAAATTTGAAGTCCTAAGGGGAAAAAAATTCAGTCATAGCAGTCTGTGTCCTCAAGGTTCTGTGCACCTCTGCCATAAGCCCTGGGGCTCTGGCTGAGACTTCAGGAGAACTTCAGGAAACTGATTGCTGTGTTTTAGATAGGGTGAGGCAGCCCTTGACCATGGAAGAAGCCGCCTAATATTTGAAAGCAGCCATACAGAGGTTAGAAGGCAGCCTGACTGCCCTGTTGGAGCAGTACTTCCTGATGAAGTCGAAGAATTAGGAAGACAGAAATACAGAGAAGTATTTTTAATACTTGAGTAAGCATATGTCGTAGGGGTCAACCTGCTACAGCATATAAAAAGTTCTTACAAAAACTCCAGTAAAAAATTTCCAATCTCTTTTGAGCCTCCCAGCTGCAACAGAGCAGCCAGCAATGGGAATCATATGTAGTGGTACTTTGGTGAGGAACTGGAAAACGTCATTGCTTCTTAAATGCAGAAAATTCTTTTGTAGAACATTTTTTTGTGTAGAAGTGGATATTGTTGCTGTGAGGTAATTGAAGTAAACTGTTCTTTGCTCAAGGATATAGCAAAGCTGCTACTTTGGTGATAAAATATAATGTTGCACTTGGATTTTTTCACCTGTCTGTGCTGCAGACAGCTTTGTTTGGTTTGTGAAATATAGCTGTCTAGAAGGTCAGTGGTGGTGATACAGTCTGTATTTGCCTAAGCAATGTAATGAAGGCCCTGCTTTCTCTACTAGGAACGTAAGCTCTTTGTCGTGCTTTTCAAAGTTCTCGGCTCCCTCCTTCTCTCCCTAGCTGTTGTCTTTTGCTCAGTCCCCAAAAAAGAAATTTATTTTCCCTCAGAAATGATCAATTCCTGCCTCCCCCCATGATTGCAAAGCTGGGCTTTCTTACTTGTATTGCTCACTTGCTTTTCAAACATCTTGCATTTCAAACAGGCATCTCTGTGTGTTCCCCCCATGTTGCCGGTCAGGCTTCAAAGCAGCTCTCCAGAAACATTCTCAATGCTTTCTCCTTTCTTCTTAATGCCTTGCAACGGTATCCACAAATACTTGAGGAGGGCTAATGCTTCTGAGGTGCTTTGGTTTTAAGTATTACACAGACTGCAGTGTCATCTTGTTTCTTTATTTGTGCATTTCCTCATCTCTTTTCACATGCTTATCTCTTTTGGGCAAGTACTGCTTTTTTGCACTGACCCAGAGCTGGTGCTTGTGGCCCTTCAGTATTACAAGTTGTTAGTAACAGCTTGGGTGTTTAAAGAAAGTACTGCAATAAATGGGCCATGAGGTTATTAATATATCTGTTTTACCTTCCACAGAAGCCCCTTGTGCCACTCCACTGATCTGTAGCTTTGGGAGGCCTGTGGACCTGGAGAAGGATGACTACCAGAAGGTTATATGCAACAACGAGCACTGTCCCTACAGCACTTGGATGCACCTTCAGTGCTTCTACGAGTGGGAAAGCAGCATCCTCGTCCAGTTCAATTGCATTGGCAGGGCCAGGAGCTGGAACGAAAAGCAGTGTCGCCAAAACATGTGGACCAAGAAGGGATACGACCTGGCTTTTCGGTTCTGCTCCTGCCGCTGCGGGCAGGGTCATTTAAAGAAGGACACAGACTGGTACCAGGTGAAGCGGATGCAGGATGACAAGAAGAAGAAATCAGTGTTGGAGAAGAGTACGGGAAGGTCCATGACAGAGTCAGCAGAGGAGGCCAAGAAAGGCAGGCCGGCCAACAAGCCGCAGAAAGGCTTGAGTAATGACCTGCAGCGAAGGCACTCCATGGACAGGCAGAACTCCCAGGAGAAGGGTGTCATGGGGGGTAGCTACGCCGTTCGCTCGCCTTGTGTCTCTCCCGGCCAGTCCCCACCCACCGGCTACTCCATCCTCGCCCCCACGCATTTCAGCGGCCCTCGTTCCTCGCGATACCTGGGGGAGTTTTTGAAGAATGCCATTCACCTGGAGCCCCATAAGAAGAACATGGCTGGGGGGGGCATGTTCAGGAATGCACATTTTGATTATGGGGCGGCTGGCTTGCAAGCACACAGATCAGGACACTTCGATACCCCAGTGCAGTTTCTGAGAAGGCTCGATCTGTCTGAGCTGCTCACTCACATCCCCAGGCATAAATTGAATACTTTCCATGTGCGGATGGAAGACGATGCCCAGGTGGGCCAAGGGGAGGACCTTCGGAAGTTCATCCTCGCTGCTCTCAGTGCCAGCCACAGGAACGTTGTAAACTGTGCTCTGTGCCACAGGGCGCTGCCAGTGTTTGAACAGTTTCCGCTGGTGGACGGGACCCTGTTCCTTAGCCCATCAAGACATGATGAGATTGAATATGATGTTCCCTGTCACCTTCAAGGTACAGGTTGTCTGTCAGTCATGCTAGGTTTCATTAAATGATGGAACTGCCTTCTGTGCCCTGTCCCTGCCATTACAGATTTCCATCCTGGTTCTGCATTTTTAAGCAGTTCTGTAAAGCTTGAAGTAATGTCCAAAATACTCACGTGGATCAGATCGAAACACTTAGAAGGAATTAAAAAAGATGCCGTATAGAAAGATCCATGCTTTGTGTTTGGGCTTACAACTACACAAGTTCTGATCTGATTCCTAGGTAGACCATGGGAAGGTTTTCCAGCCAGTCTGTTCTGGAGCTTAAGCATGCTTGTTTATCTCTTGGGAACATTACTCCAAGATGCACACCAACCTTGTAAACCACCTTTTCAATTTAAGCATGCTGTGCTGCAGCCTGGCTGAAAGTTGTATTTGTACTGCTGATGAGGGAGAGGCACCTCTCATCTGCTTTCAGACTACAGAATATCAGTTTTGTTTCATAGCTAAGTATTATTTCTTATATACAGAAAAGGCTGTAGTCTGGCCTGTGATAGCATAGGCTTGGAGAGGTTAGATGTGGTGAGAGTAAGCTTTTAATATGGTGTGTTAAAGCAGCAGTGTAGCAGTGAAGATTTTATACTTATTTCCAAACTTGCACGTGCTTGAGCTATGTCTTGATTATGTCCTAGCTCTCAGATGAGTTGAGACCATAGCACGTGTTTGGTTTTTCCTCCTAGAAAAACAAATTAATGTGGGCCAGCATGAGCTTCAGCTCTTCCAGAAAGCTGTGGCCCAACCTTAAGTCATGGGGTGGTACATGGCTGGATGTGCCTGTCCTGCAGCCTGCTAGCAGGCAGCATGGCTAAAATAAGTCAGAGAGTATTCCTTGTCAGGTGGTCAAAAGCACAGAATTATGTGTTGAAAAGTGTGTTGGTAAGGGATTAACCAGAGGTATTTTAACATTAAAGTTTCTCACCTTTCAGTAAAGTAAATTGTATCCCATGCATGGTCATAATATGTTATGTAACATACCTTTGCTCAGTAAATTTTGTATTTGATTTTTTTATTTCCTTAAATCACTATGCACTAAGTCACTAAACTGTATTCACACTAACATTATTGTTTCTGTCTTGCCTAATGTACTTTAAGGAGAAAAAGCAACAAAAAAATACACAAGCCAGAAAAGTTCCAGGATAAACAGAATATACCTGTGTGAGATAACTATGCTTATTTGCTTCGATGGGGAATCACACAATGTGCTTGTGATTTTATCAGTACAAAAAACTGGTTTAGTAATAATAGTGAAACTCATTGTTTGTTAACATTTACCTCTAATAATGAAACTGTGAAATGGTTTTTCTTTACCTTGACTATTTTTTAACTGTTGGATGATATATCTGAAAAACTTGTTCAGACAAGTTGCTGTGAATAATTAATTGTTAAAATTTTGCTTCCTTGTCCTGGGTAAGGTGGATTCTTACCAGAAGTATTCTCTGAAATGAAATTAAGCTGTAAGGTGCTATTCCGGGCTGTTATTTTCTTTTCAGTACAGAAAATCATTTATGTTACTTCAGGCATGTTTAAGATACCAGGTGCCTCATATCCAATACAAAAACTATCCTGATAATTAAATGGTTGGGGAAGGTAGTATTTTAAAGTGCAGAAATGGTACAGAACTTCAGATGGGGACAGATATTTATCTTCCTGCTCAACACAACTGCTGTGCATGGAGATGTTTGAACATCATCAATCTTGAGTGTTCAGTTTAGGAACGGAGTTAATTATATATGTTATGTGTATATTAAATACATTTTAGTTTCATCCCATCATGTTTTCTAGAGCTGAACATGCCAATGTAGAATAACTCAATTTTTACCAGCTCACACTAGTAAGTGTATTTTATATGTATGTTTTAAGAAGAGTCTGTTTTTTCTTGTTTTTCTAAAATAGTTGGCTTAAAAACCAAAACCAGTAAAACCACAGACTATTAATTTTGTAAGTGTCTGGTATAGACTGATCATAAATTATTAATATTTTGGTACCATTTTTGTAGAAGAGTTACAAGATTGTGTCTGTTGAATTACAGTTTGTGATGTGTTCAGTGCTTTGATGCCAAAGAGCACAAATTGCAATCCAAGGTGAACACATGTTGAACACAGTCCTGTTTTGTGTTTGGTCTGTAACTTCAATACTGCTGAGCTCTGTCTTACATAGCAGTGCAACATCTGGTATGTTACAGGATTAGTACTCGGTGTCAGGCCAACTATTAAATTGCAAATCAGTTTAGTCACTACAAGTCAGGCGTAATCTAGGTACCAGATCTTTATAATTTATTTAGGAATTTTGGTTTTTTGTGAAAGTTGGTCTCGGATTTTGCATTGGTTAGTTCAGTCACATGTATGTGGTGAAAATATTTAATTTCCTAGTCTGAGCCACTTTTTTGTTTTTTATGGACATAAATGTAACTCAGGTTTTGAGAGCCATTGTCCATACAGAGCCCAAGGTGATGATAGAGCTCATTATATTCATAGTTCTGAACGGCATGTTAAAGTCTTCGTATGTGTAATATATAATGTAAATATACTTGTTAATGAACAGTCAGAAGAAAGTACATCAAAAAAATTTGCTCTTCTGACTGTTGCTTTTTTCCCATGGGGACTATTAATTAGGTTATTGGTTCCCTCTTTGCTGGAAGATACCAGCAAGTTGTTAAATGAATCTGTACCAAGTTTGCTAATAAGTTTCAGCACTTTTCCACTTCTTATGTCATGTGGGGATGAAGCTAGGGCAATATTCTGGTTTTGGAAACACAGCAGCTGATCTTACAGCTTAACCTGGCATCTCTTCTTGGAGGTTTAGCAACTCCTTCTATAAAATATTCTGCTAAGACCTACCAGCAAATGATGTAAGGGAGAGTGGGCAGGGTGATGACTAATTCCTGAGTTCTGCATAGCTTCAGTCAGGCCCTGTGTATTTCCTATGGAGAAGTACTTTTTACTTTATCTTTCACTCTTTATAAAGAAAAAAAAAAGAAAAAAAGATGTGATTTGTATCTCTGAAGGTCAGATAGCACATTGCAGAAAATGTCTATTTTAATCTTCTCCTTTTGGCTCCTTAAAATGTGTCTTTTCTGTCCACAGGAAGGCTTATGCACCTCTATGCTGTTTGTGTAGACTGCTTAGAAGGGGTTCACAAAATTATCTGCATTAAGTGCAAGTCCCGATGGGATGGAAGCTGGCATCAGCTGGGAACCATGTACACCTACGATATTCTGGCAGCATCTCCCTGTTGTCAGGTTAGTACCATACATAAGTAAGTCTCATAAGGTGAAATTCCAACTGATTCGATAAAGTCAAGGTTGTGTATCTTTTTTTCCCTTTCCTCCTTCCATCCTTCTTTCCAGCCTGTACCTATGAGTGCAAGATAAGAGGGCTGACGGGTCTCTGTCCCTTTGTTCCCAGAGGTACAATGGCCTTTAGCTAGGCTCAAGTCATTGCAAGGGTCAGTGGTTAATACACTTACGTTTTTAAATAAAGCCCCCTTTAAATGCATTGGTAATTAAATCTGATGCTTCATCACTAGTGCCAGGTATAGTTCCACCTTTTGAGCTGATGTTTTATGTTTCCAGGGTTTTTTAGTTCATACATTGTGTTTTATCATAATTGTAGCAAAAAAGCTCCAAGGGAACAGAAAGGTCCAAAGTGTCTTTGTGCTTGGACATAACTCAGCTCTCCTTAATTTTGTGGCTGACCCTGGTGATGGCCCTCACCCAACACAGCCTGAAGCAACTTCATGTTCATTAAATGCTCACCTCATCTATGCCTTGAGAGAGCAAGATCTGAGGCCTGGGGCTACTCCTGAGTGTGTCTGAGACAGCGGGATTGTTTGAATTCCAGAGAATTAATTGTCCACATGATAGAGCACTTCTGCTGTGTAGGTAGGGGTAGACAGCTGTGAAAAAAACATCTGTCTGGGAATGACTCAGTGCTCTGCTCCAGGTGCTCGCTGGGACACGCAGGTGGTGTAGTAGGTCAGGGCAGAAGCCCTGCAGAGATACACCCATTCAAACTGGGATCACTTCATGGTAATGTGCATACTTCAAAGCCATCTGAAATACCAGTTTCTCAATATGCAAAATGACAGTTTATTTTAAATTTAACATATTTACCAAAATGTGTTGCTCAAAAGGCAAGTGGTGGTGCTGCTGCTGGATAAGGTGACATTGGTAGCAATTATAACTACAGACTGATACATTACCTCCAAATTTAGTGTCTCTTGAGGCTTTAACTTTTTCTTCTTAAATAAGAACTTTTAAAGGTGAGGAAAGCACTGATACTAACTTGCTACCTTTGTAAAAGTCAGCAGCTTCAAATCTGAATTTTTTCTGTTGAATGTACAAGAAAAGATTTAAGAGCTCATTATACAAGAGCCTTAATTACATGATTAATGGACAGTGTGACAGTACATGGTATAAGAACTCACTATAAAAGCATTAGCTGCAGTGACTGTGATTGCCAGATAATAAGCATTATTGTTTCACCATGATTGTTACAGATGATTCTATGCATACAGAAGAGTGACATTTAAATATGGTATATAATAGAATTCCAAATTGCCTTTCTGGATTTATTTTGAATAATTTCACGCCTTACTTCAAAACATTTAATTCTACATCACGAATTTGCAGTAGAATAACAAACTGCAACCATTGTCAGATTACTAACTCTTAGCTGATGTGCTGAGGAGAACCTAAGGAGAAAACACTTTGGTTAAGAGTTCCATAAAAATTCATAACCTAGTAGATTGTATTTCTTAAAATTTCTGCTTTTCAAGCAGAACAGTGAAGTTGTTGATTTGTTTCTTTTTGAGTCTGGTCTCAACGGGGATAGTACTTTCATAATTTCCTCCTCTCCTCATCCAGGAAAATCCCTTAAATCAAGATGGCCTAGACAACACTTCTTGTTCTTTTAAGTGGAGAGCTGAAGCTTTCATTAGTGTACTGGGCTGTGAGGTTAAACTATGGTGCAGCTCAGATCCTTGCTGCTCATTTGCCATTTTTACTCTTTAACTTCTTTACAGTCTCAAATCCTTTCTGCTTCTCTTGATTTTTCCAAAGGGCTTGCTGAGCGTTCATGCTGCCTGTTGCTTTCTTTGTATCAGATGGGCTGTGTTTCTCAGCTGGATTTCTTCTGAAGTCTCACTTTTTTGCAACAGCTGAATATTAATAGCTCTGTCTGTCCTCACCTATGACCTTGGATTACTTCTCATATACACCCAGTTAATGTTGCTTCTTTGTCAGCTGGATTTTGTAGGATAGTTTGTGTGTTGAAGTGATGTTTAGTTTGTATAACCTGATATGTACTATAAATGTTTAAATAGACACTTAAAGTGACACAATACCATGTTGTGCTGATAAAATAGATCAATTTATACATTTGTTAAGCCAAAAGACTAAAATGCTGATATATTTCATAGACAGATGATGTTCAAACGTCAACCTAAATGGTTGAATTACGTGGCACAAATACGAAATTTCTCTCTTCGCTTTGATGCTTCATTAATGATTTATTGAGACTCCACTTCTTGTGCTGGGAAATGAGGAATTGATTCAGAGATTAAGCAGCACAGAATAAACCTTGATATTCTCTACCCTCCATCAGTCAGAGTGGGAGGTGACCCACTCCCCAGAATTTGGTGGTGGTCTTTAATCTCAAAGGATGGTGTGTGTGTGTGAGTTCCAGTCCAGGTGAGGAGTGTCTCTACCAGCACATCCCATTACTGCCAATTTCCTGACTGACCCCTTCTCCTGCTGGGGAGGACAGGGGACTGCCTCTGGCACCTCCTTTTCCAGAGGTGAGAAGCTGAGGGGGAGTGTGGTTATTTCAAAAAGTTTTTTTGTTTGTTTCTTTGTTTTTTGCAGGCTCGACTGAACTGTAAGCACTGTGGGAAGCCAGTAATAGATGTGCGGATTGGCATGCAGTATTTCTCTGAATACAGCAACGTCCAGCAATGTCCTCACTGTGGAAATCTAGACTACCACTTTGTGAAGCCATTTTCTTCATTTAAAGTTTTGGAGGCTTATTGACGAAAGCTTTGCTTTAGTAATAGCTATTTTATGGGTATTTCAACTTTATTACATATCTTTTTATAGGATTCATTCTGTGATGAAATCTAATTTCTTTTCTAACTGAAAGAGCAGCTTCTTTGTCAGTGTACATATTAATATGTATATATACATGTTGTTAAAACCAGAATCCTCCTGACAAGATCTCTGTGAAGGTTGGAGGCAAGCCAATTTAATGGCCTTTCAATATATCCCATGTGTGGGGTAAAGTTCAGCTAAAAATGACTTGGGTTTATTTTTTGTATAGTTGTAATACAGTTTATAGGAAGGGTGTGGGGAGACATAAAGGACAGAGAAATATGTCCAGTTGGAAAATGGGTAATTGCATAGGGTTGTTCCTCCAGCTTGGTGGAAATGGGAAATCCTTGGAAAGAAACTGTTACTGTTGAATTAATTCAGCCTTTTGCATTGGTTCCCAGGGGTGCAGGAGCTGGCCCTCTGTTGCCAGTCCCCTCAGCAGGCTTTCTTTGATTTCCCATGACTGGGGTAAACTGAGGTATCATGACAAGTGAATGTAAATGTGTGCCAGAACATGCAATCTTGAATGACTTCTTTTGGCATTGTGTCTTCCTGCTACGTGTGTTTGATGTGCATTGCCCTCACTGAGTTACAGTGCAGGCAATAGTGCTGCTTCCAGCAGGGCTGTCGTGGGTCATCTGCTCATACCAAAACAAACTGGAGATCTTAAAATGCTTTATTTAAAGGTGTTTCTTCACAGACATTTTAGGGAAGGAGCTGGCTGAGCTGAACAGGGGTGTGGTTGTATGTGCCTGCTGGGACTGAGGGTTTGCTGTCTGCTGCAGGCTTGTGTGGCTGGTGTGGAAGGAGAACCATGAAGTGGGGTCTGGGCCCTCAGACCTGTGTGAGCTGAGAGGTAGAGTACAAACATGTCATCAGCTTTTAAAACAATTAATTGCTGCACCTTTGTCTTTAAAAATTGTGTTCAGTCTAGGATCTAAAAACAAGGAGATGTTTTAAGAAAGCAAACTTAGCATATTTACTTCCTACATGCCTCTGTGCTGTACATAAGACTGCATTAAGCAGTGAATTTGTATCAGAGAGCTTGGCCCTGTAGACTCTGCAGTTGTTGTTTCTTGACTACCTTTTCTCCCTTCCTTAAATAAATTTTTCAAAATAGGTCATTCATCTTTTGCTTGGTTTCTCAAATCAGTTGAGATTTAAGGGACGTTTGGTTTTTTTGCTTTTCTCGATAGTGTATTTATGAAGTGTTTGTCCACTGGAGAAGTGTGGGGTTTGTTTCTGTTGACACAGTGGATTATTTTTTACTCCTTCTGAAACCTTTTGTTTTTTCCAAATTAGAATCTTTTTAGAGTGTATCTGTTGAAATCACATCTTGAAAATGGCCCTGATAGTCTGCCACCCTGGAAAAGAAAACAAAAAAGTCAGAAGCCAAAATAGTGTTTTTTCCTATGTTGGACTGAGAATTACACTTTCTGCCGAATTAAGAAATTGTCATGCACATAAAACTCAAGCTGAAAATCCATGTTTCTTTGTGTGTAAAAATGCCAAGTTCAGAGTTTTATTTCCTGGCTGTCTCCACTGCAGAATTAGCTCCTTTTAGCATTAGCTACCCTTCAAGTTATACCCAAGCTGCACAGGGTGTTGGCACAGTTTGAGTGGCAGTGTCCTTGGGTGCCACCCAGCTTGTGTGGTCCAGCGCTGGTCTGAGCAGCCGTGTTAGCAGGCTGTGGTAGCCTTCACCACTCGTGCTCCTCTCCTTCTGTGCAAGTTCCTGGGCTTGGTTTTGGGTTTGGAGTACATTCCTGAGGTTTTGTGCAGTTGTCCTGTTGGCACCAGTTTTGGGAAAACCTGTTTCTTCTTCTGGGAGAATTATGGGAAAGACTTTGGAGACTTCTGACACTGTCTTTTCATGGTGAGCACAAAGTTACACCAAGCCCAGCTGCAGTGGGACCAGCACTGCACCCATTGTCCATGGGAGCAGGAGCTGGCCTAGGGCATACCTGGGCAGGAAGAAGGTTTCTAGCAGAAAAAATCTAATTAGCTGTGCAGTGTAGAACTTTCCTTGTGAAGAACAATGGAATTCTAATTTGCATTAACTCCTCCAGAAGGATGAGCCCTTCAGCTTTGATGGTGTGTTGAGCAATCTGCTGGAGTTAGGGTGGCTGACCAGGTTGGAGTTGTGTTGCCTGGCAGGACCATGAGAACCAGACTAGACAGAAAGCAGCAGCTCTCACAGTGGCCTGAAATCACGCAGCAAAGAAAGCTCCTGTAATTAGGGAATTAAAGAGAGCAATTAAAGCATACATCTCTTACTGTAGGTTCAGTCTTGAGTGCCAGTCACACGTAATGAGTCTGGGGTGTCAGTTCCCACACAGGATATATGGCATTGTGTGCTGCTTTTTGTGCAGTGTTGGAGGAGGTGTCACTGTACAATGCACATGGTAGAGGAGAAGTGGGATCTGGAGTTGTCCTAGATACTTGTTTGCTTGCTTCCCTTAGAGTAGCTTAGTTTATAATCTGCCCTTTAAGTTTTTGGATGCCTCTCTAGACCTGTATGTGTGACAATCAGAAATGAGTAGACATGGAATAAAGGAAATATGGTCAGCTTTAAAAATAAGTATTTGAGAGATTGTGTAATACATCCAAGTCAAAACCAGGATTGGAGCAGACTGAGAAAATGGGATGGGAAAAGCACATTTAAAGTCTTAACACTGACAAGGAATTACATACAAATCTATCTAAGAAAGCAGTTTAGTTCTTTGCCAGCTTTTCCTTTTAATCCTGCTGTTGAGTCTTACCTAATGCTTGAGGAATACCTATTTTCTTGTGAAACACATCTCTCAGCTGGAGGCTAGCAGCATACATAGCACTGTAACAATGATCCTCGGTGGAAACCAGCTGAGCTACAGAACGGTTCTTCTGAACTTTCACTCGAAAGTAAATTATCCATAATTTGTAAAGGCTTTCCCTGCTTCTTGTTGGTACTGAAATCTGCTCTTGGTTCACTGGAAAATTCACTATTTTCTCTAACATGCAGTTTCCAGTCAAGCAGTCAGCCCTCACCTTTGGCCAGGAGAGTTTCCTGGGCTTTGCCGAAGTAGAAGTGCACATGCAACTTCTTTAGGACCTGATGGCTGCTTTGGAGGTTAAACTAGACCACAGTTTCTCTGCTTCCTGTCTTGACAAGCACTGGAAGTAGTCATGAGCTTACAAATGCATCATAAGGGATAATTTCCTCCCCAGCTAGGGAGCTGCTTGCTTTGTTTCTTTGGCTAGTTTACTCTTCATTACCTTTCCTTTCTCTGATGCTGTGTGTTCTTTCTAAGCTGGCCCATGGTCAGATTAAATTTGCCTGCAATATATTGTGTAAATGAGAATGCAGTCCTCTGGATTTAGAGGTTCATTCTGCTCTTCTTCAGTGCACGATACTCCTTGTGATAGTAATGGGAGTTGCATGTGCAAATGCTTTTCTTTCCAGTAGTTAACTCCTTTCCATAGGAGAGGCTTGCATTTAGGTAGGCTTCATATTTTGGATGTGTAAAACTGAATTAATCCATCAGTAAGATGTCTACAAATAAATTTTGATAACCATAACTAACAAAATGGACATCTTTTACACGCTGATGTGTAATTTGACACCTACCAACATAAGCAGCCTGAAATTGTTGTTCTGTCTAATGCTGCAGAGTCATTATAAAACTACAGTGTTTTATAGCCAGACCATAGACTATCCTGTAGTCTATTTACATTAACATCTCCAGTAATGAGCAGTGTATTCATAATGAGTTGAGTTGGAAAAATAAGGAATATTCCTACAAGGGAGGCATCTAGCCCAATATTTTTCTTTTTTTCTTTACCTTCCCCCTCCCATGTGTTCCTTATTTTGCTGTACCAAGTAACCAAGGACAAACACGTTGTAAGGCCACTGGTGAGAAAACCCTTCAAAATGTACTTGTCCATAAAGGTTTCTTGTTGAGACATTCTTGGATTGCACTTTTGCAGATGGAAGAATATGTACATAGCAAATGAATGTTGATGAAATTAAAATAATTGGTTATGATATCATTTATGTGTGTTGTTAGAGAATATTTTGTTGTGAGTTCTCTGTATTAAAAAATAATAAATACCAGACAGCTAATGGTGTGGGTTCTTCTTTCCCTGTTCTCTGGAGTAGTTTCTTACACCTGCTCTTCATAGAATTACTCCAGTTTCCTTAATTTTAAAAGACACAGTAAAACCAGGTTTTTGGTGTCAGTTACAATGGAGCTTCATTGTTACTTTAAAGATTGTTGTACTGCAGAGGTCACGGTGGGGTGTGTGTGATGTGTCACCATGCCAAACTGAAGTCCTGTTCACTTTGTTGGTGTCAGAAATGCTCCTTCTGTGGCACAGTCAGTCCTGCAGGAGCAGTTTCAGGAATGCTGGTCTGCCAAGCGAGCTGCTGCCTGTGGGGCTGAATGGAGGGCAGAGTGCTGTGTCCTTCACTTCTGGTGGAGTCTGTTACTGGAAAAGTACCCTGTGATGACTGTGAAATATCAGAAGAGCTTCTGGAGGGAAGAACACAGCAGGGTAGCACCTAGGGCAAAAGGGCTTCCCACGTTAGGACAGAACACTTCATCTCTGAAACCTGGCTGCAAATTTTTGTTCCTAAGGTTTCTCAGTGTAACTAATAATGAAATTACTAATTTTAGCAAACCTTGCTCTATGTGCTTATAGCGTGATTTTTCAGCCTTTATACATTACCACAGAGAAGTTCAGGAAGGATGCAAGTGATCAAGGCTATCTGAACATACAAAAGGTGAAGTAAATATTTCTGGGGGGGGGGAAGGAGTGCCACAGTTCAGGAGGCATGAGGTGAGATTTGGAAACACTCTGAAGAGCCCACTGTAGCTGTGCAGGTTTAATTTTGGAAGCAGATTCTGCGTCTGGTTTGAATAACCTTGAAACTGACAAACCTGTATGTTAATTGTGAAAAGCCTTCTGGATAACTGCTGCTTAAAATACAAGTACCTGCTCATGGAATGGGAATGTAAATAAGCTGCTATCAGCTAATTACAAGTGACTGCAGTGATTCCATATTGATATTTTGCTGAAGGGTCTTAGGTCATGGTTTAAGCATTAAGCCAATGTGGGAAAACTAAATGAGAACTAGTGTTTTGTAGAGACTGTTCCACTATCATAATTACTGCAGTCTTTGGTACTGAGCACTGAACTGCAGAATTTCTGGTTTGATCTGCTGTGTTACTGTGTTGCTAAAAGAAACTGAGTAGCATTGTGAGAATGTAGAGGAAGGAAAAAGTCACTGAAATAAAAAGATTTTCAAGCCAGTACATGATACAGTATGTAGTTAAAATAGGGGTGGCACAGGCAGATTGGGTTAGGAGCATGCCTGGGCTCATTTTCCTCTTGAAGGCATCCCTGATTGTGTCAGAGGAGGGGAGCGAACTATTCAGGCTGCATATGTGTGTGGGTGTGTGCACCTAAAAATACATGCCCAGGTTTTACACAGATACATTTGTATTTGATTTCTGTTCTGACAGTATTCTGTGAAGCAATTTCTGTTTGTTCTGAACCTGACCGTGTAAAACAGAACAGCTGCTGCTGCAGTATTCTAGGTACGTGAGTATTTTTTGGCCTTAAATACATTTGTTAGTCACTGAGCTTCCTGCACGTTTGCTTTTCATTCAGTAGTGACCAACCAACATCAGTGGGGTGTGGAGAGAAGCTAAAGCAGCTGGTATAGCTCCTTAGTGCACAGGCCACCTGATCTGAAACACGTGGGCTAGTTTGCAGAGCCAAACCAGCTGTGGTGGCATCCAGGAGGGACTCTCAAGTCATGTTTCAAGAAGATATTTTCTCCTTCCTCAGATGAAGAAAATACTTTCCTTCTTGTACCTTTCCTAATGTACCTCCCTGAGGTGCTGTATATTCAAGAGTTTGCACTGAGCTCCATTATAGTATGTAACCCTGGAGCTACTCCCTTTTGTTAAACATGCACTGTACTTGTTTTCTTGTGAGAAAAACGCGGGTGCAGGTCACATCCATCCTACAGTTTCTGTGTCCCATTTTCCTGGCCACATACTCATTTAATAGGCAGCTGAAAAAGTAAAAGGCTATGGCTGAATCCTTTCAAAACAAATTCTCCCTGGTTATCCAGATAGAGTTACAGAATAACAAATCAATGCTTCCTTTGTGTGATGACTGCATGACTCTTATTAATACGAGAGTCATGACTGTGGAATGGAGTCTGTGGAGATAGAAGATAATCCAGCCATAATATCAAGGGATCTTAATGTATATTGCCAATTGCCAAATACTTAAGCCTTTTCCCCCTTTTTTTTTAATTACCTGAGCTTTTAAATGAGTCTGGCTCCAACTGAAGTAATAATTTGTGTTTGCAATGTGATTGATGTAGGCTCAGTTTAATTGCCTGAGACTTGTTCTGAGAAACATCCCTGCTAGCTGATTACTTTTATAATGTTTGCAAACCTCCCAATCCCCACATGACAACCTCATCCTTTTGTATTTGTATATTTAGGAAGTATCATTTTGTTTGCACAAGACACAAGTACTAGCTGAGGATACTTGGATAATATCAAGGGATCTTAATGTATATTGTCGATTGCCAAATACTTCAGCCTTTTCCCCGTTTTTTTTTTGTTTGTTTGTTTGTTTTGGGGTTTTTTTTGTGTTTTTTTTTTATTAACTGAGCTTTTAAATGAGTCTGGCTCCAACTGAAGTAATAATTTGTGTTTGCTATGTGATTGATGTAGGCTCAGTTTAATTGCCTGAGACTTGTTCTGAGAAACATCCCTGCTAGCTGATTACTTTTATAATGTTTGCAAACCTCCCAATCCCCACATGACAACCTCATCCTTTTGTATTTGTATATTTAGGAAGTATCATTTTGTTTGCACAAGACACAAGTACTAGCTGAGGATACTTGGTGTCTCTGAGCCAAGCTCTTCCATGTATTTTATGAGACCTGGAGACAGACAGCACTTCTGAGGTCAGAAATGAGGAAGATTGAGAAACTGAATCAGAATCTAAAATCAATATTTTAATAACGAGGGAATATTTTCTTTAAAGCTTCATTTAAGTGATTGCTATGGTTACAAGCCCTGTAACAAGGATATTCCAGTTATACAAATAATTGAATTTAGCCTGCTTTTACATCTGTTTTCTGCCAAAGAATATATTGAACTGTGTGGAAGTCTTTCCTTGCCATTGGTCAGCCTCTCCATTTGGTGCAGTCATGGCTAGTTTGTCTGCCAGGTTGCTGGCAAAAGGGGATCAGGCTGCAGACCTCAGCATACAGCCGGGTGGAACAGGGAAATGGAATGGCTGGGAGCACAATAACACACAAAGTGTAATCAACTGCTGGAGGCAGTGCAGCAGCCAGGTTGGTTGGAGTAAAAAGTGCAGAGTAAGGGCCATTTCCAGACGTAAGTTTTACAGCAATTCTTCCTGTTGATTTTGTATTCAGTTCCTCACTTAAAAATTGGCAATGCTTGTGCCTTTTGTTGAATTTAACTTCCTCTGCCTGTTCCTTACCTCTGCTGTCCCACCCATGCTGGAGTTGAGGGGATGCTCACAGCTGGGGGGGATCATGGACCTGGCTCTGTGCACCTTAGTGCTTGCAGGTCCAAGATGCAGTGTGGGGAGTTGGAAGCCTTGGAGAGGGCCAGCATGGACATGGCTGAGCTGAATTGTCTTGCTTCTGTGTTCTGCCTCGTCATCTCTGATATGCTTGTGACCTTCTTCTGAGAACTATTTATCTAAAAGGCTGTCATGGAAAAGCAAGGTAAAAATCAGCAGCACTTAACCACCTCTGTTGCTACATGTCAGTGATGTGAGACCTGTTACACAGGGAACCTAGAGCATCATGAGCCTGCTCAAATTCCCAGCACCATGCAGGTGGAAAGGGTCTGGAGAGGGTCCTTGCTTTGTTAGTCATGCACTGGAAGATTGGTGGGAGCACACTGTCACTACCATGGTGTGTGTGACTGCTTAGTGCTCATGGAGAGGGGGCGGCCCAGCTCCGCAGCAGGCGGAGCAGGATTGCCCACCCACCTCTCTGCTCTGTGGGAAGATCCTAATAGAAGTAGGTTTCAGCAGCTGCCTGTTTGTGGCTGGAAAATGTGAGAAATGAGTAGCTTGCAGCAGATCTAGGAAGCCAAGACAGGATTGCATGCAGTTGTCCTCTGTCTCCTGAAGTCTGTGAAAATGGGTTGTGCCTGTTTATGCCAGATTTGTGCTAGTGCTTTGGATAATTGATGGACACCAGAACTTCAGTATTGCTGAGAACAAGCACTGTACAAATTAGCCTGGTCATGTGTTTGGCAGATCTCTCATTAGCCAGGAATTCTTAATAAGAATTATAGTATTAATGGGGGTTTATCTGCTAAATCCCTTTCACAGGAAGAAAAGAATCAGAAATCTGACTCAAACAGTAGGTGAGGACATTTGGCTGAAGGCATGGAAGAGGTGATGGGAGAATTAACATTGCAGTTCCTCTCTGGATTGTGTACAGCAGAGCAGGGCTGGAGGGAGAGACATTCTGACTCAACAAACTGGGGGAGAGGTGGAATTAGCACTTTGGTGAAGACTAAGAGTGCTTCAGTCAAGCTGTTTGATGACTCATTTAGTTTACTTGCAGTATAAAGTTTAGCTGGTGAGAAACCTTGTTCAAATACGAAGAGCTTCCTCTGGTCTCTGTCTTGTCATTAAGGTCACCAGAGCTGGTGGGAGTCACCACCCACAGCAGTGGTCACAGCCGAATGCAAGGACGCCATGGGAGGGGAGTTTGTGGGTTGCAGTCAGCTTTTGCTGAGGATGGTGTCTGCATGCTAGCACTCTCTGCAGTGTTTGCCTTACTGGAGTTCTATAATTTGTGTGGATTTTGATGTGCTTCATGTCTGGCCTCTGATGAAGATGTGCTGGCAGGAGAGGAGTGCTGGAGGGCCCAGCCCTGCTCTGCTCCTGGGTTGGGAGCAAGGCTGCCCTGTTGTCCCATGACCACTCAGCTGCCACCTCGGCACAAACACACACCTACACGTAAAGCAGCTGGACTTTCTAGTTCAGATTACTGCTGAATCCTCTCTTCCCTCTGTGCTCAGCTGCTGAGTAGTGGAAATGCAGTTTTGTGAGGTAAGCCAGAGAGAGTAAGCCAAGTTTTAAACTATGTGTGTATAATCTTCAGAAAAAATACTGTGTAACTGTGAACTTTCATTTTTTCTGATTATTTTGATGGCTGCCAAGGCACGATAAATGTGCATGTGGGAACTTACACTGGCTTGACCGTGTCAGTTTGAAAATGCACAGGATCCAGAAATGTCAGTATCACACCTTTGGAAACCTGTAGTGTGGCAGTGAGGACCCCAAAATAAGTCTGGCTTTCCTTTGTGGTACTGTTGCTCCCTCTGACTGCTGCAGGTGCACACTGCAGCAGCACAGGGGAAGATATTTCAGACAGGCTTTTTTGAGTCCTGGAGTCAGTAGTGCTAGGGCACAGACCATGTGAGAGCTTCATCATATTGACTTAACCTTGCCCCTGTCTTTTGGGACCAAGCTGATTCCTCACAAGTCCTTGCAGTTACGTAGTTCATCAGCCATGACTGTTAGCTAAGTTGTTTCAGCAGTTTTCAAAATAAAAGTACACATCCAACAGACTTCTAAAGTGTTATCACACATATATTATTCAGACTTTGGTGGTTGGAAAACCTCTGGGAGATGCCCTGTAGGATATGTTCATGTTTAGTATATATAAAATGATCTGGATGCAGCAGTTGATTGTCCTCTTGGCAGGTTTGCTGACAGTAGTCAGCTGGGAGGTGCTGATGACTCTGGAAGGAGGAGAGGCCTTGCAGAGGCATCTAGATAGATTGGAGTACTGGGCAATGATTCATGGGATGAAATTCAAGAAATCCAAATACCGGATTCTGCACCTGGGACAGAGTAACATCAGGTACAAGTATAAATTGGGAGAGTGGAGAACAGCTGTGCTGAGAGGGATGTGGGGGTGTTGGTGGGCAGCAGCTCAGTGTGGGGCAGCAGTGTGTGCCCGGATAGCCAGGCGGGCAAACTGTATCCTGGGGTGCATCAGACATGGCACCACCAGCCTCATCTTGGGCACTGTGAGCAGTTCTGGGGCCCACAATTTGAGGAGGATGTGAAGGTCCTTGAGTGCATCCAGAAGAGGGCAACAAAGCTGGTGGAAGGGCTGGAAGGCATGTTCTCTGAGGAGTGGAGAAGGACTTTGGGCTTGTCTGGTTTGGAGAAAAAGAGGCTGAATTTTGACCTTGTTGCTCTCTGTAGCTGCCTGAGGGGACATGGAGAGGGAGGTGCTGATTTCTTCTCATTGAAATCCAGTGATAGGACACGTGGGAATGGTTAAAAAATGCAACAAAGACTGGGTATTAGAAAGCATTTTTTTTTAGCAAGAGGGTGGTCAAACACAGGAACAAGCTTCCTGGAGGAGTGCTTGATAGCACAAGACTGTCCGTATCTAAGCGGCATTTGGACAGTGCCATCAACAAAGTGCTTCAGTTTTTGGTCATCCCTGAAGTGGCCAGGCAGGTAGGCTAGATGACCATTGTAGGTCCCTTCCAACTGAACTGTTCTATTCTGTCCTATTCTACTCTAGTCTAGAGTGGCTTCTCAGGAATAGGCTGGTGCAACAAGACAAAATATCTTTAAAAAACTGACTTAAGCTTCTGAACCTTTAAGGATTAGAAAAGACTTTTGCTTGTTTTGCTTTCTCTGTTTGAACATAGCACGTGTGGGTGTGCTTTAACTAAGTTCTTGCGCTGCTGCATTTTTCTTCTTCTTGATCCTTTGTAACATTTTGCTTGGCAAGCAGGAACAGTGTGTGTGGAAAGTTCGTACACCTGTGTAAATGTTATTGTTAACAATTACTTGTCTGCTGAGGACTCAGAAAGTTTTGACAAAACCTCAGGAGAAAAACTCTATCAAGCACAGGAGTCTGAGCCTATGGGAATTAGTGCTCAAGTAGCTGTTGCTGTGCCACTCATCTGGTGGGAGCTGCAGCCGCAGAAGGATGAGGATTTTGCATTCCCAATGGACCTGGATGAACCCACCTGTTGGCCAACAATGTTTTCTCTGCTCATCTGGCACAGCTGCCTACAAAGTCATTCCCTGAGCAAAGCCAATTCAAAACGATTTGATTTGCTTAAGCATTTTCATAACAATCTAAAGCTGCCTGAGGCATTTTCACCAGGCTGAGTTAGAAAATTATTACCATGAGCTGCCATGCTGCAAAAATAGGTGAGAGTTTCCACTGTGATGGAGTTCATGCTGAGGTACTGGTGGATGAATGGGAAGTGGTGGCTGCTTTACTTGGATAGCAGCAGTGTGAACAGGCAGGGAATGCACTGCTGCAGTTAAACATGTATGTGAGTTCTCTTGCTGTGAAATGAGAACGTCCTGTGTCATCTCAAGGGCTGGTTTTGTCCATCCTGGAGAAGGCTCAGAGGGAATCTTGAACTAATGATGGGATGCTATAGAGAAGACAGTGATGCATAATGGCAAGGAGAGAGGCAAAGGACATCGGCTGCACCAAGGAAGATTAGACAGAAAGAAAAAAAATCACTGTGAAGAAAAATCAAATACAGGAACAAGTGTCTGGAGACATGCAGTCTCTATCCTTGGAAATGCTCAGAACTGACAAGACCTGAGCAACCTGATGTAGTTTCAAAATGGATCCTGCTTCCATTAGGAAGGGGAGGTGATCTCTAAAGTTCCCTACCAATATGATATTACATGATTATAATTTTTAATGGCATCTTAAATTAGATGAAAGCAATTGGTCTTATTGAAAAGCAAATGTTACTTGCACTCAAAATAATTCACAATCATATTCACTACCCACATTTTACAAGCAGCAATATGAGGCAGAAAGGTCATTAATTTGTGTGAGACACAGGGTCTCAAGAGCAGAGATCATAGTGCAAAATTTGCAGGAGTTCCAGGTGTACCACCACCTGATGTCTGCATTCTATGCCTCGCCCTGCTATCCACTGGTACTTGTGGGATCCTCCAGGGTGCTGCATGAAACCCAGGGCCTCTCTGGTGTAGAAGGGTGACAAGGAGAGCAGCAGTGTCCCTGCAGCTGTGATGTTGCAAGGCTTACACCACTAAAATATCTTACTACAGCTCTGCAGGTCTGTAACAAAACACCTGCATCACTTGATATGTTACATTAATACATAATTAGGATGTCAGTGTGGTATCTGTCAATTCACTGGTAAGTGTGGCTTAAGCTGTGCTTCATTAAGAATCTTTATTGTTATATGTGTAACAGAGACACAGAAATAGATAACAGCAAACATAATAAACTAAAGATGTGGTGGGTGGGTTGTCAGCTGCTGTTCTGCAGGCACAAGGTCACTGTGAGCTTTTACAGAAAGGGAACTTCAATATTCTTTTGTCCTAGCTTTGTCCGGAATAGGGTTAATTTTCTTCCTAGTAGCTGGTACAGTGCTGTGTTTTGAATTCAGTATGAAAATAATGTTGATAATACAATGATGCTTTAGTTTTTGCTCTCTAGTTCTTATTCTAAGTCAAGGAATTCTCAGTTTTCTGTGCTCTATCAGCAAGCAGGTGCACAAGAAGCCAGCAGGGAACATGGCCAGGACAGCTGACACGAGCTGTCCAAAGGGTTATTTCACACCACAGAGTGAAATGTGCAGTATATAAACTGTGGGGAGCTGGCCAGGAACTGCTGATCACTGCTCAGGGACAGGCTGGGCATCAGTCAGTGGATGGTGAGCAACTGAATTGGGCATCAGTCAGTGGATGATGAGCAACTGAATTGTGCATCACTCATCTTCAGTTTTACTTCTCTCTCACTCTTTGCTATCTCCTGTTTCATCTCAATAATAATAATAATAATGATAATAATAATAATAATAATGGTTATTGTTGTATTTTAATCTATCTCAGTTGTTAAACTGTTCTTATCTCAGTCCATGAGTCCATGGGTTTTACCTTTTCTGATTTTCCTCTCCAACCCACAGTGGGGATGAGAGTAGTGAAGGGGTGGCTACATGGTATTTAATTGCCAGCTGGGGCTAAACCATTACACCTTTCTGAGGAGACAGCTGAACATACCATGGTGTTGTGAACCATGCTTGTAAACTGCAGTTATTTTCATCTAAAGTGTTATGGGTGTATTTAATGATGCAGAAAATGCCAGGTGAGATAAATGGGTTGACCAAGGCAGGTGCAGAGATCTGCTGCTAAGACATCTTTCATGATGGCAGGTCCATCTCTTTCCAATTGTGTCAAGCTGCTATTTCTGTCATCAAGACTTTTCTGAACAGACTTTCTAGCTGTGCAGAATAGCAGCAGTTAAAGGTGTGGGTTTGTGCAATGGTCTGGCAGTCTAGTGATGGTCTAGAAGCACAAACTTAAAACTGTCTTCAGTTGATGTAAATGTGACCTTGGATTTCAGGAGGTAACACTGCATTACCAGCCCACAAATAGAGGCTGCTAGTAAAAATGTCATGGACTTCACTGTTTCTCTTCTTTCTGTGAAGAAAAAGCTTCATTTTTTTGATATTACATTCAGCCTCCAGTGTAACAGAAGCAGAGTTCTGTGTTCTGGAGTGCTGTGGTCTATAAACTTTGATTTAATAACATTTTGGAAGAGAGAAGAGAAGAGAAGAGAAGAGGAGAAGAGAAGAGAAGAGAAGAGAAGAGAAGAGAAGAGAAGAGAAGAGAAGAGAAGAGAAGAGAAGAGAAGAGAAGAGAAGAGAAGAGAAACTCAGTACATGCATACTGCTGAGTCATTTTGCCAATTAGCCTCTACCACAGCAACTGGGACCAGAGACATGATCCTTGAAGTTTGAGTGATCACCCTGCTGCTGGCACTTGACCTGTTCTGCTCTTTGAGATACCAGGGTGTCTGTGTGGAAGTGTGAGAGCTTTCTTTTTATGCAGAAGATGTAACACACAGTTCCAAAACCTGCAGCTGTCATTACGATTGTGCGTTGGATATTGTGTCTTCCCTGTCTTTTATGCGGGGTCAGACTGAGTTTTAAAATACAACTTTCCAAATTCTGTATTTGGTCCAGGAGAAGTCTGTTAAAATAGTCAATGGAAAGGCTGCCATTAACTCTGAGAACAGCATTATACTCCAGAATTAACATCCAAATGTGTGGATTCCTTTATGAACAAAGGATGGGTGGAGTTCAATTAGCAGTTATGGTGACCAGAATTGAGGTCATGTTTCCCTAGATACCATCAGAACAAAAACCCAGCGGGATCACTGCAATGATCTGAGTTAAAATTAGCTCTTCTTGGTGATTGTGGTGGTGTATTTTTAACCTGTATTGTTTGAGTGACCCAATTCAAATGCAGCCATGCAGTGGCACACTGGTGAGGGCAGTGGGTGCAGCATCTGAGTGGGAGCGATGCCTTGAATGGGGGCACGGGGGACAAGATGTAACTCACACTTCTGCCAGAGATGGCATTTTATTTTTGTTTGTCTGGAAACTGGTGGGAAACACATGGGAAGAGATAGCATGATGACTAGCAGCACTCGACACTTGGGACTTAAGGTTCATTTCTGTGTAGGATTGACTGTGACACTGGAGGTGTGTTCAGCTTGCAACTTTGTTTTTCAGAACCTGAACTAGCTGGCAGTGTGCAGGCTGAAGCTTTCCCACGTCAGCCATAGGGCACCTGGACCACCTAACCTGAGAAAACAGAAATTCCAGAAACCAAATGAATGTCAGCAGATGCTGATTTTAAAAAAAGCTATTGCTTCTTAGTAAGGAAGAAATAGCTACCATCACCACCTCTTCTCACCCCCAAATCTGTGCCTGTGAAGGTAAGGGAATAACTGTGTGAAATAAAAGCAAGACTAAAGGAGGCAATCACAGAACACAGCAGGACTGATGAGAGTGCCAGATTAGTAGAATAATGATGATAACAATGAACACTGGGGAGACACAACTCACTGTCCCTTACTGCTTCCAAATGGGTGTTGAAACCCACAGAAGTGTGGGTTTCTGTGCCTTGAGTGCAGAGGCACCTGGGGAAGGGCAGCAGAGCTGTTGTGCAGACTGCCATCCCAAAGGCTTTTCACAAGGATACTGTGCATAGTCAGTTTTATATTGGGTACCAGTGGAAAAAAAGAGCAAGGGAGGCCAGGAATTTATGTTGAAGAAGAATGAGACGATCTAGGTTAGCACACAGAAATCTGTGATGGTGATTTAATCTTCCAGTCTGATGCAGTGGATGATAAAGAGATGCTTGGTTATATTTTACAGATTTTCCACTCCAGTTTTCCACAGCTCTACAGGCCATGAGATTACACATGAACCATCTCCATAGTTTGACTCTAAATACTCTATGCAGCCTGGGATCAGCCAGAATCTTCCCTACAATTCTCATCTCTTGTAAACACATGAAGCCAAATCCTGAAACTAAAATCTATGAAGGCCACTCTTCTGTGCTTTCAGTATTGTATGTGTGCATACATACTGAAAATGAGGAGGAAACTGCTGGGGTAAAATTCACTTGGTACTTGAGAAAAGAAGAGAAGCAACAGGTCTGTGAGAGAAACTCATAGTAATAGGAGCTGCAAGTATGTGAGTGTTAGAATTTTGCAGTGTTAGAATTTCAAGGGCAAAAATGAGGAAGGTGGAATAGAGTGGGAGTAATTTTCCCAGAAGGCTGTGTATTTATTCATGAGGAATGATGCTGTAAGAATAAATCATAACTCTGTAGGAAGTTTTTATCTGCAGGATCCTTGTCTCCCTGCCTGCTGAAGTTGGAAGATATGAGACATGAATTACATAATTAAAGATGTGACCATAATGATTATGTAAAATGGAACCAACCTAAAGTTGCAAGTTCATTATTATTGCATTAAATATATGAATGTATAAGAAAACATCAACAACTGAAGGCTATTTGAAGAAAAAGAAGGGCGTATTTAAAGAAAAGAAGTCAGTTTCATGCAGGTGGTTACTAAAATGGCAACAGAATCAAACAAGATCAAGAATTAAAACCCCCAAAACATTAACAAGTATACAAATTGCATTAATTTTAAAAGTCACCCTGATAACAAACAAAACTTGTAACAGAAACAATATTTCTACCAACTTAAGTCAATGGAAACTAAAAGAAGTGTATCAGGTGAGTATAACTTTTTATCTTAAGATACAGATTTGTTATAATGTTTTCACAGGCACAAAACTGGCTTGGTTTTTAGAGATGGCCATTCACTTAGGGCTTTGAATCTGAATATTTGATGGAATTCACGTTGCCTAATTTAGACACCGACAACAGAGGAATTAAATTTAAATTAGTTGTCTTAGGCTGGCTCTAGTATCTGAAGGGAAAGATCATCTCCAGAGAGAACGTAATTCCTTCTGACTTGGATGCCAGTCTTATAATGGGATAACTTGTCCTCAAAAGATGCTTTTCCTTCTCCACTGTTTATAAAAGGAGCTTAAGATAAATAAGACTCAAATTATCTACTTTCACATGATTAAAGACATGAGATAAATCCTGTAGGTCTTGTTATCTAACGTGAGGCATTCACAATTGAAAACTGTAGTCATGATAGCTACGGGCCATATCCAAACACTTTTGCAGTTTTTGCTCTGTATACCCCAAGGATCAGCTTTGTAACCAAGCAGTTCATGGACATATTTAATCAGGACCATGTTGGCAGTAAGCAAAGATTTAAACCCCATTTTTGGAGAGTGACATGCTGGAAGGACTGTGTGGCCACTGTTTCCCACAGTGTGTCAAAGATGACATCTTTCCTCTTGGCTCACCTGTACTTCAACTTTGGCTTGAACAAGTTGCTTTGTCTTTGGGTCTTCTTGGGATTTATCTATAAACATGGGTTTCTTTGATTGTAATATTTCCCTTTCCAACCTCTAAACATCTTGTTTAATTGCCCTTTTCAAATTCTTAAGCTGTTCCCAGCTAAGACTGAAAATCCTGGGTGGAATTCAGAGGAGGGAGATGAGAAACAAGGAATGTCCCCCAGGATTATTTTAACCTTCTTTCAAAAAGCTTGCTTACTCTCCTTGCTTGAGACAGTAGAGCTGTCTTGGTAGGTATCCTCCCTTGCCTCCTTCCTTCTTCATCTCTGTTCTTGGCACCAGCATAAACCAGTTTTGAAAAGGTGGCTACATTATTAAGCAATAGCTCTTGGCAGGCAGATGGGAAGAGCCAGTTAGACAAGAAAGGGGATGGGAATGTAGCCAGCCCCTGGAGGTATCTGTGAGAGGCATTCCTGCTTTCCTGGTTCCTCTTTGCTTCTGGCTTATTGACTTGTGCTCTGCTTCCAGAATGGGGTGACAGGTGAGTCCTCATCCTTCTCCTGGGAGCATCAGCACATGCAGCAGTGCCAGGAGGAAGCTGTGGTTCATGTGGCTGTAACTGGGATGGACAGTACCATCCAGAACCATGATCCCAGGACTATTCTTCTGTATTCTTCTGGAATACGTCCTGGTACCTTTCACTCTTCTTTTTGCTCCTTGCCTAGAAACTGGGATCTGCAACCAACTTCTGAACTTCTCACCTCGTTTGTGAGCTGGAAACAGGCATGATCCCCACTGTCGGCCTTGTGATTCCAAATAGTAGGATAATGTAGCAGTTTTCTGTTGGATGTAGAAAGAGAGTTGTGACCCCTACCTCAGGAATTGCCATCAATTTGAAAATTGCTGTTGTTTTCAGTTATTTTATGTCAATCTAGAAAAGCTCTTTTCCCTTTCCCTGTAGTTTTGTTGAAAACAAAACCTGTTCTAGAACACTGAGCAGAAAAGACCAATGGAAGGTAAGGCTGAAAGCTTGTGGGTGTTTAGGTTACAGTGCTGAGTGGTCATTTCCTTGCCCAAAAATTCACCTTTGGTTGTTGCACTGCTCCTTGGACATGGCTGACCACATTTATGGTTTCACTATTTTACTTTGTAATTACAAATGCCTTTCACCTCATTTATTAAAATCACTGTGTGTCCAAGTAGGCCATCTTTTATGCAATGTCAAAATAAATAGAATTAATATGAGTCTTTAAATATATGCATGAGAATTGCAATGGTTTTTGAAACATGGAAGTGCAACACTAAAATTATTTTCCTGAATGAGATGAATCATCATGCCTGGCAAAAAAGATCCTGTGAATTCATTGTATTTCCATGTCATTAAGAAAATATTATACTTCAAGCAGATGAAGGACTGCAAAATTTGGAGACCCATTATTACTGGATAGTGGTAGCAAAGAGAAGTGAATTGCATTTGCATACAAATACATGAGTGTGTTTTAGGAATCAACTTTTGTTTCTTAAAAAAAAAAAAAAAGGTATCCATTTAGAGGACAAAGCAGAGCTCTGGTATGCAGAAGACAAGCCTGGAGACATGGTGTCTTCAATCCACTGCTTCCATGTCTGTGTCCCCTGTTTGCTCCACAGACTGACCCTGGACAGATCTCTCTGCTAGGTCATCCACACATTCTGCAGCTTTTGGTGGACCCTGAATGGGTACTGGCATATTCCCAAGGGAGATGGGTGTGCTTTGTGAGGGGGTTAGCACATTTTCAGGGGCTGCTGGCATGCTTTCAGTGGGTATTGGCACATTCCCAGTGGGTACAGGCACACTCTGAGGAGGCACTGGCACACTTTCTGTGGGTGTTGGCACCCTGTCTGGAAGTGAGGGCGTGCTTTTGGTGGGCTTTGACACGTTCTCAGTGGGCGCTGTCATACTTTCAGTGGGTGCTGGTGTGTGTTCAGTGGGTGTTGGTGTGCTCATGCTGGGCTGCTCAAAGTTTTTCCCAGCCTCTGAATGTGGAGTGAGAGGAGCAGGAGGTTCTGGCACCAGGACAGGGTTACATGTTTGAGTGTCACAGGTCTCTGGATTGCTGCTGTTGCTTGGGAGGAAGTCCTCTGCCTTGTGGGACACCCTGAAAGCTTCAGCCAGCTGCTTCAGCATCTTCTTGTCACTCTCATGCAGCTCTATGCTCGCCTGCTCAGAGGGGGAAGAAATTGTTTTAGTATCATCTTCTTCATCGTCTTCTTCTTCTTCTAAGATGCCATTTCCATTCACCTCTTCTGGGAACTGTGCTTGCTTTATTTTTTTGTACAATTCATTTCTCTCTTCCTGCAGAGCACGGCAGAGGTTCTCTAGTCTCTGGATTTTCAACACGAAGCACTCATATTCCTTGGACCTCATGGCTTTCTGTAGTCAAAGACATCAGGCAAAGGTACAGGCTCAGTTTGGATGCATGCGATTCATGAGTGGAACTGACAATTAGGAAATTATTTGAGCAGCCTTTAAAGGATGCTGCCAGGTGGCTGGCTTTCACCAACTGCTCTTCAGTAACTATGGTGTTTTGGACCAAAACTTCAAGAGGAAATTCATCCCTGTAACTACAGTATATTAACATTCTGGATACATATTCAGATAAATTTCATTCAAATATATTTGCAGGAATACCTGCTGATGATCTGGAGAGATGGAAAAGCATAGTGCATGTCCATACAGATAAGCAACCAAAAGCCTGCTTAGACTTTTGGTTGATATGGATGTGAATTTGGAGGAAAACAAGCTGCTTTATTTTTTTTTTTGTTTATCTTGCTTCTGGGCTCTGTAAGAGCATCCTGAATTGGAACATTTTCTACACCCAGTGAGAAACAAGAGATACAGAAATCCATAAAAATAGAAATAGCAATAGCACAGAGCTACAAAGCTAACCAGAAAGATCTGGTCCAAGTTCAGCTTATGTTAGGAGTGAAACTTCAGGCAGCCTCTTATCTTCTTTGAATGAGTTCCAATGTGCTTATGAACTTCCTTTGCAATGCCCCTGGGACAGCACATTTAAAAGTATGGTGAGACACAGTACTTGCTTTTGACTCTTAGAGTCTGACTACACAGGAAGTTAATGAAAGGCATGATTTTAAAGTTCATTAGCTAGAACACATTAATTCCCTGTGTGGATGCTCTTATGTAGAAAGTAGCATGAAGTGAACTAATGCCAATTTGCTTGTATGGGAGAGCATTGAGAATCACCCATTTTTAGAGCACTTAAAATTCAGAGTTACATAATTCAGTTTCTCACGGATGTAGTGAATGTCTGCACAATCTAAAAGCACTACCACTTGGGATTGTCTTTTTCTCTAAAGACATCAAATTATCAAGGTAGCTTGAAAGAAAGACCCTTAGATTCAATAAGAAATTTTTCACTGACTTCTGGGATTATCTCATCTCCTAATTAAAGCTTTATGTGGGAAAAAGGATGCATCTTGAGATGGGAAAGACTGCTCACCTCTTCAATCATGTCCAGTAATGCTCTGTTACAGTTCTCAAACCTGGATTTCCATGTAGCAGTATCCTTTTCTAACTTCTTCATTTTCTTTGTCATCTATAGAATCAGGAAGAAAAGCTGAATCACACCGAAATTCCATGCTAAAGATGAAATTAGGACAGCCCCTTTATTCAAGTCTTTGGCCCTACTCAGAGCTCTGCTACCGGCTGTAGTGTCTCTGCTAAGTAATAATTAATGTTAAGGGATGGATTTCATTTGAAATAGCTTCTATATAACTTTCAGCCCCTAGTCTGTAGTCCCAACAGTAGAACCAGTTGATTTTAGCCAACTTCCAACTTCCATACAAACTACCACAAAAACAAAAGGCAAAGATTTTGGTGGAATCTGTTTGTCTCTTTGCCAGACTACAGTGTTAGATTGCCAGGAAGTTAAAGATGGGCTCTTCTGAGCCCTCAAGGCCAGGGAAATTTCCTCTGGACTAGTCACCCCTCTATACTACCTCCAGAGCACACCACGAGCTAAATAGCACCATTTTTCCTGTTGATTTTTTGCAGACAGAACTCTCTGTGAAGAATTATTAGGTGCTGCCTGGCTCAGGGCATGAGGATTTTGAGCCTTGGTGGCAGAGCAGAGCATTGTTTATTACGAAAGCAGGTACAATATGTAGATGTGTTTGGTTTTTAACTCCCACTCATGACAGGAAATAAGAATCCCAGCTGCAAGGAAACAGTCTCTTGGACTGTTTCCACATGGTGTAAAGGGGTTGGTGGGCTTCAGCTGTGCCTACACACTCTAGTAGAAAGATGTGTAGCCTATGTCAAAGTCTCTGTACCAGTGTCAGTCATCCAGAAGTTTCTGGGCGCTCCTGGGAACATGGTCTGATAAATGTGGCTCCAGACTCCCTCTCTGGTATGTCTCAGCGATCTGTACCCAACCACCACATTATATTTTAAATAAAATATTTATTCTTCCAGGCATTTTCAGTTTTAGCTGAAATTGAAAGCTTTCTACTCTCCTTTCTGCTGTTCAGCTTGCAAAGCTGAAATCTAACCTGCTGTCAGTCATGGCTGAGTGTGTCCTAAATCTTATTTGAATGTTGATGAAATTGTTCTTCAACATGTGCAGAGATGGTCCCATCTCAGGTAGAATTATTAGAGTGAGAAATATCAAAATCTAAAAGGAAAGTGTCAATTACAGAGTTCAGGCATGAGCTCCTACTCACTTTTTCCATCTCCTGTTTGAATGTGGCAAACACTTCATTGCTTTTGGCCAATGTTTTCTGAAATTCTTCAAATCTTTCAGAGTAGAGAGTGATCTATATTGACAGAGAGAGAGAGAAACAAAAACCCCTCACTAATTTCAGAACATCCCGGATGGTGAACTTCTACTTTGGTAGAAGATAATAAGTATTGTGTTTGGACACAGAAATTAGTTTCTGTGTGGAGACCAACCTAGCACAAACATCAGGGAACAGAAAGTCTTTGCAACTTTTTATGCTTGCAAACTATTATGATTTCTCCATTGCAGAAATATAAACTGAGTAAGAATAGAAAGAGCCAGGCAAGTGATTTTAAAAAGACCTGGGAGTTATGGATGCTCTACTCTCCTGAATGTTGCAGCTGTGGTATCCCTATACAGGTGTCCAGAAGAAAAGTAATTCTGTAGATATTAAGACTTCGGAAAACAATTCCCTTGCTTTGATCCCTAGCCCATCTCCATGGGCAAGGACTAACCTGAGCTGGTCCAACCACTGATGCTGTGGAGGACAATCCAGTGTGATTAACTCCAGGTGAGAGCCAGCGTGAGCAGAGCTGTGCCTGAGCTCTAAGCCTTGCTTCACCATGATAAACTGAGTAAGAATAGAAAGAGCCACATTTCCCTTGCTTTGATCCCTGGCCCATCTCCATGGGCAAGGACTAACTAACGTGAACTGGTCCTGATGCTGTGCAGGACCATTCAGTGTGATTAACTCCAGGTGAGAGCCAGCCTGAGCAGAGCTGTGCCTGAGCTCTAAGCCTTGCTTCACCATGCAGATGTTACCAAACCCCAGCTTTAACCTGGGGGTTTCAGCCCTGACAGAGGAGGCTGATACTGTGTGGCTGCCTGGCTGTTCACCTGCCTCGTGGATTTTTCAGAGTGCTCTTCCAGCCAGGCTGGGACTTTGGTGCTGCCCTGGCTAGGATGCTTTTGATGTCCAAGTGAGCTGGGGGAGAGGCATCCCCCACACCACCTGCAGTCATGGTTTCCCTTCTTCCATCTTTCCACCTGGTGGCTCAGGCTGTGGCCAGGGGCTGCACAGGCAGTGCTTGATGTGCTTCACTGGACACCCCTGTTGAAGAGGAGTGCCACTGCTCACTTTCTATGTTACCTGGCATATAAACAAAGCCCACCCTTCACTTTCACGTCTGGATTCCTTCAGGAGGCGTCCCTGTACCACAGCTTGAGCAAGCTGAGAGGGCACCTTGTCAGCTCTGTTTTGGACTGCAGATGTAGGCAAGGCCAACAAAGACAGAGCAAGCCATCCCCAGCCAGCCTCTTTTGCCAGTTTCACTTCACTCTGAGAAGCAGAGCAGAATGAAGTTCTGATGCAATGTGCCAGATTTCAGACTACCAGGGCTCCATATTTTGCTATCAGTTTATACCTGGCAGCCATATGAAAATTTATCAGTGGCTGTATTTTGTCATAATTACAATTTTTTTTTGTATCTAAACTCATCAGATGGTTTTGGGCCAACAAATGTTCTAAAGATCGGAGGTTAGATTTTCTGTTTATCAGTGGCTGTATTTTGTCATTATTACAATTTTTTTTGTATCTAAAATCATCAGATGGTTTTGGGCCAACAAATGTTCTAAAGATCTGAGGTTAGATTTTCTGTAAGATTTTCTTGTTTTCAGCTTTTCCTGCATGGTTTGTTGTTTTTTTTTATTGTTGTTGTTTTGTTTGGTTGGTTTTTTCTGTTTCTTTATATTTTCCTGCATGGTTTGGTGGTTGTTGTTGTGGTTTTGTTTGGTTGGTTTTTTCTGTTTCTTTATTTGTTTGTTTGTTGTTTTTTTTCTCTTTGGAAAAGAAGACCAGCTCCAGCTTGTTCTGTTCCTTCTGGTGCCAGAACATTCCCAGCAGTGTTTCAGTTATCAGACATTTCATCTGTCCAGCCTGGCAGCTGTTAGGAAAAGTGATTGTGTCACATGTGCTGGCTGAGGCAGGGTGGCTGCAGAGCACTGGGAGGGTCAAGAGCAGCCTGCAGTATTCCAGGGGTGGAATACTGGGCGGAAGCTGGTTGCCCTCTCTCTCCACACTAGCAGGGAGTTGGATAAAGGATGACCTAGGAGTTTTTCTTTAGTATAGTACCAGCCAACTCACCCCCTCCCCTGATACTACTGTGAAGTTACTGAGGAAAAGAAGATTTAGAAAATGTTGCTAATAGTGGAGTGGGTTTAATTCAGATTTTGAAATCAGGTACAGTTACATTATGTATCATGCATGTTCAAGCTAGTTGTTACGGTGCCTCTTGCCACAGCCACGAATGCAGGGTTTGCTGGTTACCGTGTCTCTTCACACCAGCAGGGAGCTGGATAAAGGATGCCTTAGGAGCTTTTCTTTAGTGTAGTGCCAGCTAACTCACCCCTGATACTACTGTGAGGTTACTGAGGAAAAGAAGATTCAGAAAATGTTGCTAATAGTGGGGTGGGTTTCATTCAGATTTTAAAATCAGGTACAGTTATATTATGTATCATGCTTGTTCAAGCTAGTTGTTACGGTGCCTCTTGCCACAGCCACGAATGCAGGGTTTCAGCCAGGCATTCCCTGGGCTGTAAGGGCCTTGGAGGCTGAGAGGAGGGCACAGAGCTGGGTGAAGACACGGGAGGTTAAACCCATACAGAGCACTCCTTGGTGCCAGTATCAGAGCTAGCTGACACGAAGCTTGCATGTTTGTATTTATACGCTGCAGCCCTTCCCCACGGAGCACTCATACAGAGCACTCCGTGGTGCCAGTATCAGAGCTAGCTGACACGAAGCTTGCATGTTTGTATTTATACAAGGCTGTAGTCAGAGCTGTGACCTAGGCACAAGTAAAAACTCAGAGGGATTTGTTTTAGCAGCCCAAGTTCCACAGCCTAGGTGGGACACTGCTACCAGGTGTAGCAGTGGAACATTGGCATTTGGAAGAGATGTCACAGCTCGAAGAAGAAATGCCTTCCCAAAGCCAGGTGATGGAGAGAGATGGGAGTCAGAGAACTGAGGCTCCTAGCCCAGATCTGTTTTAAGAAATTCTCACCTTAATTCTCACCTCAATTCTGTCTCTGCTTTCCCTTCCAATTTTTGCGTATTGTTTAATTAGGTCAAAAACATTTCACATTTGAACAGGGCAAGCTCTGACCTCAGCTGAGTCCCTAAGGAGCACCACAGCACTAAGAATAGCTTCTGCAATTTAAACTGAATAATAAATGAATGTTTTCACAGTGGCTGGGAACAGGCTGTAGGAGATGTCACTCACTGGGAGCATGCACTTGTGCTCCAGGATCAGGGAGATAAGAACTGCCTTGCTGTATCCAGCAGGACTGTGTGAGAAAAGAGAGCAGAGACAGCACTGCTATGAGTGCAAGGCCTTGGGAAGTGAGGGCTCCTCAGCACTGCCATGCTGAGAGAGTGCTACAATGGGGACACTCCTCTGGCCTTGTTGTGCTCTTCTTGGTTGTCATGGTTTAGTGGTTGCCCTGTGCTGGCTACCAAACATTAAAGGTCTTGTCTGGCTTCTATCTTTTTATTTCGTTTCAATGCGTGAAGCTAAAATAGTCTGCCTAAGCATCGTGCCTGGGGAGAGCATGCAGCATCCTGGGAAGCAGCACCACAGCTTGGGTGTGCCTCCTCAGCTGTTGCCAAATCCCTGTCATCATTTGGAGTGCCGGATTTGGCTGTATCTGGCACACTGTGCCATCCACACACTGGCTGGCATGAATATGATGTCCCCAGTTCCTTCCAGCTCAAGGAAGAAGCGGATGTTCATCACCTCCTCTGAAACAGAGTGATATCTCACTGTGAAGGTTATATTATTATGGCTTCTCCCTATTTCACTGACCCAACATCATCTCATAAATTTCCATGCAGCTGTTCCTCTGTTAATCATAGTATCATAGTGTGTTAGAAGGGACCCCAAAGACTGGCAGGGACACCTTCCACTAGACCAGGTTACTCAAAGTCCCATCCAACCTGTCCTGGAACACAGGGATGGGACATAATATCAATTTATTGCTTTGCATTGTTTGTATCAAAGAGCTCTTTATGCTCTTTCTGTTCTGCACAACACCTTGCATTACAGCATCTTGTCCATGAGGAAGTCCTTTGGTGCTACCATACTGGAAATAATAAATTTTTTAAAAATAATTTAAATAATGTTATTATTCTCAGTAATTCCAAATGAAGACTGGTATGTAAGTGACAGAGCTCTCACACTTGAGCAACACACTTAACTGCATATTTCATTTCAGGAAGCAAATTACCTAATTTTTGTCTGCACAAGTCTGTGAGGAGCACATGTATTCTCAATACTTTTACAGACTTGACTGTGTTTCCTAAAAACACCTTCTGTTTTTCAATAACTCCAGCTTCATTAAGCTGGCTATGGAGGTCTGCCTGCATATTTTTTTTTCTTCTGGTTGAACATAAAAGTTTAATTAAAACCACTCTGAGAAAACTGGGAGCAGGTTTGCAGTCAGGACAGACTCAGTTGGAGGCCTTGGAGGTTTCATTGCAGAAACCATCAAACTATTGTCAGCAGCAGTTTTATATGATGTTCTTCGGTGTGCCACTGGCTTATCTCAGCCTCTGAAAAAACACACAAAAAACTAAACCCCTCTTAGCATGTTTCCAGGTTATCAGTTTAACACTGAAATTTCTTGATGGCTCAACAGTCATCAATTAGACCATCTGCAAGGAAAAAGCTGGGACAACTGATACTCTCTCTTTTTGATGTCATCTATTGTTCTCACTCATTGATTCAAGGTCTCACTCAGCAATTCAAGGTGATTATTGTATTGCTCCCAAAGTATAGTATATTCTGCCTATGTCTTGGTTTTACTGCCTTTCACTCCAGTTTAACTCCTGGCGTAATTTTGGCAAGTAATTTTATTTTATTGAAGGTTTCAAATTACAGTTAAGCACTGAAATCCTAGAGACCCCTCTCTATAAGCCTTTAGTAGACAGAATTCCTGTTAAAGTTAATGAGAATGCTGCCTTTGCAGCCCAGTTCAGAAAAGCATATGTGCACAGCAGCTCCAGTTTGGTACACTTGTTTCCTGATATGTATGTACTGCAGTGCTTTGCTGTATAAGAAACCTGCCTGAAGGGTAGTTATGGTGAATAATCAAGGCACACATGTTGTTCTGTGGTTGAGCACTGTAGATACTCATAAATCAGCACTTTAGAATTATTAGGGTCAGAAGGGACCTTTAAAGATCAAGTGGTCCAATCCTTCTGCCTTAGGCAGGGGCACTTTCCACTGCAAGGTTGCTTCAAACCCCCTCCACCCAGTTTTGAACACTATCAGACACAGGACATCTACAGCTTCTCTGGGCAACCTTTTCCAGTGTCTCACCATCCTCACAGCAAAGCATTTCTTCCTTATACATAAAAGAAGTCTCTCCTCTTTCCCTTTAAAACTGTTACCCTTTGTCCTACCACATACCCTGGCAAAAAATCTCTCTCCATCTTTATAAACCTCTTTTAAATACCAAAAATTTGCAAAAAGGGCCTTTTCTTTTCTCTTTAAACTAAACAACCCACATGTCAGAGTATGATTTGCAGTATGGGCATTACCTTACAGTTGGCTTGAAAATAACCTGCCTCCTTTGCAATAGTCTATGGGATGTAGAATGAGGCTAGAAGGGATACACAGAAAGTAGTTTGGGTACTTTACCTGGGATGTGCCTCATGGGTTAAAAACTGGCAAACAAAGGCACACCATGCAATCACCTCTGCTACGTCACCTGTGCCTGTAGGACAGTCTCTTGCTCCTTTAACATTTTGGCCTGGAGCTTCCATTCTGCAGCTTGGTTCAGGAGCTGTGTTTTGGGCAACAGAGAAAAAATTGTTAGGTCCCCAGATTACCAGCTGGAAATCCTCATCTTTCAGCTACTCATGTTACTGTGATAAGGAGTGGTCTAACTTTCAGGTGAATATAGTTAGAGCAGTTAGGTAAGGCAGACTATTTAGTTTTATCCTGACACATGGGACAGGCTATTTGCATTCCATAGGCATATTTGAATAGGAGTTCAAAACCTACTTGGAATTAAGTGTGCAGTACAGTGGCCTATGAAAAGTGCGGTATTTAACCACATCTTCACCAGACCTCTAGAAAATGGTTATGATACCTTCTGGCACATTCATTTCAGCACAGCTCCAGCCAAATTCCTGCTCTGTAGTGAATGGCAAACTTCCTTTCACATTAACAACCATGAGTTAGCATGTGGGGATGGTCACAGTCAGACCTGCATCAAAAAATCTGGGAGTTTTCAGGAACCCAGTGCATAGCAAATGTCATACATTTACTGCTGTCTGTTATCTTTGGGCTCTGTTTGCACTGGCAAATGGAGAATTCCAGCTCAGGGTGATAAATGTCTCAGGTTAAGTTGGCAGTCCAGGAGGAGCTTGACTGCAGTTTCTTTCCTGATTTCTCCTGGTTAGGTGTGCTTCCCTACTCCAAGGTGTTTGGCAAAATCACATTCTGAAGGGCAGGCTGCAGATAAAACAGGTGGAGGATTGGTCAAGGCTGTAGGAATGGTTTGGTCAAGAAGGAACTGTAGGAATGAGGTTTGCAGAGACCTTTCCTGGCTACAGTTCTGAGTCAGCACTTCCAAAGTATACAGTAATATTTTAGCAATTGGTTTAATCTAAAAGCAGGAAACATTTACCAGGGTGTTAAAGAAATGTCCCTGTTGTCTCCCAAACATTTATAAAGTGTTTTATTAGTCAGGCCAAATATATTTTAGAAAAAGAATGCTAATGATAGCTTGAGAAATGAGACACAAAGAAGTTATTTTACCACAGGATTTTGCTCTGTTGGATTAAATTGAACTCTAATTGTACTGTAAATTGTATTTAAAATAGCACAGCTGGGCTCTGAAAATATATTGATAATTAAAAGGACTGTGTACGTCAGTGGATCTTATACTGGAAGTGAAAGGCAAGTAGAAGCACATGTAGAAAATATATTTGATCCCCAGTAAAAACGTTTATTCTAACCATTTTATTGGAAATAACACATGTATACCATGCAAATACCACCTGGTAAAAGAGCTGAGGATGAACCTTAAAATGCTGACGGTCTCCAGCTATTTGTGGCATAGAGCCTGTCTGAATTAGATTTGCTGTGTATATCAAGATATGTATATTGGCTCTAGAAAAATATTTCTTCCATCAATTCGGCCCTTTGATTTGCACCCACTGAATTTTTACCATCTAAAATTTCCTAGACTTTTTTTTTTTACAGCTCAATTATGAAGAAATGATGTGTTGTACTAATTTTATACCTGCTTCTTAATATTTATTTTGAGAATTTAATTTGATGTTTGATTTCATGGAGATAAGTCAAGTTTTTTAATTCAGGTCTTGTTGATTAAAATTTGAAATAGGATATGCCATGGCCAGTAAAAAGAGTTAGCACAGGTTAAATGAGCATCAGTTTTTGCATTTATTTTCTCAAAAAAACCCCAACCAATTTTTAAAAAATCTGGATGAAATCTGATTTTTAAATTTCACCTTTCTTTGATACCTACTTTTTTTAGAGTATCTTTTAGAATTTACAGGGTTTGAATGATTTAATGAAAGTGCTTTGAAAGCCTTCAGAGCTACCCAGTCCCTAGGCCAGTCATTACTTCTAAGGACTGGACTTATATCTGAATTGCTTTAATCTCAGCTAGGGTTACCTCCATACCCAGTGTGACTGGAATAACAAAAAGGTCCCACCTCCTCCACCATGTCTTTGGCCACAGCACAACAGATGGACAGAGAAGGCAAGGAAAAGTTGCTTTTTTTGCCTCTTAATGAAATCCCTCTCTCTTATTGACCCACATAACTTCTGCAGTCAGCAAAATCCAAGCATTAATAAACTCTTCTGTAATGGAAGCAAGCCACAGAGAGGCTTGCTCAAATTAGCACACGTTCTTATGCAGCCTGCGGTCATTTGCAAACACCAAGCTGGGAGAAAATGAATCAGAACTGATACATTTATTAATAGACTATGAAGTGGTAACAAGGAGGCTGAAGTATCAAGAAACGAATAAATATTGCATGTGGTGTTTACAGAGCAGCACTTTAGTGAGGGGTGGTGATTCTACACTCTATTATTAGAGCTATGGTAGCTGCTGGAGGCCCAGACAGTCACAGGGGCTAGCTTAGTGAAAATTAAGCTTCCCTTTTTGCCGTCAGGCTCTGTAAATTCCAATTATGTAGTGCTGACCAGTTGTGGGATGATGATCAAATTGCATCCTTAGGTCAAGCTGTCCCTTTGTGGAAACCACACATTAGGAACCACTGCTGCTTCAATAGGGAATTGCATTATTTGCTGCATATGTAGAGTGAACTGTGCAAACAATGAGATGACCTTCTTTTGAGGCGTACATGCTCTGCAAGACAGATCGTCTCTCATTTTCTGAGGTAAAGAAGTTTTGCATAGGGGCAAGGATTCCCACATGGAAGAAGTGCATGGGAAGGCATCAAAGTGAGCCTTCAAAGAGTAATCAAATAAATGAAAGCATACAATAATTTTCATTTAAGAACACTTGCAAAATTCTGCAGCAAAGGTCATGCACAGGGATGAGAAAATTCTATGGCGAGAAAGGTTCTGAAAGCTGTTCTAACTTTGCACATTACTGAGCTGGTGAGAGTTATAGCTAAGTGAGAGAACTCCATCAAAAGCACCTTGATTTCATACATACATGTATATACATTACTCCCACAGACACTAGCACAATAGCTGGGTGGGTGGGACTAAGAGCACATCAATAGAATGGAGGTGGGAGCCAAGTGTAGGCCAGCTCTCTGGGTGCTGGGCTACCTGTGACGAATTGTGACATGCCTAATTATGCCTTGACTCATTGCATGGCTTTTGGCCTTAATTTCTGCAGCTAAATCTACCTTGCTTGGAGGTGATGTTAGCCATACATCACCAGCCTACCTCAAGGACAGGATTTTTAAGCATTCATTTGGACAATGGGAAAAATATTCCTTGTACACTGTGCGTACCATTATACACCCACTGCGTAAAGGTTTTTGGCTTGTTTTCAAACCTGTTATTTCTTACACACAGCAAAGCCCAAAAGAAAATCTTGGGCTCCCAATTATAGACAATGATGACTTTCAGTGCTTTAAAAGAAATGAAAATACCAAATCTGTGCATACCACTTCTGGATAATACATACGAAGAAGTTTTGGCTAAAACAGGGACAGTCAGAGATGACAAGCAGCCCCAGAATTCATGTTCTGAGAGGTGCAGCATGAAAGGTTATTGACACAAGGCTGTATATGCCAGTTTTCCACAGAGACAATGCCTGGTCTTTTATATCTTTTGTTCTGAGTTTTTTTCTCCCCTCAGTATTTGAAATCTGGTACTCATTAGCAGAACTCCCAGTGACATTAGTAAAGTAAGCTCATATTTGCTTTGCCATTGTAAGTGATTTCTTTGACATCTGGAGATTTCTGGAGTTTAAATCTGCCAAGAATCAATGGTCATGAATGAAATTTTGAGGTTTGGCTTTATGTAGGTTCCAGAGTGAAGGAGAATTAAGTCAGCTGGACTACAAATTGTCATGCAGTGATGTGCAGATTTGCATAGAGAAGCCCCAGCTCGTTTTCACCCTCACTCTTTAGCAGGGAGTAAAACAGAGCAGGAGTGGGTGTTCCAGCTGCAAGATAAGTGCAGAGAAAGAGGATAAATGCTCTTATGGACTGCTTTTGGTAAGAGGTGTATGCTGTGTTTCCATTGTGCTCTAACTACAAGACTTAGAGCCCCATGTTTTCATCTATTTTGAGTATTTCAAGATACCCGTTAGAGCCATGCTTGTGCTAATATATCTGTTTCCAGATATGGGGAAGGGATAAATGTCCTCTCTTGATAGAAATCTCTCATGCTGCTCCCGAGTTAGCTGGAGGACTGGTAAAAACTAAAGCTTTCTTCCAGCTGATGAGAGCCTGTCACTCCCTCTGAGAGCTACTGCCTCCACGGAGAAGAGGGACTATGTGCCTGCATTGAACTCCGATCCTTTGTAGCTGTGAAAATACCAGGCAGTCTGAGAAAATTATTTTAGTCTGGTTGAGTCACAAAATGTGTGAGACTACAGATGGAGGAGTGTCCTCCTTCCATCCCAGATGTGCCTGCAGAAGACACCGCTCCTGCTTTTCCCTGTCCCCCTGCTAGAGATGTCCCCGCTTCCAGAAAGGGAGGAAGAGCAGACAAAGCTGATAAATGGATCCAGACCCTGCCTGCCTGAAAGAGGCACTGGAAAACCAGTACAGGGAGGGAAACAGTGAAGGGAAGGCTTTGTAAGAGCAAGTGGCTCCTGTGGATTCCTCCATGGCAAAAGTGGATCCATGGCAGGATGCCTGGGGAGCCTGGAAACTGGGGTTATAGCAGCCTTCAGCCATTTCACTTCAATCCCACATTCTTGGGCTCCTCTCTGATGGCTTAGATGTGTGCATTCATTGTGTGGGGAGATGGAGTACCAAGTACCAGAGACAACTGAAAATCAATGGCACCACCTGACCCAACATCACGATGCACCAACTGCACAGTAACAGTGAGTTAGCTGAAGCAGTCTGGGCTCTAACCCACTGCTCTGCAGCATGCCTCTAAAACTGTAAATGCCAATGAAAGCAGTCTTTCAGAGGCTGTTCCTTCGCACTGAACACTGACGGTAGCCAAAAAAACTTCTCTGCTACTGTACACCAGATTGGACCTGAATATATTAGTGAAATAGCAGGCAGGGCTTGTTTTGGCCTAAAGCTAGATAAGAGACAGACAAATTAGAAGGATAGGTACATACATATTCCTTCTCTTTCTGGTGTCGCTCTTCGGCTTCCTTCATCATTTCCTGAGACTGTTCCAACTTGGCATCCACCAGTTTCTGTTGAAGTTCTCTGTGCTTAAATATTTTGTCAAGGTGCTGGAAAAAAAAATCTGCTGAATGTGCAGGTTTAATTATCTACATAGATGTTCATGCTTGAACATGTACAGCTATTTACTGGAACATTTAAAAGACAAAATCATTGCAAAACAAGAAGACATTCCTATTGCAATTACTAAAAAGTTACAGTTCTGATAACATTAAAATGTTAACAATAAAAATGAATTAGCATGGGAAGGGAAGCTGGTATACATTATCAATTTTGATTTATTGGAAGGAAAAAAAAAGCCTTAGTATCTTTGCCAGTTCTAAGATCTATATATGCGGTCATCAGTACAATCTAGTATGACTGAAGATCAAATAATTGCTCATCAATAATAAATATGCTAGGGACACACTTTTTTAGCTGTTAAATGGCCAGTGGATCTAAGCCACAGTGTGGATAATGGTGTACTCCTATTGCAATTACTAAAAAGTTACAGTCCTGATAACAATAAAATGTGCCAGAATTAGCATGGGAAGGGAAGCTGGTGTACATTATCAATTTTGATTTATTGGAAGAAAAAAAAGCCTTAGCATCTTTGCCATTTCTAAGATCTATATATGCGGTCATCAGTACAATCTAGTGTGACTGAAGATCAAATAATTGCTCATCAATAATAAATATGCTAGGGACACACTTTTTTAGCTGTTAAATGGCCAGTGGATCTAAGCCACAGTGTGGATAATGGTGTAGATGCATTGCACCTACTTGGGACCACATGCACAGCCCATGGCATCCTCTGTGTAAGTACAAGCCCTGCACATCCCCTTTGGTCTGGACAAATCTGTGTAATGGAGGGCCTGGGTGACAGGGCATGAGTGGGGATCTGGAGCTAAGACCAAACAAACCAGAGGCCTCCTCTAGCCTGTAAAATGTCTGCCTCCATGGTGACTTTCAGGAGATAAATGTTGCTGATAGCCTTCTTCACTCTTAATTCACTTAGATAAAATGCATAGGAGCAATTATTCTGTGTGTGTCCCTCTGGTTTACATTTTCTTCTCGTAGACACCACAAGAGAGGAATGTACATTTCCTTCATTCAGTATAGGAATTCATACATGATTCAACAGATTTGGAAAAGCAGGTATTGTATCAGTCATTCCAGATTGTAAAGATAGATAACTTATGTTTTATTCAGTATGGTAATATTGTCTGATTGCACTGAGGCTCACAGTAAATGTATTTAGAAACTATAAAAAGACCCATTGTGATATTTGTTGATGTTTGCCATATAATAAAAAAAAGGGTAGTTTGGGATTTTACTGGAGGATTTTTTCTGGTGTCAAAATTTAAAAAAAAAGAATCTATTTAAACTCAAAGGGTCTACTTTGTCTGTCATCCTAATTTTCTGCTTTTGGGAAAGGGTCAAATAGTTTACCTCAGAGCCCTTCTCAGCAACCTGCTTCTAGAGGGAACAAAATATATTTGTTGTCACCTGCAGAACAGGCTGCCTAAAGGAAAGGGAGATGGGATGTACCCAGAGGGAACTTTGTGGGAAGGAGGAAAGGGATGCTGGGGGAGGTCCCCAGGGATTTGGGGGAACTATGATGGGGTTGGGCCAGCTCAGCAGTCAGCTGGCACAGCTTGGGTGCCTCAGCCCCTCTCCCCACCGCGGCAAGGCTGCTGTGTCTGTCCATCACAGTTCCATACCGCAGAGAGCAGAGGGCTTGCTGCAGGCACGGTGCTGCTCAGGGGGCAAAGCATGGTGGGGGCTACCCTGTGAGACAGCCGAAAGATGGCCAGGCTGCTGGCAGTGCCTCCTGCTTGCCTTGGGACTGCCAGGTGTGCTGCCCATCCCAGCCAGCGGCCAGGGCACTGCTCACCTCTTCCCGCAGCTCATACTGGTCAATGATGCTCTTCAGCTTCTCTGCCAGCTCCGTGTTCTCCTGGCAGAGCTTCATGTTCCTCTCACTCTGCTGCTCAATCTGAGCCTGGATTTCACTCAGTGTGCCCTGGAAGTGATTAGTTATTTCTTTCCTCTTCTCATCTTCCTCCCGTGCCCGCTGGATTGTTTCCTCCTGTTGTTAAATGGGAGAGAACACAGTAAGTGAGAGGCATAATAAGCAGTTCCAGAAAAATACTGTTTCAGAGTAGCATAAGGCTTCCCTTTGAAGGATTATACGTGTTTGCATTCCTCTTTGGAGATTTTCTTGCTTTCATCTGCTCCAGCATTAGGCAAGATTCTAAATTTACAGAGCCAATTACACAGTGGCCTTGAAAAAATTAGGGAACTAAGAATTTGCATTTATAAAGATGGATGTAGAGCAGAGCTTCAGGTCAAAGCGAGCCTGAAGGAGAAGACATACATGAATGACTTGATTCATGATATGGCATCACACCTTTTTCTTTGGAAAAAGATATTTAGTGGAAACAGTCAAAAGCTCTTTTATCAAAATTCTCTTTGACTGAATTTAAGGAACAAGGAATCTTCATATCAAATTCATGGCCCTTAGGAATTAAATTTTCAAGAGAAATCCATCACTTGCTGAAGAATCCCTTCCAATTCCTCAATTTCCTTCCCTAAGTTTTTAACTGACATAAACATTTGCACTAATTTACTAGCTAGTGAATTCAATGAAAGCTTTTAAGCTGTTTCCTACAGAATTAAAGCAGACATCCAGATTTAATTTTTTCCCTATTATTGAACTTCTGTTTTAGATTTGTTTAAATAAAAGACAATGCAGAAAGGATCTGGATTCATTGCTTTGGATCCAGTAATGCAGACTATTTTTATTCCTGCCTCATTTTCTCCCAGGGCAGCCTGCCCTTCTGGGGAAGGTAATCCTGATATAGAATTGCTAGACCATATCTGCTGTAGTTACAAATCAGGCCAGGACCATGTTAAAAACTCACTCCCCAGCATGCAAATGGCATACTCTAATAAGGTTTCAACTATCATAGTAATTTGCATAAAAATCTCTGGTAACACTGCATATGGATATTTTCTATAAATATATTTGAATAAAGCCTTAGCTGACTCTAATAAGGTATAATTTGTATCATGAATGTGACACAGCAGGCGTTGATTTGGGCCCTGCTCATAAAGAAAGGTGAATACCAAACAACCCAATTTCTGCTTTGCATGCACAACACGAGCCTGATCTAGGACAGCTGCTGTTCAAGGTAGGGCATGTTTGTCCTTTCACTGTCCGGGGAGCGATAGGGATGCCAACACCTTGGATGATGGGAGGAAAGCAATGAAGCCATTAATAACACCCTGGTGCACAGAAATTAATAATACCCTGGTGCACAGAGCCCTGCTGTGCTCTGCAGTTCACACAAGAACCTGTGTGTGTATTCATAAAGAGTAATACAAAGTGTGAACCCAGAAGGACTCTCTCTCCTAATAGGAAGGAAAAATTTCATGTAGAACTGGGCAAATGACTTGGGGGTTTTGGTCCCGGTTCAGTATCCGGCTTGGAAATTGGACTTCCAGAAAATTTGCATCAAGATGAAAGAGAAGCTCTCCAATTTTTCTTTTCTCAGTTGGTGAGAATGATTTTGAAACATTTTGCTTAACCAGCAATAGAGCTGTTTGTAGGTATTTTTTGTTTAAATTCTTTTAGCAGAAGAATGACCTTCCAAAATAGAGTTAAAAAATGCTGCTCAGAAGACGTCTTAGATCTATTGCTTTAGCATTCCCGAAAGGAAACATTTAATTTTCTTTTGAAAGGGCATGTTTACAAACAATGTCATCCTTTTTTTTTTTATTTGAAACTTTTTCCAAATTTGACTTGAATTCCTGGGTAGTTTAGATTAAGTCAGAATTCAATTTTATCTCTAATACACTGTTTAAAAAACTCCTCATGCCTTTTAGTTCTCCATTACATAGGTGCAGCCCTGAGCAGGCAGAAGAGTGCAGGTGCTTCACTTCCAGAAGTCAGAGTGAGAAATTTAACTTGCATGTCTGAAGTTGTCTTGCTGTGGCTTCAAAACATCCTTCCTCAAAACCATTTTATTGTTATAATGCAGGTAGCCTTATAATGTGTCACTACTGTGATTAAAGCTCTCCAGAGTAATAAGTCCATATGAATATAAACCAAGAAAGGTGGATTGTGCATATGTCATACCAAACAGTTCTGTTACAAAGTGAAACGAGACATCCTGAGACTACCAATCATGCAAATGTAAAAAACCCAACCCTCTGCATACATCTTACTCAGAAGATCTTATTTCCTGCTCTTCCAAGGTAGAAAAATGATACAATACAGAGCACAATATAAAGATTCATGGTTAAAGACACTGAGCCAGCCAGCATTTATTTGCACGATGTAGGATTTCTCTGTATCTGTTCTGCTTTGGAGAAAAATATACTTGAGAAGGATATTTGCTTGGGATGGGAGCTGGTATGTGTCCTGGGGAGCTCTTCAGAGGCCCTTATTTGTTAAATCCTTGAGATCCCAGTCACGGATTAAGGGGAACTAGCTGAGCAGAAGGACAACATTGTGGCTACAGCACTGAGTAGAGCCCAGCCATAAACTCTTGTTTTCTTTTCTCTGCCCTTTCTGAACCTTTGCACTCCCTGTTTACCCTTTCAAACATATGTTCTTGTCCTAGTGCAGTACTGCTTTTGCTCTCATGTTTTGCTGCCAAGAATGTAAGATTGCTTTGAGTAAAACCTTGTTAAAATTAAGACAGGATATTTTGCAGTTTGGGATTTAGCACAGAAATGTGAGATCATTTGTGAACAGAAGACTGTGATTGATACTGGAGTTGTTCTTGTGCCTCTCTGGGGCAGTTCCAGAAGACTATTGGTCTGCTGAAGCCATATCAGCCAAGATGATATGAGCGAGGAATCCTTTTTTCAATGAGCTGTGCTCTTCATTCCCAGGCACCACGGTCTCAGCCAGTTTGGAGCTGAGCCCATAACTAAAGCTGTTTACTTTTGTGGCAGCATTAAGCAATGACTTTCATTTGTATGAAAGTCATTGCTTAATGCCTGGTGGCAGGGAGGACGAGGGACCTGAGATGTTCATGTCACTACAAGATGCTAAGTAGCTACCAAACTGTCAGATAATTGGCAGAACATGAACTCCATGCAGAGAAATGAGTTGCTGTTGCTCTTAGCAGAGCTGCTCTTTATTGCAGTGGGAACACATTCCACTATTTCACAAACCTTTATTCTGCTTTTCTTGGAGGGAGAGTTAAACATCTGTGTAACTGCAAGGAAATAATCAGAGTAGCTGGACTGTATGTAAGGGAGAATTTGAGGCTGGTATCCAATACTAACCAGAAATTTTTCTCCTCTGATCTGTCCTGTGAATTTTCAATGCAGCTTTGCATTGCATATTCATCACCACTTGGCTGCATGGTTCTGCAGTTAATGGGAATTCCACACACCAGATGAGTGAAGATGACATTTACATGACATGATGTGCATATAATGTACCACATGGTAAGTCAGAGGGGGTTTCTGATCTGGGCAGGCCAGCTTCCTCCTTTGCTAGCTTCTATTTTCCACGTTTGAAACATAATCAAACTGCTAATCCCAAGTACTAAAAAATTATGACTCTCTGTCCTGCCAAAACCAAAATAAAAATATTTAAGCATAAGATTTTAAAAATACCATTTGATGGATTTTCTGGTTTTGGGCCCTCTCAGTACAGTCATAAGTGAAAGAAAATTGCACTCATATAAATAGAACATGAGTTTCTGGACATTCACAGATTTCCAGGAGCTAAAGCATAAAGGCATATATTCCAAGAACTATGCTAAAATTCTTAGAGAGACAAAACTGGATAAAGATAATGAATGCCTTTGTTTCTTACTTTATTTCTCATGCAATCTGCAAGTGTATTTTGTCTTACTGTCTTATTTAATTTTGGGGTTTTTTTTACACTGATAGCATGAGAACCAGAGGAAAGATAGTATTCTGGGTTTCTTAAAAGGTCTCCCAATTTTTAGAAAGAAGTGATGAAAATGTGAACATTTCTTCCTAATACCAGATCACCTCAGGCATATTCCCTGGCTCAGCTAGCAAAGATACACAATAAAAATAAGAACTGAGCCTGAAGTTTATAGGTTAATTTAGAGAACTTAGTCACAAAGTAAAGTAGTCCAAGAGGTAAAAATATGTTGAAAAGAGACTTTCCTAATTGTAAAGATGAAATGTGTAAGGAAGTATTTATATTCAAAGAGAATGGAAAAATCATGCTCTGTCTTAGGAAGATTAATAAGCATAACGTAGCTGGGAAACTGTATGAGGAAATCAACAAAATTTGTTCCAAATGTTTTCCAAATAGGATTAGTTGCCCCAGTCTTCACTGATTTGTTCCACCGATATGATTTGCTTAGGAATATCAGTTAAGTCTATGCAAAGCACTGTACACTGTATCCTTAATTCACTTTAAATCTGGCTTGTATTTCTTTTGAAAGATTTTACCCACAGGTGGCCTGGTAAATCACTGTGGATCAATATTGAGGAATAGCTCAGGTCTAATACAAATGACAGGTACAAATTTAATTTTCACTACCAGTTCTGCATGACTATAACTGAGCACTGAGAGATTTGCTTCTAGATTCCCTATGTGTTAAACTGCTTTTATCCTTCTGCTAGGACATACACTAGTTTGAGTGTATGTGTAACTATTCCCTCTCCCAGCTGTATTCTTAACAGCACACAATGAAAGTCAGAGCAAGACCCTGAAGGCCCACTCCTGAGCCAGTGGAAATGAATGAAAATGCATTACCAGTAATAGAGGTTATATCAGGTGGAATTCTTGCTGCTGACAATTCCTATGAGTAATTCTATGCATAACTATATCCCCATAAAGAAAGGGCTTGAATAGATCAAAGCAGAGGCCTTTTGTATACTAATACCAACACTATCACTAACATGCACTCAGAAAAAAAAGGATGATCATAACAGAAATATTCTTCTTGAACATACTTTTTTCCAAGGAGCATAATCATATTATAAATTACACATTTAAGTGGCGTGATGCACCAAGCAATTGGCAGACATGGTGTATGGATCCCAGCATTTTGATACTCCTGAAAATTTTCTCTTTTAACTGATTCTCATAATCCAAACAACTTCCACAAATAATGTTGGCATTTTTTCTGTCTTGACATTTGGTGTCTTTAGGCAAATGTCCCGACTGACTGACCCTCACACATCACTTGAAAAAGTGCAAGTGCTTGAATTACATCAAAACACCCACCAGCCTCCTGTGAGTCCACTGGAGCAAAGCTGGTGTTCCTGTGGTTCTGTCCATGCATGTGCACTTGATCTGCACTCTGAGGGACGTGGTCTGTTAGCCTCACTACTCTGCAGTGAGCTCCCTAATAATGCAAGGAGGGAGAGCTTAGAGCTAGTGTGGGCAAACCCAGTGTCCAAAAGTGCTGGGATATTTTCAAATGAGAAATAAAGGGGTCTTGGTGTAAACGGACCTCAAGATCAGAGTGTATATATAATTATTATATATTGCATGTGCAGATGCAAAAATCCCTCTGATTTGGTACTAGAGGGAGATGGCAAGGTGTCAACATCATCTGTCCCCTCACTTCTGGGTGCTGTGATGAGGCTCCCACTCACCTTGAGGTTCTTGTTGTGCCTCTGGAGCTCCCGGCACAGGCTCTCGAGCTTGCTGCGGGCAAGGATGGCTCGGCTGTGCTCACTCTGCAGCTGGTCCTTCTCCTTGGTGATCTGGGCCTGTCTCTTCTGTAGATACTTTAGCTTTTTCTGCTCAGCGCGATGTTCTTCAAGCTGGGCAAAACGGGGATTAAAACAGGGAAACATTGATTAAAATGAAACAAAGAGGGATAGAAAAGAATAGAAAATTAGCTCTTTTGGTTTGGGGAAAGAGTTCACATTTTCTTACCCTCTTAAGAAATCTTTTCCATTTATCATCTCTAATGTGATAGGAGAAAAGAACCTGGAAATTCCCAAGTCTGCTTGCTGCAACAGTCCCAAGTGTGCTGTACTGTGGGCGAACATAATTTTTTAACATTCTTAAATCACCATTTTAGCTCTTCCTTCTTCGGTTTGAATTTCTTTGAAGGACATCTATGAGGTTTTTATTTTTGTTTCTACATTTGGAACTAGAGGAGTCTAGTGTCTACTACTAGAGAGTAGGGCTTTATGTGGTGAGATTTCTCCAGATCATGAGGTGATACAGTAGCTGTTAATCCTATTTTATTTTTCCTGAAAAAGAAGCAGTTTCCTAAATATCCGGGAACCCGCTGGACAAAACAACAGAAGAGGTGCTGGAGACCAGGAACGCTGTTCATGTGGGGGCTTTGTTGCCGATGGAGGAGAATTCTCTTCAGAGAAGGGTTTCCCAAAGTGTCATGTGCCAGATTCCTCTGGCTGACAGGACCATGTGAGAGCATCTGTCAATTGTGTTTCTGAAGGTCCTGTCATCAGTGAGGGTGGGTCATGGCACATCAAACCTCTTTTGGGCTCTTTGTCTCTGTATAATTCCTGCAGGAAACACAGACAGTCCCTGATGTTCCCTTGGGAGCCTGCTGTTCTGTGGGTGCATGACTCCTGCCTTCCCTAGAAGGCTGGTAGGGAGTGGAGTGTATTTAGAGGGGGCAAAGAGGACCAGCAACACAACTGATAATAGTAACCCATGCAGTCTTGTTTCTTTTGATGCGTGTCCATCACTGGATGTTTCAAAAAAAATTCCTGTACTGTAAATTAACACCCTAACAATAAGGTCAAAGAAGTCTTTCACCTCTGAAGCTTTTAATGATTTCACCTTCTGTTCCAACACACAATAACCCTCCTCACTGTATCACAGATGTGCATACATTACAAGGTATTTCTGAAGTCCAGATGTTTTCTGATCAAAAAATGGTAGCACATGAGCTTAAACATGCAAACCTTAATAATAACAGTTGCTGTTAGGACTACACTATCTAATGATATGTTACCACTTGTACTAGTTAACCCCAGTATGACTGGGAAAGTCTGTGAGCACTGGGGAATGATGTGCAGCTCAAACAAGACAGTCAACAGCATCATATTTTACATTTTCATCTGTTTTCTGCAGATGTTCAGTAATTTATGCTTACAGTTGAGAGGTCGATGCATTATTAATCAAATCACAGCTAAGTGTACCACAAAACAATGCTCTCACCAGCTTGGAGTATATTTACAGTTTATGTCCAACTTTTAACAGGTATATTGTCTACTTTTGCTCCTGTACATCACAATATGGGTATTTGCATCTAATCAAGTTGCACTAGCTGAAATAATTTTTCTAGTACTGTAGGAAAAGAAATTTCTTTTCTGTATTTAAGGCTGAGATCTTTTTTCTTCATAAATTTGTTTTTGTCCCCTTCCCTTTTATGCTGAAAAACAGAGAAAGTGTTCTTTCTTTTTGCTCCACATTTTGCATGCACAGCCTGTGCTCAATGGATAATGATTTATCCAAATCTCATGATTCACTCAACCTGTGCTTGAGATAGAGGGCTCAGAATAAAGTTCATCTTAATCATGATATGAAAAGTCTTCCATGCTTTTTTTTTGCCTTTTTTATCCTCCATTAATATTACTTGCACTAGAAACTTGTATCTCAAATTTCTCAGGAATATATAAGACACGGTGTTACTTTTGCAATGAAAAGGGGAATTTACTGATAAATAGGAATGCTGAAAGGGTCCCAAATCATAAATTTTTAGAATAATCATTTAAATAGAAGCTAAAATTAACTGCAAATAGGAGCAATTTTGATTTTTGAAAGCTGTCCTAGAGAAATAAACAGTCAATTTAAGAAAAAAGTTTTATCTTGATCGCACTGCAGACAATGTCAGAGCTCATATTTATTTTTTAGCGTATTGCTCTTGCACCCAGCACTTGTGAGACTTGCAGGACATCTGAAAATAATCCAGTTATAAACAATTCTGCAACAGCTGTTTGTAAGCAAAAGCTGTTGTAAACCATAGTCTGCTTTGCTAACCCAACACACCAGATTATTTGCTGGATAGTGAATGAAATGTTCTCTGCTGGCGAGTAGTGTGGCAGAGCTTGTGCCCAAATGGCTGTGCCATCTCACTTCCCCATCCCTGCTGGTACAGCTTCTACCTTCACCAGCCCATGCTCCAGCCTGCAGTGTACCCACAGTCGTACAGACTGTGCCAGAGCACAGGCTGGCAGGGACATAACATTGCTGGGTGGCCTCTTCAGCTACAGCCTGCCCCAACACTACTTGAAGCAGGGGAAGCCACTGCCAAGCACCCAGTTCCATGGAGGGGAAGCCACTGCCAAGCACGCAGCTCCATCACATCACCTTCCCCTGAGCTGTGCTGCAACAAGTGTTTGTGTCACCACACGGCTCACCAGACCAGGGAGCTGATCTGGCTGGAAAACAACTCAGCAAAAGCAAGATGTGATCTGAAGTGTGTGATGGGGATGGACAAGAGGGAGCAGGGAGAGAGGTCACAGCTACAGCCAACTGCTGACAAGCCATTAATCACCACATGCCCCTCAGCCGCTTGGAGTGAGCAGGGTAAGGCTGTCTCCCACAAGGTTTTTGTTGTATTTAAGGAATGATTTATTTCAGTGACATTGCACAGTATGTCAGAAACAAGTGTTCAGTACTTTTGTTTCAGCACTTTCTCCTGCATGGGCTACTGGCAATACAGCCCCTCTTTTATACAGTGCTGCAATGCCATTTGAATGCAGTGGAGAGTACTTTGTAGAGAAAGAAGAGCCATTTCAGTTAATCCGTGAGCATGAAGTCCCTTTAAGCATGAGATAAACTATGAACAGCTTGAACCCAATTTATGAAATCAGAGGATTTTACATGGAAAGCTAAATTTCACTTCACACTCTGATGAGACATGGACACATCTGTGCATAAAACCAATTAAAAATCAATGTTCTGCTTTGCACATTTTTCAGCACTCCACAAAGCGTAAAATGCTGCAGCCTTGTCATTTGGAAGATTTCCACAGCTTATGGTCATACAGTCTTTTGACTACAAATGAAAATATCCCTTCATCTGAAAATAACCCATCTTACGTGTGGAAGGAACAGTCAGGTAGGTGGCATTGTTACAGGAGTGACATTATGATGGTAGGGGCTTTGACTCTTCATTTCATTGTGCTGTGGCTTCTCTTACAATTAGTCTCAGTTGTCTATTATCTACTTCCTAATACAGGAAGCTTTATACCAAATCCTGTATTATTTTCATTTTGATGAAATCACCAATGCATAATTTAAAGCAATACCTACAACAGAAACATGCAAAACTCCTGGCAGGAGGTGAAGGCAGGAGCCTAGACACCAGTCTCCACTATGGGTCAGTTTGATAGATTTGCCTTTAAGTACAAATATTCTGCCTCATCAACTTTCTGGCCCAAATCTTTTTTTCCTCACTTTTTACTTTTTTTGTCTTTTTTACCCATAATTACCTGTCCATGTATTTGGATTCACTTATCAGGACAGACACTACTGGTATGTGAGGTTTGACCATGCTGCATGTCATGTATTTTTTATACCTTCTTGTGCAGGCAGTTTGTACAGAAAAGAGCCAACATTTTACTCACCAGCTCAGCATACTTCTTAAACAACAGGTCCAGCTTCTCTTCTGGAGTATTCAGCTTATTCAAACTTTGCATCAGTAAGGTGGCTTCTTTTCCTTAGAAAAAGAGGAAACAGAGATTTGATGCTAGAGATAGTTTGTAGTTGATGCACTGTTATAAAATTGGTTGTTTGATGCATGGGTCTGTAAAAACACAGGGTGAAATGAGGCATTTTGGAAAGAAAGGAATAATTTTTACTGTAAATTTCTGAGTTTTTCTTTGCCTTATAAGAATAAACACGCTAGGACTTTCCTCCACTTCAGATCTCAGTAATGGGCTTTTTTCTAACAAAAGCATTGTCTGTGAAATGCTTTTGTCCTGTGAAATCTGATTTTCATTCAATGTCTTTGCAAGATGATTAGGTTAGACACATGGCACATTTGACTGAAATAAGACTGAAAGGCCCTGGACCCCAAAAGTTCAGGAAAAGCTCTCTTTGCAAGTAAACGTGGATCAAGTCTGGTGTATTCAGCTCCTTTGCTGATAGACCCACACAAGACATCAAGAATATTAATTCAGATGTAGAGACTATGGTGTGGAAGTAAACAATCAGAGAGTGGTAGGTGCTGCCAGCCAGGTCTGGGCTACGTGATGCTCGTGTAAATCAGTTCCCTGACTTGGTGGAGAAAGCTTTTATTCCAGAGAGAGTCTAATAACTCCCTGGGTGTGCAAAGCTAAATCACTGGACAGCCATTTAGGTATTGTTTCTCCTCTGATACCTCTTGGTTTTCATTTCAGCCCCAGGTATGAACTGCAGTGCTTGTTCATCAAATACAAAGTATCCCTGACATCCCTGGAGATAAGGTTGCCTGTGGTCCCAGGGGCTTGGACATGCTTTTCCAAATATTCCTCCCTCCTGAGACTGTTATACAAAATCTGCTTTCTGCTTTGGGCTGGACATTTTCTATGTTTTTAATTCCAGTGCAGTACAGCCTCTGGAGAAAATCCTTTATTTCACACTAAATTCTCTCTACAGCATCAGCATAAATAAGTGGAAGTGAGCTAAAATCAAATCCTGGTGTGAGCTGTCACAAGGGCAGATGGAGAACTGTGTGTTGGTAAGGTTTTCACTGAGCTTGCTGAGGTACCAGTAACAGCACCAAAGCCAAGGCAGTAGAAACTGAGGAATTTTCTTCTGGATATTCAAGAATTTTTGAGGAAGAAAATCCATTCCATGTCCTATGCTTAGTCCCTTGTCTGTAAGAATGTGCTGTAGTGATTCCTTTACAAGTTTAGTCTGCATTTGGGTTTGGGTTCTCATGCAAAGGAGAGGCTCGAAGATTGGCTGGAGTTAAATGCAGGAAGGGAAATAATTTACATCTATATTAGATTAGAATGTAACTACATTGCTCTCTAGTGGCTGCCCAGCAGAAAGTACATGAATACAAAAACTTGCTAAGACTTCTTTCTAGCTCAGCTGACAGCCCTGCCAGGGCTGAGGTGTTAGAGAACAAATGTATTGGCTTATTTCATATATATTATATAATGAGTCCAGGGGTTTACTAAATGAAAAATAACCTGGTCATGACAGTAAATTTATTCTGCAAGTCCCCATGCCACATAGTAGCACCATTATGACTGTTGTGACCAGTGAGTAGTCATATCTGAGCAGACAGGAGAAGAAAATATTCACTAAGGTACAAATGAAAGGCTAGGTTTTTCTTCTTCTAAGTGACTTTGAGTTTGTCATTGGACTGACAGCTTTGGCTAACCAATGTGGGTGGCCCAGTAGTATATCAGTGTTGTATGATACAACATTTTTTTTAAGAACTAATATCTGATATAGGCTACATGTTGGGTAGTGCCAAAAATAATTAGCAGTTATAGAAAAGCTGTAATGGTCACTGTCATTTTCAGTGGTAGCTGGAGGTCCCTATCATCCATACCAGAAACTTAACATGGTAAAGAGCAAGGACCAGGGAGTTCTCACTTGTGTTTGCAGAAGGGCTGCGTGAGTATGTAAATATTTACCTAGTCCCTTCAGGATTTTCTTCTCCAGCTTTTGCTCCTTGTTGCCACTGGGCTCCTTTGCTTTGGAAGCATCCCCAGGAGCCAGCTTCTCTTTCTCACTCTCTTCATTTCCATCTTCATACTCTGCATCCTCCAAGCTGCCTGGCTCTCCTTTCTCAGGTCTGTCTGTTCCTGTAGCAGTGCTTTCCTTCTCCATCAGGCTGGTGGCAGACCCGTAGGTTTTAATGATGTCCTCCAGCTGCCGGCTCAGCTCCTCTGAGATGTCACACACGGCTGCTTCAGGCCAGCTACTTGGCTGCTCCATGGGGACTGGAGCAGGGGATGGCAGGCCAGGGGCAGGTTTGTCCCCACTCTGCCCCTGGATGTCCTGCCCAGGTGAGGTGGTAGACTGGTCATTCTCCATGCTTAGTGCAGCACCTGACAGAAAAACAAATGGAGGTTTAATTTAAAGGCATAGAACTAGCCATATAAAGAATTAGCCATCAAGTTGTTCTCAAAGCTTGGCCAGGATGTGAGTGATTTAGTGTGAAATTTGGGATGGCAACTTATCCATTGGTTCTGGTTTGACAAATATGTCACACTTAGATAAATAACCAAGGTGATTTGCCTGCAAGGAGAAAGGCAAATTATACACTTTCCAAGAGGAAAGCCTACCCAAATCTAACACTTAAAAATGAAACCCTTTTATTCCCACTGCCAGCAATGACACATGAAGTGACACCCCAGTCACTTATACTATTTTCCTCCTTGAATAAAATATTTGCCACATGTTTACGTTTCTTGATCTGTTTACTGGCAACACTGGCTTCCAATATGGGCAGCTTCACTTCAGAGCCGCGTTAGTTTCATTTCCTCTTTCTCTCCTGTTGACACATCTTAAGTCAATAATCACAAAAAATATTTTAAATGAAACTGGTGCACTGAAAATTGCACTGTGCCCTTGGAAAGCCCAGCATGGTGCTTGATCTACAAGAGACGTGCTTTGGTACCGTCACAATAACAGCAAAGAATAAGATTAACAGCTATAAACCACCCTTCTCTTGTACTTGCTCCATGCTGCTGACAGATTCTTTGACAAAGTACAAACTGCAGAATAAATCACAATGAAATAAACCCAACCACACATAACAGTTTGATAGTCCATGGTGTATTGTGGGGCGAATTTCAGCTAATTTATTCCCAGTTTGCAAAGGGAAGCGATTGTTTTCTCAGGTTTTTGCACAGCTGTGCTCAGCCAGGCATATACAGAGCCCCCAACATATCTGTGTTCCTGCTCTGGCTTACCCAGGACCTGGTAAGGAGGTTGTCAGCAAGAGCATCCTGGGTGACAGGAAAACTCAGAGTAGAGAAGGCCCCTTCCCTCTTAGAGGGAGAGGCTGCTGGCTCCTCTGTGTTGCCCTCATGAAGCAATGCAGAAGTGTGGGGTGCACATCTGGACCTTGATCTGCAACTAACCCCCACTACTGCTTGATTGCAGATTCTGTACTCTTTCCAGCCATGAGTCCTTTCTCTCTCTTTTCCAGACTGACATTTTGTTCCTCTCTTTAATAACATGATTTATAAAGGTGCTAGTGGGGAAGACGGGAAGAAGCTTACTTGATTGATTCTTTCCAGCATCTGAAGTGGTTGCTTTCTTATTTTTTGAAATATTTTGAAAACATGGAGCTAACTGGGAAGCATTTTGTTCCCTGTTCAAACAGGCTGCAACATATGTTTTCTATAGTACAGTTTCCAAAACTGTAAATAACATGACCAAGGGCATTATATGATAAGAGAGATGTCATTTACTGTAATAAATGACTCCGTGTTCTTAAATTCTCCCCAGTCAAAGTGATGTTTGGAAGTGCAGTGATGGCCATCAATAAGCAACATTTTTGAAGATTTGATTTTCTAGCTATATGATGAAGCTTGCAGATAAGATGGTCAAATGAGTTATCATCTCTCAAGCAAATAATTGAAAGCTTTGAGTGGGCTCAGGAGGGGCTTGAAAACTATTAGTTATAAATATATGCCCCTGCAGCCCACCCATAGATACAACTTGCCAGCAGAAATGGCTCAGGAATTCATCTGGACCTGGTCTCACAGACCTGTCACACTATCGCGTCCCATTCTTTCCTCACTCCTTGTGGCATAGTCATCATATCACTGCAAAATGATTGTAAAATTATATATGATTTGATATCATATCGAGTTTAATTGACATTGAAAAATTAAACCCTGTATGTGCAATTTAAGTAAATAATTCCAGATAGCACAAATGCTAGCCTCCTGTTTGTGATCTTTTTAAACTAGAGTTAATTGACTTCCAACTGATTCAAGGTCAGTAAGAGTATTGTAAAGGCTAAGCTAGACACTCCACAAAATATGTGTTTATCTCTGACATGTTCAGGCTAGTGTTTACTGTTGCAATCATTAATTTGAGCTAATTGACAGTTGGCAATCAATCAGCTAGAAAACCCAGGACTACCAGCTCTTGTTTAGGCTGAATAAAACTCTCAGAAAGTATATCCAAATTCAAAATAGCTATTTTTGTAATATGTTTATCACAAAGGGAGATCAAGACTGCAAAATGCTCCATTTCCAAATATTGATTTATTTTCTATCTCCCCCTCTTTGTAAGAAGGCTCAAGCTGATGTTCTCTCTGTACCCCGACTCTCTCCCTTGGCTGCCTCCCAACTTCATCACTCATGTGGTAGCATTCTCTGGCTAAAGGTTTCCTCTTATGTGAATCACAAAGCATGTCTCCAAATACTGCAGGCTTTAAATCCACAGTGGCAATTGATCTGTGCATGATGTGCCTCAGTAACAAGAAAAAAAACATGGCTAAATGAAAAAGAAACTAGATTATTAGAATCAAGGACATAAGATGTGTACAAGCAGGCCTTGCAGGAAATCTTTGCTAACATACATTCCTGGCTAGAAAGGGATTAGTTATAATCAGTCTGAAACCATGGCAATTCACAACTGCTGAGTTTCCATCCACCAGCCCAGAATGGTGAGCAGGAACCACAGAAATACACAGAAATGAACTTCTAACCCAAAGGTGCCCACCCACTGGGTCATACTAGCAGTTGTATTTACACACACAAATAAATATCCTAATGTTTTATTTTGCTCTTCCTCAGACTAAACCAGAGGTCTGATAGCTGCTTCCCAGCACAAACAAAATGCCTGTGAAGACTTCTGTACCTTGTTTTGAACAACAGCTTCCACAGCACTGCAGTTCATGTTGAGGGAGTCACAGCATCTGAGAGTTACCTGTTTACAGCCTTTGATGCTGGGAGTTTTTAGTGCAATTGGCCCCAGTTCTCCCTTGTACTCCATCCTGCTTAACCTTGATGTACACAAGGAATTCTCCCTTATGAAGCCATAAAAGACTTTTGGTGCCAATTTCAGCAAGACACAAAGTGTTTACATTATACTCTATCTTAAACACAGTGATGCCTAAAAATTAGGTGACAGAGTCCAGAAGAGGAATTCCTTGGTTTTTCAGACTTGCCCAATTTTAGACTGGCCACCTCTTCAGTTTTGCAACTCCTACTAGCATTACTGTTGCCTCCAGGCATCTGAATTTCCAACACAGCCTTATCCTGTTTGATGGCAAGTGAGAGAGAGGACTGCCCAGTCTGAGTCTGAGCATTGCATCTTGTTTACTCTTTTTCTCCTGCATTCCCAAATCCTGGAACTGTTCCACAGCTGTGAGATCAGCACCTTTCTTGGCCCTGGTGTTTTGGATGGAAACTTGACACTTGTGGTTGCTGCCTGCAAATAGTCACTGTGGTCCTCCTCTCCTTCAGTGGGGAACACCCCCAAAAGCCAGAGGGTGCTGCTGCCTCCCCACTGTGAGAAAGACTTTTCTCCATTCTCTCTGTCAAGAACTTGGGAAGACTCAGGACAGAAATGCAGCTTTCAGCATAGCTGAGCACACAGCACAGCCACAGCTGCAGCCAGAGGCAACAGCAAAAGGTGTGTGCCTCAGATCAGTCTGGTTACATGCTGAGTTTGTCTGCAATTATATCCCTCAATATTTCACATTTACAGCACAATTTACCTTCACTGTGCTTTGAAAACAGCCAGTATTTCCAGCGTAAAAGGTCAGTATGCAAGGGCCAATGACTCATTTAGCAGAGCTGCAATAGCCATCCCACTGCTGCTGGGAAAACTGTTCCTGTGCTGGGGTGTGCCAGCCCACCTCTCACACTGCTGGGAGCTGGCACTGCTGCCCAGGCACCCTCCTGGCATGACCAAAACACAAATTAAACATCTTCTTCTTAGCTTGCAGGCTGCCTTGAAGAGGTTTACAGAGTTTTGTTTATCTTTTATAAACAGTGTGCTTCCCCTTCCTTCTGATGGGATTTGCTTCCTGATTTCCTTCTTGCAGCTTGAACTTCTAGAGGGTTTACAGACCAGTCTATATTTAGCTTTTGCATCCCCATGTATTCAGCAGAAGGACACATGGCACCTGCTCTGCAGCCAGGAGCTATTTTAAGCCCTTCTAAAATGGGTGATGGTATTTAGCACTTTATGCTCAAAGTTCACATGCATACACATTTCTCTAAAACAAAGCTTTACATATATTTGCCCCAGCCAACACATGCTGATAAAATCTGATTTTTAATCTTTATATAAGACCAGATTGGTCTGCAGTGACACATCAAAGCAGCAAACATTAAACTCTGGAATTGCCCCTGCTACCGTAACTCTGACCACCCTCCAGAAAAATACAAGTACCTTCTTACAGTCTAGATAGACGGTGCCCTATGTGTTACCTTAGAAAGCAGAGATAAACCCAGCTATATCAGCTACTCACAGCATTTGAATAGCTTTATGATTTATGTGCAATTTTCTGGTACAAAACTGAACAAAAGTTTGGAGGTTTCATGGCAGTTTTCCAAGACTTGGAGGCTTTCTGAAGCCTCCTACCTTACGTCTCATATTGCTCCTGAACCTTGACCATTGTTGTAGCAGACCACACATGGCCCCCAGTCTCAATTCAACAAGTGCTACCAAAGTAATCTTGAATTTTTCTGATTATTCTTGATATAAGAATTCCTTACTTTCACTAACAACCTTGGATTACCCTGTTTTCCTCAGATGTGACATGGTGCCCAGACTTTCCTAGTTCTGTTCCTAGAAAATGCAGGTTGACTCTCCCAAAAGGAAGTACTCACATTAAAGCTCTTGTGCCATGTCACAAAGCAGTGACAGCAAGGAAGCTGTTCATCAGACTTACCGGAGCAAAGAGAAGATCTGAGCAGAGGAAAAAAGCCAGGCAGAAAGCTCAGACAAGGGCACGCCAGCAACAGGTTCTGCAATCCTGCCACTGAGGAAAGAGAGACAGGAAGACCAAGTGAGGCGGGAAGGACAGAGTGACACAGGAGGAGCAAATAGTGCAGGGACTGAGCACGCACTGTGCAGGGACTGTCTCTGATAGGCGCAGGGGAAGCTGCCTGCTGGCTGGCAGCATGAGCCAGCTATGTTGGCTATTCCCTGCTCTGACAGAGATAGCACGAGACATTAGAGACTTGCGCCCTCAGAAAGAGAAAAGAAAGGAAGCATACTTACACAGCTGCTACCTTTCAAATTTAAGTCTTAATCCCTCAATGACTTGAGGCGTTATGCTGTGTGAAATTTGTCTGTATTGACAATGGATTGGTCGAACTTGGTTGAATTTTTCTATTTCTGCCACAAAGACTCAGATGGATTTCCATACGTGAACTCCCAGCTGTGACTGCCCTTTGCAGCCTGAGATTTGGGCAGGATTTGTTAAAAACAGACAGATTCTTAATCATAGACTCACTGGCTGGAAGAGACCACAGGATGTCTTTAGTTTAAGCTCTTGCTTGAAGGAAGCTCAGCTGTGATCTCAGATTAGGTCTCTCAGGGCTTTAAACTGGTCTTTAAAACTTCCATGGATGGAGATTGCATGACCTCCCTGTGAAGCCTGTTATCTGGCTTGTCTGACATGGCACTGAAAAAGTTTCTCTTTCTACCTAGCTTTAACTTCCCTTGTTCCAGCTTGTGCCTATTATGTCTTCCTGCTTTACACTCCTATAAAGACTGTCTCTATCTTCTTGATAATCTCCTCCAAAGCTGTCCCTTTTCCAGGCTGAACATCCAATCCCTCCTGACAGGACAAGTGCTCCAGTGCCAGCCACCATGGTGATCCTCTGTTGAATTGATCAACTTTTCCATTAAGGCAGTGATGCTAAAAGAGGTGACTGGTGTAGCTGCCCCTGATCCCAGCAGCTCCCAAACAAATATTGTAGCCAAGATAACTTGCCTGACCTACTTTCTGCATGTGACCATGCTGGCTCACGTTGACCCAAAATTGGTGATACAAGCAAGGAGAGTACTTCCCAGGGAGCTCAGCTGCATGCTGCTTTCGCAGCAACCAGCACTTCCCACCTCTGTGATCCACAAGCTACTCAAGCACCATCTTGAGATGCCATATCACCTAAGCACCATCTGCTACCCACTCCCTAGAAGGAGATGTAGGTCAGTTTAATGCACAGATATGCAAACAATGGAGAAATGATAGGCTGGCACTGGAAGTGGCAGCCAGGGTTATGAGAAGAGAAATGGCACTTTCACTGGTCTCCAGTGAAAAACAAAGAGGCTCAGAACAAAGGGTGGCAAAACCAAATGTATACTATAATGATTTGGAGCAGTCAGACAATCCATGGCAACAGAAAAACCAGAAATGCTTTGTGCCTGATTTAAAAGGGATGCCAGAGAAAGCAGTGCTGGGCAGCTCAGTATCAAGAACTTCCAGCTCAAAAATAGTCTGTATGTTAGCAGCATCTCAGAGTTTTACTGGAGAGGACTAAAAGTCTTGCTATATTTGTGGAAATGGTGGGGCAAAAAGTTCACGCTTGAGGTGGTTTATCGTTAGTCTTATTTCTCTGCTTGGAGAAGGCAGCTCCTATAATGTGGGGATGCATGGACACTGTGGCTTCAGGGAGAATCAATTCTTCCAATTTTCTTCAGACAATGGTGGTAGCTTGGTAGTATTCCCAAGGAAGTTACTGATTTAGGGGTAACAAAAAGGAGTGAGCTTGCAAGGTCAAGGGCTTCTGTAGAAAATCTTTTGGAGAGGGTTGGAAACTGGCTGGATATGTTTTGAGAGAAGATAAAACTCTGGTGATATTTGTGACAGGGTAGTGTAAGAGATCAGAATACCAGTGAAGATAAGAGTGTTTGTATGGGCTCTTTGTGCTCCTCCTGATTTGACTGAGGAATTCTCCTGTTCCAGTCCCTGTTCATTTTTCTTTTGAAATAAAATCAGCTCTGAGATCAAAATGCACAAGTGAGCTACCAAGGAGCTAAGTAACAGCTGCAGAAACTTACTCTGGCATATTCTCACTCCTTGGCAAAGCAAGGCAAGACAGGTTCAGCTTTGCTCTCTTTCACTGGCGTTAAAGCTATCACGTGTCAGCTCATTTTTGCAACAGCCTCACAGCATGCATGGGAACCCTTATCACAGCTCAAATGAAATGATGGGATTCACTGGGCACTGGGAACTTGATCATGTCCCTGAGACATCAGAGTGCACTGATAATGGGAAGTGAGTTGGGGGTCATCATTATAAAAATCAGCTACAAGTAACACAAAGCCACATATTCTGAGTTGTTCCTAAATATGCAATGTTCCTAAATAAAGCAGTCTGTGGTAGAGTCAGGAAATAGAAAGGCATAGATAAAATCAGTATTACTAAGTTTGTGGGGAGTATTTGGGTTTTGTTTCAGAAGATTAAAAGGGATCTGCTGGATTTTGGGCTGTGAATTGAAATAACTGTCTTAGAAATGGAAAGGGAAACTCAGACAGAGAAATGTAGAGTGTGTTGAAACTGCCATGAAATTTACATGCTGAGGACAACCAACTGACTGGCATTTACAGACAGAGAAATGTAGAGGAGTGTGTTGAAACTGCCATGAAATTTACATGCTGAGGACAACCAACTGACTGGCATTTGGACTATGCCATGCTGGGATGGTTACATCTGGCTAGCTCAGGAGAGAGTGGACTGAAACTGCTTTCTGTGGAGCCTGCACAGTGTCTGAAGTCTCATCTCTTGTAATGTTTCAGGCATTTCATGTCCCTGTTTTGGGGAAGAGAAAGAAATCATTCCCTAATACATGAAAAAGAGGAGAAATGTACCTTCCTCATATTAAAGCTAGATGACTCCTTGAGAATTTGCAGGAATAAAATTGAGTTTATTTTACAGATGCGTTCAGCTATGAGCTGGATTGCATATGAATAACCCTAGGCTCTCTTTGTTGCACAGTGGCATTTCCATGGAGGTCATAGGGAATATCACAAAAAAACAATCTATTTCTGGATTAAATGTAATCGTCATCAACATAAATCTACTGAATGATAGACTTCCCAGAAGAGGAAAAATAATTCTACCTGCATTTGTCATTTGCTCTAGACAATAGTGAATGTGTTAAGCCTTACCAAATGGAAGGACAAGTTCATCATTAAGTCAATGCTATTGAAGCTTTTGGGTTTCCTTCCTATCTTCCTCTGACATACCTTCTCCCTTTGCCTAGGCCATTTTCTACAGCTGCAACATTGAGCTCTCACCTGCTCCCTCCTCTCCTCACTCCCTCCTGCGCTAATGTTGCTTCTGGGAGTTTTGTGTGTTCTTTCTGTGTCCCATGGGATAGTTGAGGTGAAAGACTGATGGTTCATGTTTAGAGTCTCTCTCTCAAATGCCCAAGGGTTTTAAAAAATGCTGACACTGAAGGCAATACTGCATTGGATAAAACCAATTGAAAAAGTTTTGAGGGTTTCTTTTTCACCACAAGCAATGGCAAGCCTTTGTTGTTCTACCACCTAAATGAACACTTAGTTTCTGCAGAAGACCTAATATCCGCTGGAAGCCATACTGACTGATTTGTCCTGCAGGCCAGTCTTTTGGCAGAAGGCAAAGAGGCTGCAGAGGTCTGGCAAGGAAAGGGCTGTTTACACCCCTCTACAACTTGTAGCTGCTCTCCTCCATGACCCCGCTAGCCAGAAGCAGAAGGAAATTTGGAGACTAGCATTCCCAGTCCTGTCACACACAGGGATGCAGACGTCAGTGGACTGCCATGGTCTGCTACTTCAGTGCCAGTTCTGTATCAGTGAGAGTATAATTTTTTTATTCTTGTGCAGGAACTTCTCTAAGAATCTGAATGAGTTTTTCATGGTTTTCCTCCTGAACAGTTTTTGGTTTATTTTTTGACAGATACAGTTTTCTCAAATTATAGTGTGTAGGGACAGAACCACTTGCTGTAACACCACTATTTCAGTCAATTATATTATAAACATCATTAGAAGACCAAAGACGTCCCGGACTGCATCAAAAGCAGCATGGCCAGCAGGTCAAGGAAGGTGATTCTCCTCTATTTTGTCCTTGTGAGACCCTACCTGCCCAGCACAGCACAAAAAAGGTGTGGATCTGTTGAAGCAAGTCCAGAGCAGGACCACAAAAAAGTGGGAGGACCTCTCCTATGAAAAAATATTAAGAGAATTGGGATTGTTCAGTTTGAAGAAGGGAAGATCTGGGGAAACCTTATAGCAACCTTCCACTACTTAAAGGGAACTTATAAATGAGAAAGAGTGACTTTTTTCATGGACAGATATTAATAGGACAAGGGGCAATTACTTTGAACTGAGAGATGGTAGATTTAAATAAGATACAAGGAAGAAATTCTTTACTGTGAGGTTGGTGAGGCACTGGAACAGGTTGCCCAGAGAAGTTGTAAATGCCCCATTCCTGGAAGTGTTCAAGGCCAGTCTGGATGGGGTTTTCAGCAACCTAGTCTAGTGGAAGGTGTTCCTGCCTGTGCCAGGGAGGTTGGAACTAGATGGTCCCTTCCAACCTGAACCATTCTATGATTCTATGATGTTTAAATATGACCATAATATACTTATGTCATTACCTAATAATATACTTATAACATGATAATATACAGTAACAAGCAGGTATGTAAAATACATAATGAAAGTATAGCATTGATGAAGAATTTAGAAATGCCTATAAACATAAAGCATATAATTCAAATTTAGAAAGAGCGCTCATAATGGATCTTGAGACACAGAAGCACAGTGACATGTGAAGAGTGGTCTAGAAGTCGAAGGCTGCTGAATCTGGTGGTGGTTTTCTGCCATTGGCACTGTCCTGGATTGCCAAGCAAATTGTATTCTATTTGCCATCTGTATGGCAGTTGTCCTCTATTAAGTGGACAGTTTTCCTTACCTCTTCCACAACCACTCCTCCCTCTGGGAAGACATCTGCTGATAATGGGCTGTTGAATGTCACTGCATGACTGATAAGAGCTATAGCATCCCATTGTGAGATGCTCCACCCAGAGGGAAAAGCCAAGCATTCTACCCAGGTATAATCTGGACATTCTGGAACACCAGCATGGCTTCTCCACTGGATTTCCCAGAGGAACAGCTGCCTCTTCCACTGGATTTCAGAGGAAGACTACACCCTTTCTACAGCATCCCTGCTCAACAGAACCACACCTGGCACTCCAAGAGGATTGCAGCCACAATTCCAATTGGACTGCTACCAGGGCGTCAGGTTGTGTTCTGACTCTGTCAGTGTTGTTTTAGTTTACTGCATTGTTTATTTTATAATTTTATTTTCTTCCCTAATAAAGAACTGTTATTCCTGCTCCCATATTTTTGCCTGAGAGCCTCTTAATTTAAAATTTATAGCAATTTGGAAGGAGGGGGTTTACATATTCCATTCCAGGGGAGGCTCCTGCCTTCCTTAGCAGATACCTCTTTCGAAAACAAGACAGGCACCGACAACTAAATCAGTATAGGGAGAATCCTATGATTTTTCAATGAAAAGTTTGTCAAGACCAATCTCCACTGGGTTTAATTTACTTGGATAGAAAGGTTGTAAACACCAGGACCAATAGGACATTTTCCATGGCAGTCTCTTGGGAATCATTTCTCCCCTGGTAAGTCCTGTGTTAATGTGAAAAAAAGGAGGGGAGGGGGAATAATATATTTGCATTCCACACTGTATCAATTTTCTACAGATTTCCTAGCTCCACATCAATCTCAAAAAGGTTGGAAGGTTGTGATTTGCCTTCTAATAAGATTTTATGGCCTGAAGAGTTTGTCCTATACCTAATGTTTGCCACATTTTTTCTTCCAGAGCTCAAAGATCCTGGCTACCAATGGCACTTAATAACACAGCCAAATTAGCTGACACAGAAAACCCCAATAGGCAACAGACTTAACTATTTTAAGCAAATAATTTAATTCTCAATCTACATCACTAAGAATATAATTTCTGCAGTGTAGCAAGGAAACTACTCTAAGAATCTGGAGGGAATCCCCATGGTCTGCTACTGAACAGTTTTTGATTTATTCTTGGAAAGATTCAAGTCTTTTGAAACTTTAAGAGCTAGCAAAATCAATTATCAGGGTTTCAATTTTCTCCAGGCAATTTCCATCGCTTCAGCTTGCCCAAGAGACAGACTCTACATAAATACATTATGCTATGTGCTACTTGGAGAATTTGGCAGAGTCGAGAATAGCTCCACTTGAAAAATCACACAAAAGGCAAAGAAAACCCTCAGGTGAGGCATGCAGTCACACCTGAATGCATATCAGCAGTTTGAAAATAACTCTTCTCCATATATAAAGGTAATTTATTGGGAAGGGAAAGAGCAGTATTAGCTGTTTCTAGTTATTCTGGTACTGCAGTAAAGTTACTGCTGATTTACACCATTATAAGTGAGCACAAATCTAGCATGAAACTTCAAAACGGTACTGAATCCTGAAACAATCTATTTTTGTAATGTAATTTCATTTTAAAATGATACTCCTCCAGCTTGAAATCATCTTCTATCAACACACAATGGAAACAGAGTTGGGCCAAGTCAATCATCAACCCCAGACATTTTCTAAGCCTGCCAGGGGAAATCTCTGGGCCCAATTCAGATGTGATCATGCTGTAAATCACATTTCAAATGTAATTTGGAAGTCTTTTAAATGCCAGTTGTATGTTAGTCAAAGGTGAGTTATAGAGAAGAAATTATTTATTCTGGCATGATAATGTGGACTGAATTATTTTGTAAAAGGTACTTGCCTTTGTCTTTTCCTCCCTTTTCTAAATCCTTCCATTTGCTAGTAATGTTCACTTGCATCAGTTTCATTATCAGTATGTATCATGTATTTTAGATTGCTGCTAGAACTGGCTTATAAAAATTAGGAATGGGAAAGGCTCATTAAAGGCTCAGTCCTGCAACTGCTTTGCATGTGGAGCTGTCATTGATTTCCCAAACAGCACCTGCTTGTGAGCAGCAGAGAGAATAAAGCAAATTAGAAATTGTAGGCGTGAATCTCTCAGCTGTATGAGCTGTACATGGGCAGGAGAGCATCTCATAATTGGAGCCAAGCATCTTTCTCTGGAAAGGTCCAAATTCTGCTGATAATCATAAGGAAACTGAGGGGGCAGGGGGCTGAAGAACACTGAGGTTATGACTAACCTGTCTAGGAATACTGGAGGAAAGATTAGGGCTTGACACAAGGAAAATGACACAGATTGAGATAAATGATGCTTGGAAATCAGGCGAACATTTGTGGTGAAATATAAAGGTCTGTAGAAAGAAGCGGGAAAAATAAGAGATAGTGATGGCGAAATAAGTCCTAATGAGGATCTTATTTTATAGGATAATGACAGGGTGGACAATGAACTGTTAGTTCAGAAGGAATGATCCTTGTGATCAGCAGAACTGGCAGCACTACCCTGTGATGTCTAAAACTGCTGCTGATGTAAACACCAATGACCTATTTTAAGGCATGCATGAAAGGAGAATCACTACATGGAGAACTCAAAAGGATGCAAGATGTATATTGGCACTGGAAAACCAGAAGAGTGAAATGGTGTCAACTGGATTTTTTATAAGAGTTTTCTAGCTATGCAGAAGCACCTTATTAAACATAACATTTGTGGGACCAAATTAACAAAGAAGAAAAGAGAACCCAAGAGATGAAAGGATGAATAAAGAAAAGATCAGGTGAGAGTTAGCTTCATATTTTACTAAGCTGAAAGACAAATACAGGAGGTGGCACCTATGTCTCCAACTTGTTAGGATATAGTAAATCTTCATTCTGTGTACATAAAAAGCCTATGCAAGTTATATGTATTGGGAAAGGCAATTTGGCCCCTAATTTAGATCCTGGACTTGAATAGGAATATACGGAGAGATACATACATAATATTTAGCCTTAGGTATCTTCAGATGTGTCTCCAAAACTCTATTACTATGAATTTAAAGAGTGTTTTTCCTCTAACAGCACGCTAAAGGAGAGGATGGGTCAGATCTCAGTGCTTTTCAATAGCCTCAGAGCAGTTATGTAATTTGAGACTCTCAAACTATTTGGAGTATGGGGAATTGCTGAACTAAGGGAAGAAAATTAACTATTTAGCCCCCCATCTGGAATCAGAGATAACAATTCCAGCTCACTTTGGAACTCATCATCAGGCAATCTGTAATACTGTCTGTGTTTCTAGAGCATTGCAAGATATATCACTAATTACTGTTTGCTTCTGTGGCTTCCAGTGTTTTCCAGTTGTGTAGTAGCTTGCATGCAAGATTGTAATATGACCTATTAAGTGACTTCAACATCAAGCAGCAGTGAACTGCAAAAAGCACATTGCACTCATTATTTGAAAGGGTAAACTGGGACATAAAGTGTTACATGTTAATGCACAATAAATAAGGACTTACCCAAGGTCATGCAGATGGGAACAAGATGTGCTCAGATTCTTCTCTACTTTAATTGTGGCATGCTTACTTAATAGAGGAGGACCAGAGTTGCGTACTTAGAGTGAAAGGGAAGTCCACCTCACAAAAATGTTCTGTGTCTTTGTGTGCTTTATATGCCTTCACTTTCTGCAAAGGGTTTACATAAGTTGAAAAATTCATGCAACCTGTCCAGAAAGCTTGAGTAAAGATGGTCTAAAACCCACATTGCTTTTAACAAAGGAGGGCTCTTAGGTAAATATAGGACTGCAGGTCCTAAATGTTAACCAATCAAATCTATTCCCTACAAAGGAACTGTAGTCCACATGACCAGGGAAATGAATAATTCTGATTTTGATTAAATTAAAAAAAAAAAAAATCTGTGAGATCTCGGAGAAATTTCAGAGGTTGTAACTATGACAACCCACACAGGAGAACGCAAATAAAATCACAGGACTGTAATATCATTGTTGTAATGACTAATAAATATTACCTTTTCTCAGTTTGTTTTTCTTCCCCCCATCCTTTGATCTTTCATCTGTCTTCCCTGTCTTGTAAGATAGACAGTGAGTAAGTCATCCAGAGCCACCATTCTGTTATATGATTGTGCTTTCCTGGTGCAGCAGGCTCCTACTGTCTGGTTGCACCTCCAGGCTTCTCAATGTTGGCTTCTGTGCCATAATCTTTTCTCTCTAGATCAGCTAGCAAAGCAGGCAAGAAGGATAGTTACAATTCATATGACTGTGGACTGTTTTACCAACCAGAAAATAGAAAAAAAAATAAAACTAGTCTTTAGTCCTATTCTTTCTCATTTATTTGCCAGTCAAAAAGAGGAAAAGCTTTTGGAGGGCACACCAGTGAGTAAGGCCCCCAGAAACCTCCTATGTGCCAGCCCAACAACCAAGCAAGGAGAAAATACGGTTCTTTTGAGTCTGGCTTTCTCTGTATTCTCTTTCCTCTTATGTCACCAACTAACATTTAACTAGCTGGGTTTTTGTGAGGCTGTATCAATTTCAAAGTCTTGTTCCATGACCCAGTTCCTTTGTAGACTGTCAAGTGTCAAGGATACCCACAGGTCATCAATCTTCCATATAACCCTTAATCAACAAAGTGGAAGAAGAAAGTCTTTCAGCATTTCAGCATGATCACCCACCTCAGGCAACAAGCACTGAAGAGTCATGAATCTGGTAACTCTTGGCACAAGCAGGAGTAAGCTGGCAACTTGCCTTTCTAAAGGAAAGTACAAAATCTCCCTGATAACAATGGATGCTTCACTGGCAGTGTGAGTTGGTTTTGATGTTATATATGATATACACCTATGTCTTTACTTTTTTAGCAGAACAACCAGAAAACAGAAGTGTCTATAACCCGTAGGTGTGCATACATGAAAGTGATTCATGAATGTACTTAAGCTTCTGTAAAAAGCAACATGCAATTTCCTCACAATGAAAGAGGCTGACCAAAGCCACAGATGAGCACTTTGTAGCTGCTCATTTTTGTGGGGGAGGAAAAAAAATTTAGGAAAATGTTAGTCAATCACATTTCCATCTATTTTCCTTTCCTTCTCAGTAGTTAAAGACCACCTGCTACCAGGGTGATACAAAACCCTCAAAACTAAGAAAGAAGACATTTTCAAGTTATTTCACTTTAGGCTGAGGGGGAAAAGCTAATCAGAAGGTCACAGTAGTTATCAGAATGATTTCAACAGTAATAAACCCCAGTAAGTTAATGCCAGAGCAAAATATGGGTCAGAATGTACTCTAATCCATTCTTGACCCAAACAACACTTTAAGATTATACTCAAATATGTGACACTATATTTGAATTATGTTAATGAGAACATCAGATAGACTCTCAGTCATCACAGTGATTGCAAATTCTGACGTAATCCAATCTGAAATTTCCACTGTTACGTGAGATGCTGGAGTTAGAGAGGATAGTTCATGTCTGCATCTGCAGTGCTGTACTCATGCAACACTTCAACTTGATCCAGCAGTGTCTCCAACAACACCACTCCAGACTCTCAAGAAGGACTGAAAAAACCCAAGACTAAATTACACCACTATGGTATAACCTAACCAAGCAACATATCGTCCTCCTAAAATGAATAATGTGTTCTGAGCACTTTTAGGCCCACTGATTCTGGTGGGGTGACTTTGGTGGGGGGCTGAAGTTACTGCATTAGACTCAGAATGTTATGCAGTTTTGGCATAAAGTTCTACCTGCTCTCCAAAAAGGATCCCTAAACTATGGCTTTATACTGGATAAGCCATAAGGCCTTAATTTTTGTCTTGGACTTCACTGACCAAGCAGTTACCTAGGTCAGAACTGGACCCAAAGATCACTGATCTAGATTTTGGTTATAAAGCATGTCTGGGAAAAAAAAAAATCACAGGTGAATAATGAAGTTAAATCCTGTTAATCTTTACAATTCAAGACCACTGTCTTTTGAAAGCTAGGCATAAAAACCCAAAAACTGAAAACCAAAATTAACTACAAACAAAAAACCCCACTAAAAAACCAAAAAAACCAAAAACCAACCAACCAAACAAAAAAAAACCAACCAAAACCAATAAAAAACCCCAAACAAACAAAACAAAACAACAACAACAAAAAAAACCCACCAAAAACCAAACCAACAAAAGAAGGAGAATAGAATGTAACTCCTGAACTTCTCCTTATCTACAGTCACAATTTTGAGAATGCCATTCAAGGCTAAGTTGTTATGTACAGTAAGAGCTGGGGAGATCTGAAAGAGAGGCAAGGAAGAAAAGTAGTCTCCATTCCTTCCTCAGGCAAAAATACTGAGAGCTCAGCTTTGGAATTTAGAAGTGCTCTGCTTCACTGATTCCTGTGGAACCAATCTTGCCCTTTAAACACACACCTTGGTAACAGTTTGGGGGAAAACAACACAGTCCTCTAATAAGGGACTTAATTGCTTGCAATATTTACGTGTAAAACGATGTCAAAAAGACACCTGGACTAGGAGGTTTGGACTAAAGGAATCTGTCCACTAGAGTCACTGTGTGCATTAATCTAATTTTTGTGAAGGCATTGTGGAATTGCCAAGAAGCAATTCTTGCACTAGATAAAGGCTCTACTCCATAAGCATCCATCACGACTCATTCTGACTACATTCATTCAGTTAAAATGTATACTATAAATCAATTTAAAAGACTGCTATTTTAAATACTTTAATCAATAAGAAAGGCAGGGCTTCAGCTACACCTAGCTACAAGCTCCCAGTACTGCAGCCTCTCCGCAGCGCTCTGACAGGCTTTATCTGTCGTGGTAAATGACTACTGCTCTGCTTCAATACAGAAACTGTGAATTGAAACTAAGCACCTCCAAGTAAGCATCAACAATTTAAACAGCTCCTTGTAAAAAATCTGTCTGATCATCTGTGCATTGGCATCTTTCACGTAAAACACTTAATTAAAAATGTCAGGCAAGGTCTCAGAAGGCGACAGCTCAGACGGAGACCAAGAAGAGACGCGATGGGATGGCGGGCTGCCCTGCAGCAGGTCCCTCTCTGCGGAGCCGGGGGGGGCAAGATGCCTGTCAGAGGTTGCTCTTTCCCTTGTAGGGCAAAGCCACAAGGTGACTTGTGACAGACCAGTTGTCACCGCCCCGCCATCCCAGGGCACTGCTGCAATAAGGCACCGCACTGGCTGACCGTGCATCCCAAAGCAAACACGCTGCTGCCCCAAGCACTTTCAATGGTTACATTTGCCCGGTTAAACCGGAGTGAGGACATGAGGAAGCACAGGGCCTGTGGTGCTTCCTGGCCACTGAAAGAGTCCCACCAGACAAAGCTGAGATAGTGTATTACACGGGATTTAAGAACAGAGAAGGTCGTTTTTAGAAGCAGCATGAAGCCCATCCTTTGGCTACAATAGTTTCCAGTGTGACAAATGATGGGAATGAGACAACTGATAGGAATAGGACTGCTCCCTACTTGCAGTCCAGGAGCAGGGACATGCATCCTGTACCCACCCTCAAGAGCAGAGAAGCTGGTGCTCAAAACTGCAGGCTTCATTGGCTCCATCCAGCAGCAGCTTTGCTCACTTATGTTCACCTAAGAAAATTCAGGTTTTTCTTGTAAATAATGGTCTATGAAGAAGGTTAACATGTCAATACCTCATGTTTTCTCGAGATTTTCCACTTTTCTGGCACACAGTGTTATGCCCTATCAGACATGATGAGTAAAACCAACCTGTCCTGACCACTCCACTAATAGGCACCAGTTCAAGTCTTCACTGGTCTTCAGACCTTTTCTCTAAAACTTTCTGTGTGATGGTCACGATTTTTTTTCTGCCTGCTACTTAGAGACACTTTGTATTCATCCTCATACCTGTATTTGAACATTGCCCTTCATCTCTTTGTTGGATCACACACTAGCCTTAGTGCAGCCTGCTGATAAGCAACCCAGAATATAACTATATAACCCTTATAATCCTATAAGGAACCTAAAATATAAGTATTTAGTTTCTATACAAAGCAGACGTGTGAAAAAGCTTGGTGTCTTTCCTCATCATTGGAAAATCCTAGGAATTAATTTCTGTCTTCAAATACATACTCTACTTCATATAAAGTTGATGGAGGGCATATAACTGTTTGAGGTTTGTAGACAGAGATAATATCACTTATTAGACCAAATAGTGTAACTTGAAGTAAATAGAAAAGATTTTGAGTATCAAGCCTTTAAATACGTATCCTGGCAGAGAGAGAGAGCGAAATCTGAAATACTCTGTGTTACTTGTGTTTGAATAGCAGCAGAGAAGACATTTTATATACTTTCAGAAATGTCTCCATCTCCTGCACAGTGCACAAGTGCTACCAAAGCATCCTGCAGCAGAAAACTCACAGGGCAATTCTTAGGAGGCTCTTGGTCAAAACAGCCCTCAGCATCTTATTGAAATGAGCATCTGCTGAATAATTAGTTTTTGAGCTTAAGAAATGCTGTGTACTAGCACAAATAACTTCAGCCACAGTTTTAGGAACTTGACAATTCTGAAAGTTTCTTTTATTTTACTTTACTGCTTATAAAATAGGCAATATGTTGCCAAATGAACACTCCAATAAGAGAGAGATAACAAAATGGCCCAGTGAAAGAAAAAGGTGTGAAAAGTGCTTAGCATTTCACGAAGCCTGATAAGGTGGAAAATGTTTTGCTTGGTTTTAATATGGTAAATGAGTATTTCAAAATCTATTTCAGGCCTGTGATCAAATTGGCCCTCTGTAATTTTTTAAGAGGGGGGAAAGGCACAGCAGATGGAGAGGGACTGAACCAACTCTATTAAAAACCTGGTGTTGCAATTTTTTTCTAAAATGAGGCAAAGAGAATAACAGAGAACCCACCATAACAGCAGCTCATCTGTTCAGTCACTTGATGTATCTCTTTATTGTTGCAGTTACTGAGACTCAGCTTTATCTTGCGTGTGAGCACAATAGTGACACCATATTGAAATGTGTAAATATATTTTCATAAACTATGTAAAACACCTCCTCTTTACTGACAAAATGATGCACTTAGAATACATGAAATCCTGAGAAAATGCTGCTGCCTTGGGTTCCAAATTCCTCTGATTCCTCATCTGAGTTTTATTGCACATGCACTGTTATCTGACAAATATATCTGCCAGACTATTTAAAAAATACTTTGTCTTCTCATTTAAACAGCTCCTGTCAATGTTACCTAGTCCTTGTTCACACTGCTATCCCTATGAGTGATGATACAGAAATAGATCTGGCTAAGGTCGGTTTGCGTAGCCCAGATCCATAACATTGGCGTTTCTTATTCCTGTCTGCAGTAAAATCCAAAGTATTTTTGAAGAAATGAAGGCTTCAAAAGGCACAGCTGTAGGGTCAGGGACAAGAACTGCTTTTTCTGACTTCATTTCCCTCCGCTCAGTGCTTGTGACCCAGGATTTTGCTGGGGTTTCTGATACAAGGGTGTATTGTCCCCTTGGGTACCAGCTCACACGTTAAGCCCTGGTGTGCCACGCAGTCAGGAGGAAACAGAGGCAGAGGGCAGGAGGAAGAGGGCAGGAACAAGGTTGGAATAGGATGACTCCTATAGCCAGATGTTGATGCAGAAGTCACCTATGCCCTGATAAACTGCTCCTGTGGGGCTCCACAGACACAATCCTTTGGCTGGACACCAGCGATCCACAGGGCTTTGTATCCAACTGAGTGCGGAAAACATCTCCCTGGGGAAAAAGTAAAAAAAAAAAAAAAGAGTGACTAAAAAATGAAACAAATGAAAGGAACTCCGCAAATCCAGATGTTGGAATTTTCCAATCCCCCTAGCAAGACAAGATAAGCAGGGGATAATCCGTGTTTATATAACTTTTCTGTTATTTTTTAAAATTTTTTTTAAATTTATTTATTTTTTTAATAAAACCTGAGACCAACAGGAATGTTTGCACCCTTTTTTTTTTAATTTTTATTTTTTTTATTTATTTATTTTTTTAATAAAACCTGAGACCAACAGGAATGTTTGCACCAGGTTTGTGTGCTTCTTTTCCAAATCCGCACCGAGCCATTTTGGGAGGGCCCGCACCCGCCTCGGGCCGGGTGCTGGGGAGGGTCTCCTTCGGCGGGCACGGCTCTCCCCCCACGGCTCTCCAGGGGTCCCTCAGGCAGGGCAGTGACAAGCACTCGGCCGGCTGCCCCGGCTGGTAGCCAGGCCCCTCCTGTGCCCCGGCACGCCTGGCTGCGGGCCCCTGGCTCCGCACGGCCCCTGGCCGCGGCGAGGACGGAGGTTCCCGGCCGGGGCGGCTCTGGGCCCCCCGCCCTCAGCGGGCCGGCGGCGGAGC